>NC_068291.1:8236156-8556408 GCF_025860055.1 Xyrauchen texanus | reverse complement strand
CTGAAACCAGTGTAGCTGTCGTCTAGCTCTTGGTGATAAGAGATTCAATTGTTGGTACATATGACAATGATGAGTTAGAAATGGACATCTCAACACAAATCGACAAAGACTGATATAAACAACATTTAGGGATTTAAGGTGTAATTCTGTTGTACTCATATAGACAAAATCAGCATAATCAATAATGGGAAATAAAAGTTGAGTTACAATTCTTAATCTAATCAATTGTGTGAAACAATTAATTGAACGATATAATAATCTTAAATTATAATTTACTTTTTTCACTACATAGTCAATATGAGGCCAGAAGGATAAGCTGGAGTCGAGCCAGAGGCCCAGATATTTAAATTCCTCAACATTCTCCATAAATGTATCATCTAAGAATTTAATAGTTAGACTATTACCTTGGTTATGACGGGCAGACCTAGTTGAGAATAACATACTGTATGATTTACTTTTATTCAATATAAGTCCATTATCCGAGAACCACTTTTGAATAGTATTAAAGTCAGATTGCAGTGAGGATTGAATCGAATTAATATAATGTTTTGAAGAGTAAATAACTGTATCATCAGCATACAAGAGAATCTGACTGTCAGAGCACATTTGTGGGAGGTCATTAATAAAAATAGAAAATAAAAGAGGGCCTAAACAAGAACCTTGTGGAACACCCTTTTCCATTATCAAGAACTGAGAGAAAGCCCCATTAAAATTTACACACTGACGTCTGAAGTGAAAATAAGAATTAAACCATAAAATTGACTGTTCAGAGAGACCAATGTTATATAATTTATCGAGAAGAATATAATGATCAACCAAGTCAAACGCTTTGGTAAGATCTATAAATATTGCTCCAGTGGACATATTATTGTCCGAGGAAGATGTGGTATCATTAACAAATTTTGTGAGAGCAGTAGTGGTGGAGTAATTGGGCCTAAAACCTGATTGGTTTGGAGAAAAAATAGAGAACTCATTAATGTATTTAAACAATCTCTTGAATATAATTTTTCAAATACCTTTACTACATTACTAATAATTGAGATTGGTCTGTAATTGTTAGGATCGAGAGGATCACCACTTTTGTATAAAGGTGTTACTCTAGCACACTTCCACATGATTGGAACTTTGCAAGTAGATATAGATAAATTAAATAGATCACATAATGGATATGCTAGAACATGAGAGGCAATCTTAATAAACTTTATCTCCAGACCATCTATACCAACACCACTGCTAGATTTAATCTCAAGAATTGCCTGCTATACCTCAGTGGGAAGAATTGTAGTAAATGAAAAGGAGCTGTTTACTACATTACTATTTACGGAGTTGGAGTAACAGAAATCAGGTGGACGTAAATTACAGACAGAAGAAAAGTGCTGATTAAAGGCATCAGCCACAGAGGTTGGATCACTTATAATTGTATTATTAATTCTTAATTTTACAAGGGAATTATTTTTAGATTTATTTAACAGGCAATTAAGTTTTTTCCAGAAGTGTTTTGGATTTGTAAAATCATTTAATAATGAGTTTTTATAATAATCAGATTTAGCATTTCTTGTTTTAACAGTACATACATTCCTTAATCGTTTATACTCAATCCAATCTACCTGATCTTTTGGTAAATGGTATCTTTCCCAGGCCTTGTCCCTTTGCTTAAAAAGATTTATTAAATCACCAGCAATCCATGGTAAATGTCTACCCTTCACTTTGACTGATGCCCATGGAGCATGTTTATCTATAACTTTTAATACCTCAGTATAAAAGAAATTCCAGGCATCATCAACATAAGGAATTAAATCCATTCTGTTCCAATTAATACATAACAAATCTTGAATAAATGCATCATTATTCATATATTTAAATTGTCTTACCTTAATTATTTTAGGTGGTAGACGAGGTAACCTTATTTTCCAGATACAAAAGATAACTGAATGGTCACTGAAACAATCAGATAAAACACCTGAATCAGCGATTCTGTTGGGATGCGTGACCAAAATCCAGTCTAAAAGAGACCTGTAGTTCCCCTCCACTCTAGTAGGCTCCTGTATTAATTGAGTAAGATTTAGGCTTTCAAACTGATTCCTCTCTTTCACAGAGGACCTATCAAGCCAATTTCGATTGAAATCTCCCAATACTATAATTTCGTCAAAACAATTTAAAGAATTGATAGTACTAAGAATATTATTTGTTGATTCAGATGGAGAATTAGGGGGTCTGTATATGTTTCCTATAATTAACCGTTTGTTTTGATGAAAACATATTCTAACAAAAAGACATTCAAAGTGCCTGGGACTTTCACTTGCAATATATATATATACACACATACACACACACATATATATATGTATCGTCAGCAAACTTAATGATGGCATTGGAGCTATGTGTTGCCACACAGTCATGTGTGTATAGTGAATACAGGAGTGGGCTGAGAACACAGCCCTGCGGGGCTCCAGTGTTGAGGGTCAGTGATGAGGAGGTGTTGCTGCCCATTCTAACCACCTGATGTCTGCCTGACAGGAAATCCAGGATCCAGCTGCACAGCGAGCTGTTTAAGCCCAGAGTTTCTCATCAAGCTTGGAGGGCACTATGGTGTTGAATGCTGAGCTGTAGTCCACAAACAGCATTCTCACATATGTGTTCCTTTTTTCCAGGTGGGAGAGAGCAGTGTGTAGTGTAGATGCAATGGCATCATCAGTGGAGCGGTTGTTGCCGTAGGCAAACTGCAATGGGTCCAAAGAGGTGGGCAGAACAGAGCAGATGTAATCTCTGATTAACCTCCCAAAGCATTTGCTGATGATGGGGGTCAGAGCAACAGGACGCCAGTCATTTAAGCAAGTGATTGTGGCTTGCTTCGGTACAGGCACAATGGTTGATGTTTTGAAGCATGTGGGGACTACAGACAGGGAGAGGGACAGATTGAAAATGTCCATAAAAACACCTGCCAGTTGATTCGCGCACGGTCTGATGACGCGGCCCGGAATGCCGTCTGGACCCGCGGCTTTACGGATGTTCACCCGTCGGAAGGATCGGTTTACATCCACAACAGAGACGGAGAGTGAACCAACCTCTGAAGCGTCAGCCGCGAATACTCTCTCCGCGAGGGCTGTGTTATTGTCCTCAAAACGAGCATAAAATGTATTAAGTTCGTCCGGGAGAGATGCAGCGGTGTTCACGGCGAATACTAGTCCGTGATGATGTTAATTCCCTGCCACATACTTCTGGAGTCAGTGGTGTTGAACTGACCTTCAAGTTTGTGCCTGTACTGGCGTTTGGCTTCACTGATGGAGTTACGGAGGGCATAACTGGCTTGTTTACGCTCCTCCGTGTTAGAAGAATTAAAAGCCGCGCGAACATCGCCGTTAACCCATGGTTTCTGGTTGGGGTATATCCGTATTGTTTTGGTCGGAACAACATCCTCTACGCACTTCCTGATGAAACACGTTACGCTGTCAGCGTAAACCTCGATGTCGTCATCAGAGGCGGACCGGAACATCTCCCAGTCCGCGTGATCAAAACAGTCTTGTAGCGCAGAGTCTGATTGGTCTGACCAGCACTGGATCGTTCTGAGGGTGGGTGCTTCCCGTTTCAGTTTCTGCCTGTAAGCGGGCAGAAGAAGAACGGATGAGTGGTCCGATTTGCCAAATGGGGGACGGGGGAGGGATTTGTAGCCATACCGGAAAGGAGAGTAACAATGATCTAAAACCCGGTCCCCTCGTGTGTTGAAGTTTATGTGTTGATGGTATTTTGGAGCGATCGTTTTGAAGTTGGCTTTGTTAAAGTCCCCGGCAACAATGAACACAGCCACAGGGTGCGCGGTTTCCTGCTCACTTATACACCCATACAGTTCCCTGAGTGCCCGGTCTGTGTCGGCTTGTGGGGGGATGTACACAGCTGTGATGATGACCGCTGTGAATTCCCTCGGTAGCCAGAATGGTCGACACAGAAGCATGAGATATTCCAGATCAGGAGAGCAGAAAGACTTGATGAAATGTACGTTCCTCTGATCACACCATGATTTGTTGATCATAAAACATACACCACCACCTCTGCTTTTGCCAGAGTGGTCTTTCGCTCTGTCCGCTCGGTGCACGGAGAAGCCAGTGATTTCGATGCCCGAGTCTGGAATCTCCGCAGCCAGCCAGGTTTCTGTAAGGCAGATAACACAGCAATCTCTCGTCTCTCGTTGGAAAGAGATCCGCGCTCTCAGCTCACAGAGCTTGTTGTCCTGAGACTGAACATTTGCCAGTAGTATACTGGGTAGCGGGGATCGATTTGCATGACGTCTTACTCTGATGAGAACACCGGCTCTTTTTCCCCTTTTCCTTCTGCGTTTCCGCGGCCGAGCAGCCCAGACAAAGGGCTCCGCCAGCGTGTTTGTAAACAGCGGGTCGGCGTTGAGGAATTTAAAGTCCAGTTTTCGATGTGTAATTGTAGAACCAATGTCCAAAAGCGTTTGTCTGTCGTAAACAATAAGGCAGACAACATCCAAGACAAAAAAACAAAGAAATGTAAACAAAACAAACAATAAACCGCAGTGTTGTATCGGAGCTCGCAACGCAGCAGCCATACTCGGCGCCATCTTGAGTCCAAGTTTGGTGGTAGGTCTGATCACTGACAATGATGAAAGAGCCTACAGAGAGGAGGTGCACACTCTGACACGCTGGTGTCAGGAGCACAACCTCTCCCTCAACGTCAGTAAAACCAAGGAGCTTGTAGAGGACTTCAGGAAGAAAGACGGAGAACACAGCCCCATCACCATCAATGGAGCACCGGTAGAGAGAGTCAGCAGTTTCAAGTTCCTCGGTGTCCACATTACTTAGGAACTCACATGGTCTGTCCACACTGATGCCGTTGTGAAGAAGGCTCACCAGCGCCTCTTCTTCCTGAGACGGCTGAGGAAGTTTGGAATGAACCAACACATCCTCACACGGTTCTACACTAGTACCGTAGAGAGCATCCTAACTGGCTGCATCACTGCCTGGTACGGCAATAGCACCGCCCACAACTGCAAAGCCCTGCAAAGGGTGGTGCGAACTGCCAGAAACATCATCGGAGGTGAGCTTCCCTCCCTCCAGGACATATATACCAGGCGGTGTGTGAAAAAAGCTCGGAGGATCATCAGAGACTCCAGCCACCCGAGTCATGGTCTGTTCTCACTGCTACCATCAGGCAGGCCGTATCGCAGCATCAGGACCCGCACCAGCCGACTACATGACAGCTTCTTCCCCCAAGCAGTCAGACTGTTGAACAATTGATCTCCCATGATCAAAAATTTGCACTGCACTTTATTAACCTATAATCTCACACTGGACTGTCAACATATTCTCCTCAATACAACTACTTATATATATAAAATGTATACTCATTACTTATTGTATTGTATATTGTGTATTCTATATTGTGTGTATTGTTTACTGTACATTGTATATAATTATTGTGTTGTGTAAGTATGTGTACATCTGATATGTAAATTGTGTTGTGTAAGTATGTTGTTTACTGTAATTGGTATATGTCTCGTCACTGTCATGACTGCTATGTTGCTCGGACCTGCACACAAGAATTTGACCTACTGTTGCACTTGTGTACATGGTAGTGTGACAATAAAGTGATTTGATTTGATTTGATTTTATATATATATATATATATATATATATATATATATACACACACACACACACACACACACACACACACACACACATATATATTCTATTTTGTGTGAACCACGTATATATATACGTGGTTAGTCATGGGTCATGTATGGCATTAAAAATTAAAAAAAATGGCATTACAAAAGGCATTAAAAAGCATTAAATTAGATTTGATGATACCGGCAGAAATCCTGAGTTCGCTTTATTTCTATGCGGTTAGCATGCACTTTGAACGCAAATCTGCAGGCTCAGTAATATCTTTGTATTAAAGAAACAAAGATAAAAGTGATTAAATCATAAATAATACAAAACATGTTCTTCTTGAACCTAAACTTGAGTTCTATTTTCTTTTCTTTCGGCAACATTAACTGTATTACCAAAACACAATATAAACACAAATTCGATAAGAACTCATGTTAGGCTTATTTATTTGTATTATTATTATCATAACTAATTTGTAGGCAAATAGTAATTTTCTACCTGTTGTCATTGACGGATACTTGCATTTTGGCAAATGGGGCTGTTTATGGTAAATATTTGGATTTGAGGAGGTGGTTATATTAGATTTTTTCATCATTTCTTTATTTTAATTGCTTTTTCGTTTAGTTTAAAGTGCAATTTGAATTTGGAAATGTCTTTTTGTTTATGTTTATGTTTTTCTGATCACACCATGATTTGTTGATCATAAAACATACACCACCACCTCTGCTTTTGCCAGAGTGGTCTTTCGCTCTGTCCGCTCGGTGCACGGAGAAGCCAGTGATTTCGATGCCCGAGTCTGGAATCTCCGCAGCCAGCCAGGTTATAAAAAGGAAAGGAAATAAATGTTGCCACTACACTTACTGAAGCACATGAATTTCTGTAGAAAAAAAATATTTTTTTATTTAAATATTTTGTAAGCTTGCTAATCATTAACGCTTAAAAAGGCAAGAACATAAAAAATACCTATAATTTAGAAAAACATACATTAATATATTGCTTTTTCTAACACATTACAGCCCAAATAATACATTTCAAATTTTTCTCTTCAAAATACTACTTTTTATTGACAATTTTACAGCATGTATCTTTCATGAAAATAACATGTTGGAGGTAGGAACATTTGCCATGAATTCAGTGGACTGCTCATATTGCTGCCATATTACTTTAAATTTAAGATTGTGAGTTGATGAGGAGTTCTCTTACGAGAGGTTCTCTCGTATTGCGTAAGCTAGCTTACGCTACGGGAAAGATTCATCTTTTCTGAGATATTGAAGCCAAAAAATTATCCTTAATATTTGTATCCATTGTCAACGCAGTGCGGCAGCTGCAGACCTTGAGCGGGCTAGCTAGCGAGCTCATAGGTTGCTCTGCGGCAACTGCTGCAGCCTATAGACGAGCTTGGGCGAACTCGCATCCAATGAGAGGCGTCCGCGCGCTCACCGCATCAAAGCCTGCCAAAATGGGCGTGACTAGAGTGCATATAAGCGTAGTTCGTAGGCTGGAACCCTGATTTTCATCTCTTCAGCGAAGCTCTTCGCATCTCTGAACTGGAAGCCGCGTCGCCGTTCGAGGGGCATCAAGCAAGCGTGGACAGCGCTCGAAGAAGCCGGCCGTCTTCGCCACCTTCAGCCGTCCTGCGAGCTACGCCATCCGGCGACGTATCCGTTTTAAAGCAAGCCAGTTCTTACGAACTTCACAAAAGAGTACGAGCGTCTTTTTAAAGATGCCTTGCTCCACTTGCGCCTCATGCCACGCCCCTCTCAGCACCAGAGACCGCCACGTCATCTGCGCTCTCTGCCTGGGACTGGGGCATGCAGAGCTCGCCCTCGCTGAAGGCGGATGCGATCTCTGCGAGGAGCTTCCGATGTCGACCCTGCAGGCTGGACTCGAAGCGCTCAGGACCGAAGCCGCCGCGCCGCCTTCCATTCAGCCGCGCAGAAAAAAGCGCCGTTCTCAAAGGCTGCCGGAACCAGTGGTAGAAGCAATTGCCTCGCCGGAGCCCCTCCCTCGAGCATCGCCTTCACCCTCCCCGCCCACCCGGGATGCGCAGTTGCCGCCGAGTGGCTGCTCTGCTGCCATCTCGGACGAAGAAGCGGAGGATAAGGGCTGTTCCATCATGGCTTCGGACAGCGAGGAGTGGTCAGGCTCACACGCCTCCTCGGCCCAGGAATCCAGCAGGACCCGCGCCGGAGTCGAAGGGGAACTAACGCGCCTCCTCACACAGGCCGTCGACCGCCTCGGGCTCGAGTGGTCACCGCCCCCTGAGCAGGCTCCCAACAGACTCCACGCCGCACCTTTGCCCGCCCTCCGCGAGATGGCGATCTAAGCTGGTGCTCCCGTCTAAGGCCTGCAGAACTACTTCCGCCTGTGTTGGCTGCGCCTATACCGCCGCCGGCCAAGCCGCATCTGCTCTGCATTCCATGGCCGTCTTACAGACAGAGGCTGTTTCAGATCTGACTAGCCGACATGGGAGAAGCTGAACGCACTACGCGCCGCTGTCTCTGTCCGGTCTCTTCGGTTCCGCGGTGAGTGGCATTGTTGACCGTTTCTCGAAGCCCAAGCCATGAATCTCTTTCTGCCTCGTCGCGCTAGCTCCTCTGCAGGCCGCCCACGTGACCAGCCTCCTGCACGAGCCTCTTCACAGCGCCCAGCTCAACAAGCCAGACTTCTCAGCGTCGACAGGGCGGCTGCCCTCGATCGCTCTCAGACAGCCGCCGCAGACCGCCGCCCCCCTGCGGGCCTCGACCTAAGATTGTACTGAAACCTGAGCAACCGAATTCCTCCTAGCGTTGTTGAGAAAACGATGGCTCAGTCCCGCCACGGCTGGACCACTGTCAAAGCTTCGCCCCCTGTCAGTCCCCTTCTCTCAGGCTACTGCAGTGGTGGATTCAGCAGCCAACAAGCCGGTGATACTACCCGTTTACCTGCACTCAAACGCTGTTTTCACGGCGACCCAAAGAAATCTTGTAAAGAGTAAACATGCCTTATGTGTAGAAAATGTGCCCACAATCCAGTGCTCACCCCTACACACAAGCATTACACATCCCGTGTCCCTATCAGAGCACAGTCACATAAGCGGTTACGACCAGATCGAGTGTTAGAGTTAATAAACGCGCCCACGAGCCCGTGCGCGCGCCCCTCCTCTGCCCGCTCTGTCACACGGCCAGCTGTATGTAAGTCCCGTACGCCCCCTGTCAGTCCCCTTCTCTCAGGCTACTGCAGTGGTGGATTCAGCAGCCAACAAGCCGGTGATATTACCTGCTTGCCTGCACTCAAACGCCGTTTCCACGTCGACCCAAAATAAAGCCTTATGTGTAGAAAATGTGCCCACAATCCAGTGTTCACCCCTACACACAAGCATTACACGTCCCGTGTCCCTATCAGAGCACACTCACATAAAGCGGTTACGACCCGCTCGAGTGTTAGGGTTAATAAGCGCGCCCATTCTCTGGCCGCTCTGTCACACGACCAGACTTATGTGTAGAAAATGTGCCCACAATCCAGTGTTCACCTCTACACACAAGCATTACACGTTCCGTGTCCCCATCAGAGCACACTCAAAAGCGGTTAGGAACCACTCGAGTGTTAGAGTCAATAAATGCGCTCACGAATACGTGCGCGCGCCCATTCTCTGCCCGCTCTGTCACACGGCCAGCAAACACTTCTCTGTATGTAAGTCCCGTGCCCGTGGCTATGCTTGCGCATCACTTAACAGACGTGACTCTTTCCCCATTCACCTCAATCGGAAGTCACTCACAGAACAGCCTGTCCATGCTGTCTTCGAGCAGTCCAGCATAAGCACAGTAAGCGGCTCACACATTCTGTTCAGCTGCTGTGTGCGGCAATCAGAGCGATTTGGCCATTCACCCTCTAACATTACGCTTCAAAGCGTGGGAAGATATTCCAGGGATATCCGAATGGGTGTTAAGCACAATAAAACAGGGCTATTTGCTACAGTTCGATCGCCGTCCTCCTTGCTTCAGAGCGTGGCTCGAAACTACTGTGAACACGGAAGCAGCGTGCATGCTTCGTTCAGAAATAGCAAAAACTTCTGTGCAAAAGGGCCATAGAGAGAGTGCTGCCTCCCCTGAGGGAGTCGGGGTTTTACAGCCGTTATTTTCTTGTTCCCAAGAAAGACGGCGGCCTCAGACCAATATTAGATCTCAGGGTTTTGAACAAAGTGTTTGCAAAAAGACCGTTCAAAATGCTTACAACCAGCAAACTCCTCGCGCATGTGCGCCAGGGGGACTGGTTTATTTCTCTCGATCTGAAAAATGCATACTTTCAGATTCAGATAAATCCCCATCACAGGCCATTCTTGAGATTCGCCTTCGACGGCCATGTTTATCAATACACTGTCCTTCCGTTCGGCCTGTCCTTAGCACCCCGTACTTTCACAAAGTGCATGGACGCGGCGCTCGCACCCCTGCGGAGTCAGGGTTTGCGAATTCTGAACTATTTGGACGATTGGCTGATTTTGGCACAATCACATACGGAGCTTCTGTCTCACAGGACAGTTCTCCTCAGTCATCTGAACAGTTTGGGCCTTGCAGTCAATTGGACCAAGAGCTCACTACAGCCCAGTCAGGCAATTTCCTTCCTTGGAATAGAACTAGACTCAGTGGCAATGACGGCACGCTTATCTACACAGCGCGCGCGCCGTGTGCAGCGACTAGCCGCGTCATTTCAGATGAACAGCCTCACACCTCTGAAGAAATGTCAGAGAGTGCTAGGCTACATGGCCTCAGCCGCAGCAGTACTTCAGCTGGGTTTACTGCACATGCGCCTGCTTCAGCATTGACTAAACACCCGCGCGTCTCGCCGGGCTTGGGCCACAGGCCGCCAGCCCATCAAGGTGACTCAGACCTGTATTTCAGCTCTGCAGCCCTGGACAGTGGCCGAATGGTATCAGCGGGTAGTGACAATGGGAGCTGTATCTCGCCGAAAAGTAATCTCGACAGACGCGTCCAACACGGGTTGGGGCACGGTCTGCGAGGGCTCTCCGGTTTTCGGCCTATGGTCAGTTCAGGAAAAGCTCCTTCACATAAATTGTCTGGAAATGATAGCGGTCGAGTACGCGCTCGTGCGCTTTCTCCCAGTCATTCAGGGTCACCACGTCCTGGTCCGTTCGGACAACAGATCTGTGGTATCCTACCTAAACCGTCAGGGCGGTGTCAGATCCAGGAACCTCTTCCATCTGACGAAACGCATACTGAGTTGGTCCCAGTGCCACCGGCGCTCGCTGAGGGCGACGCACGTGCCAGGCCACCTGAACGACGGCCCGGACAGACTGTCCAGAGACAATATTCCCCCAGGGGAATGGTCCCTGCACGCTCAAACAGTCCAGATATTATGGCACCTATTCGGCAGAGCAGAGATAGACCTCTTTGCGTCCAAAGAGAACTCTCACTGTCCAATATTTTTCTCGAAAAGCGAGGACGCGCTGGCCCAGGACTGGCCCAGATGCCCGCTTTACGCCTTCCCTCCCGTCTCGCTATTGCCACAGGTAATGCAGAGGATCAGGGAAACGCGTCACTCGGTGCTCCTCATAGCCCCGCGTTGGGAGAATCAGACATGGTTCCCGGAGCTTACGCAGCTGTCACTGACAGCGCCGTGGCCCATCCCAGTGAGAGCAGATCTCCTCTCTCAAGCTCGCGGCACAATCTGGCATTCCCACCCAGAGCTGGGCGCTGCATGCGTGGGTGATCAACGACTACCCGTCGCTCTGCCAGAAGGAGTAATAAACACCATCATACACGCTAGAGCCCCTTCCACGAGAAGACTCTATGCGTCAAAATGGTCTGTGTTCTCAAAATGGTGCACCAACAGAGACCTGGACCCGCGGACATGTGGGGTGTCGTCGCTGCTCAGTATTTCTACAAGAGCTGCTGGATAAGGGCAGATCCCCATCCACGCTCAAAGTGTATGTGGCGGCCATTGCGGCGTTCGCTGAACCCCTGCACGGCCAGTCATGGGGTAAAAACGAGCTGGTCATCCGCTTCCTCAGGGGAGCTAGAAGGATGAACCCCGCGCCCCCATCTGTTCCTATCTGGGATCTTTCTATAGTTCTCGAAACTATGAAAGCCCCCTTTCGAACCACTTCAATCCGTGGATTTGAAATACCTTTCACTCAAAACCATTTTTCTGACTGCCCTGTCATCAGTCAAACGTGTGGGAGACCTTCACGCGCTGTCTGTCAGCGCTGCGTGTCTTGAGTTTGGACCAAGTGACTCCAAGGTCATTTTAAAGCCTAGACACGGCTATGTTCCCAAGGTGATCGGTACTCCTTTCAGAGCACAGGTCATTTCCCTATCGGCGCTGCCAGCACCCGATAGCGAACGCGACGCCAATCTCCTTTGCCCGGTCAGAGCACTGAGATTGTATACTGCATGCTCCGCCGCATTCAGACGCTCTGAGCAGCTTTTCGTTTCGTTCAGAGGGCGCACCAAAGGTCTCGCCGCCTCGAAACAGACACTATCTAGATGGATAGTGGACGCTATTGCTGCTGCATACGGCGTCAAAAGACCTGCCATGCCCGTGAGGGCATTAGGGCTCACTCCACTAGAGGCATGGCATCCTCGTGGGCATGGTCCAGCGGGATTTCCATTCACGACATATGTGTGGCAGCGGGATGGACTTCCCCTCCACCTTTGTCAGATTTTACAATATGGAAGTGCCCGCTCTGCAGGCAAAACTACTAGCGGTTTAATACGCTACAGCTCCCCTGGTGAGCTGCACTGATGGGACACATTCCACACAGACCGGCACCGCCGCTCTGTCGTTCCCTTCCCACTATGTGCTTATGTATTACACAATCAATGACCCGCATTCTTGCCGGCCAAATATTATTTCCCCACTCATAAGGGCTCCCCCGGGTCCCCCCTTAATTCCCTGGGGCTCATACAGTGGATGCTTGGCACGCATGGCGTTGACAATGGGTTCCCGTAGCATAAGCTAGCTTACGCAATACGAGAGAACCTCTCGTAAGAGAACGTATCGGTTACCTAACGTAACCTCGGTTCTCTCTAGATGAGGGAACGAGTATTGCGTAGCCGGCCGTGCTCGCACCATGAGCGACTTTTCGCTTCAGTCAATGAAAACCAGGGTTCCAGCCAATGAACTACGCTTATATGCACTCTAGTCAAGCCCATTTTGGCAGGCTTTGATGCAGTGAGCGCGCGGACGCCTCTCATTGGATGCGAGTTCGCCCAAGCTCGTCTATAGGCTGCAGCAGTTGCCGCAGAGCAACCTATGAGCTCGCTAGCTAGCCCGCTCAAGGTCTGCAGCTGCCACACTGCGTTGACAATGGATACAAAAATTAAGGATAATTTTTGGCTTCAATATCTCAGAAAAGATGAATCTTTCCCGTAGCGTAAGCTAGCTTACGCAATACTCGTTCCCTCATCTAGAGAGAACCGAGGTTATGTTAGGTAACCGATACGTTTTATTACAAAGTCACATGACCTCAGTATTTGCAGGGATCATTATTTTTAATACTTTTCTCAGAAACTTAGTCAACTCACTTACTGCTCTTAACCTCTCTTTTTCAAAAATCTTTGTAGGTTTTTTCCCCCCGATTAACACTTTTATTGATTCACATAAACGAAACAGATAACCCCCATTATTACCTTTCCCCCCTCACAATCCCGAACCCCACCATAACCCTCAACAAATATCCATTTGGTCAAAGCTATAGTATATACACACACACAAATAAAAAAATTTGTAAAAAAAAATATATATATATATATTTTATTTTTTTATTTTTTATTTTTTATTTGTGTGTGTGTATATACTATAGCTTTGACCAAATGGATATTTGTTGAGGTATAATATATATATATATATATATATTAGAGCTGTCAATCGATTAACATTTTTAATCGAATTAATTACATGGTGTCCCGATTAATTAATCGCGATTAACAGAAAGGGGACTTGCTGATACATAATTTGAGGTTAAGCCATATGCTTGAGGCAACATTTAAATAAATGTCTTAATTAAATACTCTGACTACTCTTGTCCAAATCATGTGCAAATGTGAGATAACGGGGTGTGACTTCTCCGGTTAGTTTGATAGAAATGTTTAGCAATGGTGAAATAGTGGCAAGGACTTCCTGTTCAATAGAAAAACAGGGAGGGGCTCTTTCAGTTGGAAGTGAACAATGAGCCAAATGCCTGAGACGGAACGCATAATAATAAAATAATAAAACAAATCTTGGGTAGACCTAGCCCATCTTTGTCAATCGGCCTATGTAATTTGTTGAAATGTAGTCTGGGACGTTTACCATTCCAAATTAAGGATTTCGCTATGCTATCAAATTGCTTGAAATATGAGAGGGAGATATCCATAAGGAGTGACTGTAGCAGGTAGTTGAATTTTGGAATACAGTTCATTTTAATAACATTAACATTACCAATCATCGATAAATGTAATGAAGCCCACCTGTCCACATCACTCGAAAATCTTTTTATTAAAGGGTCAAAATTAACTCTTAACTAAATCAGACAAATTTGCTTGGAATAAAATACCCAAATACTTAATGCCATGGTTGGGCCACTGGAAGGCAACCGGCTAGAAGGCCGTTACTGGACAAAATGCTGTCAGAGCCAAAGCTTCAGATTTAGACCAATTGACTTTGTATCCTGAGAGCTTGGAAAAGGAATTAATAATTATTTGGAGGCAAGCCTTAGATCTGGTAGGGTCAGAAAAAAATTATAAAATATAATATACGTAAAGCAGAAGCTTATGCGCCACACATCCCACCCTCACCCCTGGAAAATCATCCTCCTTTCTTATTGGGGCTGCTAATGGTTCCAGGTTAAGACAGAACAATAATGGGGAAAGAAGGCAACCTATTGACAGTAAAATAATCTGAAATGAATCCATTTGTTTGTACCTCTACATCAGGGTGTCTATAAAGTAACTTAATCCTACCAATAAATGTACTCCCGGACCCATACATTTCCAAAATCTTAAAAAGATAATCACATTCTACCATATCAAAAAAAAAGTTGGCATCAAGGGAGATGGCAGTGACCAGAGACTGATCATTCATTACTGACCACCTGATATTGATGAAAAGCCTAATTTTATCAGAAGAGCTACAGCCAAGAATATACCCCACCTGATCTATATGTATAAGAGATGACATAACTTTACTTAACTGGTTGGCCAAAAGTTTTGACAATTTTTACATCTAGCTGTATCAGGGAAATTGGACAGTAACTTTTACACTGACTGATCCGGGCTTGTGTCATGGTTGGGGGAAGCTGTCCATTCTTTAATTATTCCGTATAAACTTCTAACAAAAGTGGAGCCAATTCTGTAGCATAAGATCTAAAAAATTCAACTGGCCCTGGAGCCTTGCCTGCAGGTAAGGCCTTAGTTAACTCGTCAAGTTCCTCCAAGGTTATCTCAGAATCCAGAGAATGTTTTTGCTCAGTCATCAATTTAGGGAGTTCTATGGTTCCAGAAATTTTCTAATATCTTCATCAGTAGACGAAGACATGGAACTATCAAGATAGAATTCTTTAATGGCATTATTAATATCAATGGCTGAGGTAAATGGCATTATTAATATCAATGGCCGAGGTAAACATTTGGGAATGGTAGAAAAAGACACTCTCTGTTTTATATATCTAGCCAAAAGCTTCGCTGCTTTGTCCCCCGACTCAAAATGCTTGGTGCTTGATGATGTGGAAGCTAAGATATCTAGCCAACGAGGTTGCAGCCTATCTGTCAGAATAATCACGTATGGTAAAGTGAACACGAAAACTGGTGCAGAGTATCACCGAATATATGAGAGTCCTAACTGGATGTCAATATATAGAAAGCCAAATCCCGGACATTTATAGCTAATTTTGAAATTCTGTCCGGACGCTTTTTTCAGGTCCAAAAAAAGAGGACATGTCTGGGAAAAATGTGTCAGATGGCAAATTTGCACAAAAGTGGCAAGAAAAGTGTTAGATAATTTTGTCATTCAATGTATTTAATTTATTTTTCTTGACCTGCAATCTCCGTCTCGATGTGGCTCAGCTGAGAGAAGAAAGAAATGACACAGAGACCCAATGCTATCAAATCCTTCTTTAACGTTTATTGTTCAGCACTTCGTTATATGGATCCCCACCAATGAAATAGTTATTTACCCTATATGGGTATAACATATGTTTGAGCTATGTGGGATACGTGAGGGTACAGAGACAGGAAACTCATTCCTATAGAACCAGCCTTTGAAAGAGGCCTTCATTATTCCACATTGCCCACTTTGATCCTGAAAGGATCACCTTCTCAACCAACTTCAGTATTAGGTATACATACATAATGGAGCATGGCGATGTTATGTCTGTTTATCATCACATTCAACGTTTGCATTAATAATTGTAGCAAACATGGGCCAAATAGTAACATAAGTAAAATGCATACAGCAATTGATATAATGGAGGACATCCAGGGCGTGAACCACCCAAACATATTGAAAACATTTCCGCATATTCGCTGATGACCGGAGTTATCAGCTAATTCTTTATTCAACTTATCCATTTCCTTTAATACTTTTGTGAATTCACCATTATCATCAGTGTGACCCGGGATGTATGTACAGCATTTGTCACCAAACATTTTACATACTCCTCCTCCATCTTTATCCAAGAGGTAATCCAAACATTTAATACCTCTTGGCTGTCGAACACTGTCTAGATATACTTCAGGGTAACTTGAGGGATCACCTTCTAGGTACCTTCGTTTCTGGGTGTTTACCTGTATCTTCCTAACAGAAACATCTTCCTGTAACATTACAGTAAAACATAAACCATCATACATTATTTCTAGGAATTGGAATTACACTTGTGACTCCTTGCTGTTGTGTTGATGCTGAACGGGCATAGGCAAGCACGACCACCTGCCATATGCAAAGTGTCAGTAGGAATGTCTTCGTGTTGACTGTTCTGGGTCCCTCCTCAGGTCCTCCTAATTCGCAGATTCCCGGTTGGGCACTGGCGCTCAGCTCCTCCAGTGCTTTCACCGTTCACCTTGAATCAGTAAGGCCCTCCTCTGGAGCAAGCTTCACGCGGCTTGCGTGGATCCACTGTGGTTGAAGGTCAGTTATCACCCCCCATCTGGTCACTGGCAGTACAGTAGTTGGGCCCACTTTGGTTCACCTAACTTCGTTGGTTTCAGACACTTCACCAGAATCTGCTGATTTGGAACAAATGGATTAGTAGGGCTTTCTGCAGGCAGAGGGAGAGAGAGAGAGATATCACCATTTATGCCATTTAATATTTTAATGAGGGAATCCACATATTCTGCAACCACCACATCCATGTCACCTGTGGAGAGAGAGAGAAAGCCAGCGCGGCCTTTGACCCAAGGGGTCGGGAAAGGCCTACCCATTAGTATTTCAAATGGAGATAATTTAATAACAGAGAATGGTGACATTCTGAGCTCAGTCAGCCAAATCTCTGTATTATTTCTTTTGCCAAATTTTCACCATTTTATCATTTTACCTCACACACGGGAAAGCTTATGTCCATTTAGAAAAATGGCGCATGATTACAAGCAATAATTTGTTATTCCTGCATGGCAGCATATAAAATCTATTTGCAGGTGTTGGAACGGCAGTTCCAAGTGTGGTAAGTCATGCTTCGTAGGCTTGTGTCTGTTGTTCTGTGCGCATATTAGACATGAGTCCAGGATACATTTTACTGCATTTATGCAATAAGTTTGATTTATTGACTGGATAACTATTTACTTTGAAACATGCGAAATACCGTGATAATGTCGACCAAGTATTACTATTGTGGTCTTGGGCAGAGCCAGACGCCCTTGTTTATCCATTAACAAATTATTCTGGTCTGGTTTCACTTAATTTGAGGCCCAATGTTGTCAGATTCATATGGATTTGCCTGTAACAATTTAAAGTCAGTGTCTTTTACCAGTGTTGATTGTATCATGGAAAAAGTCTCTCCAGATTGATTTAGGTCTGGGAATACCACAACTTCCTTCACAGCCCACTTTGCTACCTCATCAGCGAATTTATTTCCCCTCGCCTCTTCCAGTTCCCCTGTCATTTGTCCCACAACTTTTATTATTGCCAATTTGGCAGGCAACTGTGCTGCTCTCAATAATTCTGAAACCAGTTTATGATGTGATATGGGTTTGCCTTCAGCTGTCATGAAATCTCTTTCCTCCCACATTCGAGCAAAATCATGTATCACCCCATAAGCATACTTCGAGTCTGTGTATATATTGATCGATTTACCTTTAGCCAATTGGCATGCTCTGATCAATGCAAACAACTCAGCAGCTTGTGCAGATTTATATGGGAGCGAATAAGCTTGAATAATTCTGTTCGGGATTTTCGTTACAGCATAACCACACCAGTATACAGAATGATTTGGCTTGGAACAGGACCCATCAACGTACCAATGGTCCCCCTCCTCCAGGGCGGATGATGAAACAAATCCGGCCTGCAGGAAGTACATGTTTTTAGGCGATCGAATCAATCATGTGTATCGTTGGAAAATTCACCTCGAGTCAGCAATTTGTGTAATGATAATGTCGGGCCGTGTACAACGGAAGTTGTTTTTTTGTCAGATTAGCAGTAGCCAATAAAATAACTTCATACCCCGATCAACGTTGTGCTGTCATGTGGTAATGTTGTGCATGATTGTTCCTACCTGGTGAGAGGTGTTTACAACTAATGGATGTGAGAGAACAATATGTTCTGCATGTTGTACCATCAATGCCGCAGCAGTCACTGCTCGCATGCAGGGAGGCCTTTGGCGACTGACCTCTAAAATGTTTGACAAGTACGCCACTGGTCTATATGTTCCGCAATGGGACTGAGCAAGGATCGCTGCTGCTGTGCCTGCCGCCTCATGCATGTACAGATGAAAGGGATGATCATGCGAAAGGGGAGATTTTCCGGTCCGCCCCTGATGATGACATCGAGGCTTATGCTGATAGCGTAATGTGTTTCATCAGGAAGTGCGTAGAGGACGTTGAGCCAACAGAAACAATACGGATCTACCCCAACCAGAAACCATGGGTTAACGCCGATGTTCGCATGGACCTCCGTTTTTAATTCTGGGAATACGGAGGAGTGTAAACAAGCCAGTTATGCTCTCCGTAACTCTATCAGTGCTGCCAAATGCCAGTACAGGTACAAAATTGAAGGACAGTTCAACACCACCAACTCTAGAAGTATGTGGCAGGGAATTAACATCATCACAGACTACAAAGGGAATAAAAACTCCGCCATGAACACCACTGCCTCTCTCCCGGATGAGCTTAACACATTTTATGCTCGTTTTGAGGACAACAACACCATCCTTGTGGAGAGAGTACTTGCGGCTGACGCTATAGAGGTTGGTTCAATCACCATCTCTGTTGCAGATGTAACCGATCCTTCCGACGGGGTGAACATCCGTAAAGCCGCGGGTCCAGACGGCATTCCGGGCCGTGTCATCAGAGCGTGCGTGAACCAATTGGCTGGTGTTTTTACAGACATTTTCAACCTGTCCCTCTCCCTGTCTGTAGTCCCCACATGCTTCAAAACGTCAACCATTGTGCCTGTACCGAAGCAAGCCAAAATCACTTGCCTAAATGACTGCCGTCCTGTTGCTCTGACCCCCATCATCAGCAAATGCTTTGAGAGGTTAAACAGAGATCACATCTGCTCTGTGCTGCCCACTTCTTTGGACCCATTGCAGTTTGCATAACACAACAACCGCTCCACTGATGATGCCATTGCATCTACAATACACACTGCTCTCTCCCACCTGGAAAAAAGGAACACATATATGAGAATAGTGTTTGTAGACTACAGCTCAGCATTCAACACCATAGTGCCCTCCAAGCTTGATGATAAACTCCGGGCTCTGTGCTTAAACAGCTTGCTGTGCAGCTGGATCCTGGATTTCCTGTCATGCAGACGTCAGTTGGTTAGAATGGGCAGCAACATCTCCTCATCATTGACCCTCAACACTGGAGTCCCACAGGGCTGTGTTCTCAGCCCACTCCTGTATTCCCCGTACACACATAACTGTGTGGCAACACATAGCTCCAATGCCATCATTAAGTTTGCTGACGATACAATGGTGGTAGGTCTGATCACTGACAATGATGAAACAGCCTACAGAGAGGAGGTGCACCCTCTGACATGCTGGTGTCAGGAGCACAACCTCTCCCTCAATGTCAGTATGACCAAGGAGCTTGTAGTGGACTTCAGGAGGAAAGACAGAGAACACAGCGCCATCACCATTAATGGAGCACCGGTGGAGAGAGTCAGCAGTTTCAAGTTCCTCGGTGTCCACATCACTAAGGAACTCACATGGTCCATCCACACTGAGGCCGTTGTGAAGAAGGCTCACCAGCGCCTCTTCTTCCTGAGACGGCTGAGGAAGTTTGGAATGAACCACCATATCCTCACACGGTTCTACACAAGTACTGTAGAGAGCATCCTGACTGGCTGCATCACCGCCTGGTAGGACTATAGCACCGCCCACAACCGCAAAGACCTGCAAAGGGTGGTGCGAACTGCCAGAAACATCATTGGAGGTGAGCTTCCCTCCCTCCAGGACATATATAACAGGCGGTGTGTGAAAAAAGCTTGGAGGATCATCAGAGACTCCAGCCAACTGAGTCATGGTCTGCTCTCACTGCTTCCATCAGGCAGACGGTATCGCAGCATCAGGACCCGCACCATCTGACTACATGACAGCTTCTTCCCCCAAGCAATCAGTCTTTTGAACACTTGATCTCTCATGATCAACAATCAGCACTGCACTTTATTAATCTTCATCTTATTATCTCACACTGGACTGTAAAATATATTCTCCAAAATATAACTACTGCATATATATATATATTTATATACTCTTATTTTTATTGTATGTGTATTCTATATTGTGTGTATTGTTTACTGTACATTGGATATTAGTATTATGTTGTGTAAGTATATGTACATTTGATATGTAAATTATGTTAGGATTAGGGTTAAACATGTTGTTTATTGTAAAGTGGTATATGTGTCGCCACTGTCATGACTGCTATGTTGCTCGGAACGGCACACAAGACTTTCACCTACTGTTGCACTTGTGTACATAATAGTGTGACAATAAAGTGATTTGATTTGATTTGGTAGCAATGTCCATTTCAGCAGTCCACTTGATAGGTTCCTCAGCCCTTGAGAGTGTTGCTTCTCCCAGAATTTGTCATATAACGAGCAGTTTGGCACCCATGATCAAAAATAGTTCACTAAACCCAAGAAGCTTTGCATTTGTTTTAGGGTGTTGGAAGGTAGTAATCGTCTTCACTCTGTCTGTGGAGAGATGTTCTGTTCCTTTCTGTAGTTCATGACCCAGATTGAGAGCTCAGTTTCACCCATTGCAGCTTTTCTTTTGATGACTTGAAGCCAGCCTTCGCTAATACATTGCTCACAATAGTTGAAGTGGCTGTGCATGACTTGATGTCCGGGCCGGAAAGCAGGATGTCATCAGGATATTGCAATAGACAGGTTGCAGCTTGGTGTTCTTAAAAAGTAGCGTGCACTACAGCAGAGAACACAGCAGGCGAGTCTCTAAATTCCTGGGGCATTCTGTTACTGTTGGCCTATTTATGTGAATGCGAACAGCGGCTGCATAACAGGCATGACTGACATTGAAGAATGCAGAACACAAATTAATAATAGTAAAATGAGTGTGATCTGCTGGAATTTAGTTAATAGTAGTGCACACATCCGGCACCACTGGTGACAATGGCATAAATGTTTTTCAACTCTTGCATTAATCGCCATGTATTATTAGCTTTCTTTATAGGATTAATTGGTGTTTTATATGATGAGTGAATGGGTTTCAAAATACCTTGTTTCAGACACTGTATTAATACCTTTTAATACCTTTTTGACAGACTGGCAAGTTAGAGCAGAGTTTGGCAACATATGGTATTACTTCAATGAGGCCCGCCTCATCTTTGTGGGCAGCCCATAGCACTGGGTCGACGTTGAGCATTTCCTGTTTTGCAGCAGCAAGTGTTGACAGACGTTGAGCTGCAAACTTCTCTGCCATGTCCTGTAAACACAGACTGACAATATACTGAGGGAAACAGCAATTGTAATGAGATAGAATAAAAAGTTATTTTTGCCCCAATTTTATGCATCTGATCACAGACCAGTAGGCAGAACAGAAAGTCAGACAAAATTACAAAATCATGTATTTTAAACAAGTTTAGGTTATCTATAGATGTTACGGGTATGTCATATGACACTTCACAGGAATGCCATTTATTCCCACAGAGTTTAGAGTGCATCCCGTAATAGAGCCCTCATAGCAATTTGCTGTTAATGAACTTTTAGATGCACCAGTATCAATGATAAAGGTGTGCAGTTTTTATATGGTAATTCTTTGCATATAGCCAGCATCTCTGACAATGTTGAAACAATTCAGCATAGATATCAAAGTGAAACAATTTAATATCCATTTGGGCACTGGATAAAAGAAAATGCAGATGTTGTACCCTCGCTCGTATCTTTCTTTGACTCTGAATCAGATACGGTCGCGGCAGCAGCGATTGAGTTGCCTTTAAATTGTGTTAAGTCGGAATATAATAGTGCACATGTTGTATTTGGGGTGTTAAGGGTTAAGGCTATGTTCACGACAATATGATATTTAGGCGGCTTGTTCTGAAACAGAGACTGCTGGTTGCATTTTATTAGTCTCTTTTTGTTCAGATTTTAATTCGCTCATGAATCGATCAAAAAATGAGCTATCTCTAGGATATGGATCTAATTGTGTTTTTCCTTCTGACCATTTGGCCAGATTACTAATATAAGATTCAGTGTTGAAACCCTGATTATTGCGAAACATCCACTGTTTTGGAGTTTCGTTCGATAACGGGCGATTATTTCCTGTCCCATAATGTCACCCTTTTAATAATACTACAAAAGATTTCCCGATCGACATGGTTCATGCAGAACAATAATGCAGATACTATTTTCTATATTCTCTGTCTTTTCCTTAGGACAATTTCCATCATCTTCATATTCATACCAGAATAAGGATACCCTTTACTATATACTGTTATATTATATATATATATATATATATATATATATATATATATATATATATATATATATATATATATATATATCGATTTTATATACTGCTGCGGTCGTGGGGTTTTTCCTATTTATAATAGGGTTAAACCTTCCTTCCTATTTATAATAGGGCAAAATCATCTCTTTGAAGAGGCCCCCGAGCAGAGTTATTAACGGAGTTATTAACAATATCGAGCCAAATTAAACTGTTTTATTCAATCTCTCATCAGACAGGTTAATACTTGATAATTAATTCAGTCTTACCTGTCTGGAGAGATCACAGACGAGCACCCAAATCTATTAGATAATTTTGTCAATGTATTTAATTTATTTTTCTTGATCTGCAATTCCCGTCTCGTTGCGGCTCAGCTGAGGGAAGAAAGATATGACACAGAGACCCAATGCTATCAAATCCTTCTTCAATGTTTATTGTTCAGCACTTCGTTATATGGTCCAAATAAAACACATTCCATTTGACCCCCACCAATCAAATAGTTATTTACCCTATATGGGTATAACATATATGTTTGAGCTACGTGGGATACGTGAGGGTACAGAGACAGGAAACTCATTCCTATAGACACAGGATTTGAAAGAGGCCTTCATATTCCACAAAAAGTCTTGCTGATTAAATATGCTTAAACATCTTAACACATGCCAGCACATTAAAAACAATTAGGTTTTCAGAGTTAAACATGTAGGCCATTTCTGAATAAAGAGACAGAAATTATTACAAACATGAATGTGTAAAAATGACAGACCACTGTCATTCATGAGTTAGAGGCTTGATGGTTGAAAAGAACCACCCAGGTGGTGTTACTAAATATTAACTGAACTTTACAGAAATAAAAATACTTAATATATCAAGTTATTTCCCCTAATATTATTAATATTTGAAGTATTGGTACATTTTGTTTGGGTTATTTCTCAGTCTTCGGTTCAAGGGTTATGAAAGTTTGGAGTATGTTTGTACACTGCAGGGAGAAATTGTGATCCTATACTAAACAGACCCATAGTGAGTAGTCAAAGAGAAATGTTTGATATGGTAAAAAGGCACAGGATTACATTAATAATTTACAGCAGTGTTCTTTAATAAACCCTATTTTACAAGTCTCTTTCAAGCAGAGAGATGCAAGCTTGTGAGAAAGTGCACTAATGGTTTTGACCAGAGTCGGATAAGGTCAGATCAGGGTCACCTATCTCGTTGGTACAGATGTGCTATTTGACCCATTGAAAAATTAATCATATTAGAAGAGACTGCACCCAACCCTCAGCCCCACGCCCCCTCTACCCCTCTCACATAATCAAAAACTTGCTACAGTGCTGCTCTGCATCTTTTCCTTACAAGGTCTTTGTTACCTCTACTCATTCATCTCAAATGAAAGCCTGCATTATAAGGACGCAGTGTCAGTAATACACTATCTTCTTTGACAAGCTAACAGCTGTAATGAAGGCATTGTTTTTATGTAATAGGCATATCAGATAAAGCAAATATTTATTTATTTATTTATTATTTTTTAAAAGAACTTTAAGACCAGGATCAAGGATCTCGTATTATGATCCAAAGATTTGTGATAAGATAACATTAAAATTGAAAGACTTCAATTTGTATGTTAGTATGAAAGGAAGTGAGGCACAGGTAACACTTTTGATGTGTTCAACCGCCATTTGTTTGCTTAGCAAGAGCTGTCCATACATTTTTACGAGTATATGATGTAAGCTTATAACTAAAATATGTGATTCATAAGGTAACGTCTAAATGGACTAATGGTTTAATTGCAGTCAAAATATTATTTAACATCACATTCTTAGCTCATCCTGAAATTGGAATTTGGTCAAACAGAAATAATCGAGTTTGCATTAAGATAATGCCACAGTAGGGTTCGCTTTTTCAGAGACTAGATATGAGTGGTGTTCAGTCTCTTTTACCCCTCAAATATGAAAAATGTAACTGAAATATTGATTCTTGCACAGAGAATATTTATACAGTATTGGAAAATAAAATATTGAAATACTTTGAAATATCTATCCTTACCCCACCTATACTGTATACAGTGTGCCAGTCAAAGTACGCTGAGTTTGGTGCTTGTAGGGTGAAAGCAGTTGTGCCTGAGTCATGTATGAATCTATGTATACAGTGATGTGAAAAAGTATTTTACCCCATCCTGATTTCTGATCCCACTTTATATTATGTGGCCTTAACTAATATGTACTTATTATGAATATGATACAATGTACTTATTATGTATATATGTCTTGTTGCATTGTAATTACATTAAAAGTACTTGCATTTAATTATATTCGTAGTTACCCAGATAGCAATAAGTCGGCGGGCCGCTGGCGGTGCTCCGGCGGCAGTAGAAGCGGCAGAATGGCAATATCGCAAACACGTTTGAAGGCGCACCGCCGGCGGCAGCCGCCTTCCTACCGCTCGTTCGCTGGCGTCCGCTGGCCATCCGCCGTTCGCCGCCGTTATATCGGCGGACCGTCGGAGGCAAACGCTTTTTCGAGCGATCTGTCACGCTTATTGTTTATATATATATATATATATATATATATATATTTGTAGCATGCAGTTTATCAAGAATAATGATTGATCAAACCAGACAAATTTCCATTTGGCGTTTTAATTCCACATTTCAAAGTACAGTAACTGTCATTGAAACAAGAAGTCAGATCACTGAAATATAAATAACAGAAAAATACAAACATTATATATACACACACACACACACACTAAAGAACATGCAGGTTTCCAATTCAATTTTGGTAAAAAAAAAATAAAATAATAATTTAAAAACACTATTGTAACACTTACAATAATTGTTAATAATATAAAGAGGTCAGCTCTGGGATGAAAAGAATTACCAGTAAACATAAGCAATGAGGATATTTGGTACCAAATAAAGTGCAGGATACCAAATAAATTGAGGTATAACATCATATTTACAAGTCATTTCTAACAATAGGTTAAGTGGTAATAATTTAGAGTAAAGCTCTGGAGTAGAATATACCATTATAACTGCAATGCTGACCTGTGGCACAAGGATTTACAAGCTATATTTAACAATAGAATAACAGTTAAGCACTGTGACAGAATGAAAGTAGAATTTTTGGTACTAGTTAATGTGCAATATCAAATATCAGGCATGAAATAGGATTTACAAACTATAATAGAATCGTTAAGCACTGACGGAATGAAATAAGCCAATACTAAAGTCACGGTAAGTAGAATATTTGATACCAGATAATGTGCAAATATCAAGTATTAGATGTATAATCTAGGATTTACAAGCTATATTTAAAAATAGAATAGTTAAGCACTGTAACAATGAAATAAGCAGCAAATTGTATATGAAATAATTGAGATCTTTGGTATCAAGGAATGTGCAGGATAACAGGTATAATATACATTTTGACATTCAACTTACACATGACAACAATTGGGAATAAATATAATTAACAGCAGAAAATCTGGCTGTAGAGAACACAGGCAATCAGAATGTCTGGAGAGGTTGGGGACTGCGTGGCGTAGTGGGCTAAGAATCACCGGTTTTCCCCGACCTCCAGAATGAGGCAGTGCAAATTGGCATATCTTCAGTGATTCCTCGTGCACCTGTATAAAAGGACAAACCATCCCATATTCATCCAAGGAGCTGCCCTCAAAGCAGGGTAACGAGAAGAAGAAAAAAAAAAAAAAAAAAAGAGCAATTTCCACAGTGAACAGCGTGGATTGGGTGAGTGTAGTCTGACACTTTTAGCAGGCTTTTTTAGGGGTCTTGATGTTACTGACTGCAGGATAAAGAAAGGGTTCCAGTTGTCAGTGATGCTGGGGTGTCAGTAGTCAGCCTAGGTTTAAGGGGTCGGCTGTGGGTCCCTCTCAGCTGTGCGGCGCTTTTTCCACCTTCATGTTCAGATGCTCCTTTCAGGTAACGCGTAACGTTAACCTGGATCGCCTCATCAGTGGCATCCTGGGTTGCCGGGTTCTTCCGGATGGCTCCTGTAGAAAATAAAGATCTGTCATTCCATTTGAATGGCATAAGGTCATACACATCTACTTAAATATAAAAAAAATATCCAACTTACTTTGAACAATGGTCTTCAGGAACATGTCTCTAAAACATGCTTTTTCCCTTACACCAGTCCAGGTTGTATTGATGGAAAGGTGATTAGAGAAGATACTCTGAAGCATTCGCCACACGGTTGTCTTTAGGTCCCTCCCACATTTGATTGCCAAAAACCGAAGCTGAAAATACAAAAAAAACATGTTACAAATTACATTTCTCTGAAGCTTCTCATAAATTTTAAATGTGACAGGCTGTGGATTCAGACTGTAGAATATGCAGTGTACGATCTTAATTTTACTTTTTAGATTACCCTATGGCATTATAAACGAAATCGGCACACTTACAAATCGTTGCTGGAGCTCTTTATCCTGCCTCAAACTGTTGTCAAGCAACGCCAAATCTTCCTGGGTGTCTAGGGGGGAGTAACAGATCCCCTGGCAGGGATAACTCTCCAACAGACACATTGGCACTGAAATGTTGCAGCATAGCATTTTGTTGTCCATGCTACGCACAACATCGCCAAACTCCAAGACGTCGCAGCATTAGGGTTTGATCTGCACCTACAGGGGTTCCCAGAATAAAAGAATAAAGTAGTAAGTCCTGGTCCTTCAACTACTAAACTATGACATTTATATCTAGGTCTACTACATCTACAGGTGGCCCCAGTGGGAATTAAACCAACAACCACAGGTGTTGTTTGCAAGTTGTACCGGATTGCCCAGTGCGAGCAAATGTCTTCAACATTGTCCCAACTTGCTTCACCTGCTCTTGAAGTGAGCCGCTGTCACCTGGGAAGTAACAATATATTGATTAGCAATACACTAAATATAATAGTAATATAATATAACCACAATTATCATACCAGTAACTTTCCCTGTAATTTCTATCCACAGTATGTTATGCATGGCATACAAGTTCATAATGAAGAACCCTTATGATAACATCAATTTCATTTTTTTTCTTTGAAGCAGAATATTTGTTTGTAAAAGGGAGGAAAAAGAAAATAATGAAATATTGGTATACAGATTTTGGTTGATTTATCATACTGTACAGTGAAATTTGCTATTGTTGTATCCCTACTCACCTGAAGGACGGATAGATCAGGCAAATCTCCAGTCAGGCCTTTGTAGAGTGTGTGCTCCTGCATATCCTCAGGTATTTTAATTCAAACATGCAACATATTGTAATAAATCTACAATATTCAGCCTTTACCTTACACCCTCGGTTGTTGCTCTACACTTTTATTATATTAAATACTTATTTATATAGCTTGCTCACTGTATAATCATGATAGCCTAATACTTATAACACAAGATTGCATCTTAAACGAATGACTGAGTTGAAAACTTGAATAAGAACACATTTTACACAGAGGGGACCAGTTAGGGAAACTTACCTGCCTATAATAACTGTTTTCATTTGATTTGAGTTACATTAAACATGAATAACCTTAGCCAAGTCCCCAGGAACATCGGGCTATTAAAGTAACAAGCCTGTAACTGCGGTCTTATCAATTCTAGCTTCACCATACTCTCAAACTGTGAGGTTTATCTGTTTTCCTCATGGACCTATAGCACAATGCCCTGACTGTGACTTCACCTGTGCCCTGATCTTTATTAGATAATACCATGAATTAAATATCTATTTTAAAACCTAATCAGAATCAGAAAGGTATTTATTGCCAAGTAAGTTTTACAAAAGGAATTCTTTTTGGTTTATTGGTGCATGTCTCAAATGCGCAGCAATCAAAGAAATGTAAACAATTTTCAAGTGCATAAAATAATTCAATATATTTTACATATATTACTGTATAATCACTTCAGAGTTTCAAAGTAATTTAAATGTCATTTCCTAAACCTTACCTTATCATGGAATCAAGAGTCAAGCCTCTGTTATAAACCCTAATGGCTTTGGAGCAAAAAATAATAATAGCCAACATGGCTGGTCGATTTTGAGAGTAGAAATCCTTATATTTCAAAGCGGCTTGCCACCAGCCGCCCGCGGTCGATCAGCCCGAGGCAACCACCAGAGAAAATGAAGCGGGCGGCCCGCCAGCTTTTCGCGGGCGGCCTGTCGCAAGAAATGGGAGTGACGAATTCGGTGGCAAACATTTCATCCCCGCCAGTGGGACGCACCTATAGCCGACAGCTTAGGGACAGCGGCAAAAAGAAGCCGTGCGGATATTTTTTGCTATCTGGGTACACTGTTAAATTTACTCCTAACCCTAATCCAACCCTTACCCCAAAACCTAACTCTAACACCTAATCCTAACCCTAACCCACCCTTAATCCTAAACCTACCCGTACTTCAAACTCAGTAGCAGAAAATTTGTGAATTTTGCCAAAAAAACATGTAGTTACACAGTAAATACATAGTCTTGTATGTATTTAATGTTAATGCATAGTAGGCCACTTAATATAAAGTGTGAAATGATTGCTACTATTTTTGTGTTTTTTTATACTAAATTGGTTTAGATCTTCAAACAAGATATAACATAAAACAAAGGCAACCTGAGTATATATATATATATATATATATATATATATATATATATATATATATATATATATATATATAATTTATTTATTTTTTAAGCAAAAAAATGTTTTTTTTAAAAAAAAGTTATCCAACAAATATATCACACATGTGAAAAACAAACTGTCCCCTAAAAATTAATAGATGGTTGTGCCACCTTTAGCAGCAACAACTGCAACCAAACACTTCCAATAACTGGAGATCAGTCTTTTTCAACGCTGTTGTGTAATTTTGGCCCACTCTTCTTTGCAGAACTGCTTTAGTTCAGCTACATTGCAGGGTTTTCGAGCACAAATTGCCCGTTCAAGGTCCTGCCACAGCATCTCAATCGGGTTCAGGTCAGGACTTTGACTAGGCTACTCAAAAACTTTAATTTAAATTATTTTGAGCCATTCAGAGGTGGATTTAATCCTATGATTTGGATCATTGTCTTACTGCATAATCCAGTTGTGCTTGAGCTTTAACTCTTTAAGAACTGATGACCAGACATTCTCTTTTAGGATTTTCTGGTAGAGAGCAGAATTCATTCCGTCCTTATTGCAAGTATCCCTGGCCCTGAAGCAGCAAAGCATCCCCGCACTATCATACTACCACCACCATATTTAACCGTAGGTATGTTGTTCTTTTTGTGGAATTCTGTGTTAGATTTACGGCAGATATAATGGGACCCCCTATCTTCAAAACAGTTCCACTTTCGACTCATCAGTCCACAGAACATTCTCTTAAAAGGTTTGAGGATCATCAAGGTGTGTTTTAGCAAAATTCAGATGAGCCTTAACTCTTTCCCCGCCAAACACAGAATTTTCCGTGTTTTATGAAAAAACGCTTCCCCGCCAAACACGGAATTTTCCGGGTTTCCGTGTTTTAGGTGTTATACGGTAAGGAAGACCCCTCCGCATGTTTTGAAAGAGTACGCAACTCTTTGATCAAAGAAACAGACTGCGATCGTCTCAAACATGAAGAAGTGGAGTATTGAGAAGCTCAAAATATCAGACATAAACATGCCTTTTTATCAGCTTTTTGTCTGAAATGTTGTTTTTTGACAAAACCGACCTTGCAATAAAAAAAGAACAAATGAAGATAAAATAAAATCGTTTTTTTTTTGCCTAAAAGCAGAGGCTCAGATCTTTATTGTGATATATAGCATCTTCATATATTCATGGAAGAAAATATTCTGCGGGCCATTAAAGTTTAGCTGAAAATCGTCAAAAACCCTGGCGGTGGCTGGCAACTTTTTTTAAAAACGCTGGCGGGAAAGAGTTAATGTTTTCTGGATTAGCAGTGGTTTTGGCCTCGCCACCCTTCCATGGATGCCATTTTTGGCCAGTGTCTTTCTGATACTGAAGTCATTAACAGTGACATTTATTGATGAGAGAAAGGCCTGCAGTTCCTTGGATTTTGACCTTGGTTTTTTGTGAATTCCTGGATGAGTTGCCACTGTGCTCTTGGAGGAATCTTGGAAGGTCGGACACTTCTGGGAAGCTTCACTACTGTTCCAAGTTTTCTCCATTTGGAGATAATGGTTCTTACTCTGGTTCTTTGGAGTCCAGACTAATGTATTTCATATACTTGTATATCACCTTTTTCCTCATAATTTTTGAATTTTAATCTTGGCATAATATACTACTGGGTGAGACCATTTAGCTAAATGCATGCTGCTGATTTGATTGAAGAGGGCTGACAGTAATCAGACCTGGGTGTGTCTAGTACAGCTGAACCCCATAAAGAATGCAGTTTCATAGATTTGGGGATTTAGTAACTAAGGGGGCAAATAGTTTTTAAAACAGGCACAGTTGGTATTGAGGATCATCAAGGTGTGTTTTAGCAAAATTCAGATGAGCCTTAACTCTTTCCCCGCCAAACACAGAATTTTCCGTGTTTTATGAAAAAACGCTTCCCCGCCAAACACGGAATTTTCCGGGTTTCCGTGTTTTAGGTGTTATACGGTAAGGAAGACCCCTCCGCATGTTTTGAAAGAGTACGCAACTCTTTGATCAAAGAAACAGACTGCGATCGTCTCAAACATGAAGAAGTGGAGTATTGAGAAGCTCAAAATATCAGACATAAACATGCCTTTTTATCAGCTTTTTGTCTGAAATGTTGTTTTTTGACAAAACCGACCTTGCAATAAAAAAAGAACAAATGAAGATAAAATAAAATCGTTTTTTTTTTGCCTAAAAGCAGAGGCTCAGATCTTTATTGTGATATATAGCATCTTCATATATTCATGGAAGAAAATATTCTGCGGGCCATTAAAGTTTAGCGAAAATCGTCAAAAACCCTGGCGGTGGCTGGCAACTTTTTTTTAAAAACGCTGGCGGGGAAAGAGTTAATGTTTTCTGGATTAGCAGTGGTTTTGGCCTCGCCACCCTTCCATGGATGCCATTTTTGGCCAGTGTCTTTCTGATACTGAAGTCATTAACAGTGACATTTATTGATGAGAGAAAGGCCTGCAGTTCCTTGGATTTTGACCTTGGTTTTTTTGTGAATTCCTGGATGAGTTGCCACTGTGCTCTTGGAGGAATCTTGGAAGGTCGGACACTTCTGGGAAGCTTCACTACTGTTCCAAGTTTTCTCCATTTGGAGATAATGGTTCTTACTCTGGTTCTTTGGAGTCCAGACTAATGTATTTCATATACTTGTATATCACCTTTTTCCTCATAATTTTTTGAATTTTAATCTTGGCATAATATACTACTGGGTGAGACCATTTAGCTAAATGCATGCTGCTGATTTGATTGAAGAGGGCTGACAGTAATCAGACCTGGGTGTGTCTAGTACAGCTGAACCCCATAAAGAATGCAGTTTCATAGATTTGGGGATTTAGTAACTAAGGGGGCAAATAGTTTTTAAAACAGGCACAGTTGGTATTGGATAACCTATTGCTTCAATAAATAACATTATCATTATCAACATTATTTAAAAACAGTATTTTGTGTTTATTCAGATTGTCTTTGTTTTATGTTGGGTTTTAATTTTTGAAACAATTTAGATTGAGATATACACTGCAATGTTATGTGTGCACTTGTTTCTCATATCCTGAAAAACAAAATGTTTGCAATAAAGCTCATTCTAATTCTGATTATGATATCCACTACTGCCTATAACATGTGGCTTGTATCTGGGATTTTATGAAGGCTTCTAAGGATCTGTGAAGAGCAGTAAATGACACTCTGAAATATAGCTCCTCATTAATTCACTAAGTATGAATTCACTTGCTGTGAATTTTAGCTGTCTGTATGCTCTGGTTCGATACCAGATAAATTAACAGAATTATGCAGATCAGGAAACCACATGGACACACCCACAAAACTGTGCCGAATGCAATTTGCATAGCACAATTCCAATTCCATAATCCAACCTTGCATTGATGTTTAAGACAAAGTTGACCTCAACACTGACTGTCCAATCCAGGCTATTCTGGAATGTTTACCACATGCATAATGAGGAGGCTAAATGAGAGTCTAGATTGCATGAACAATCAAAAACAGCTAATCATGTTTTGCTTGGCAAATGTAGGTCATTCTGGATTCAGACAACTACAAAGCCAGGCTGAGAATTCTTCCTCCACATCCTTCACTGCAACTGACAGTAACTGCTAGTCCACAATATTTTCATGCCAGAATAGTCAATCCAGCATAGAAGCCAGATAGCTCAATATATGCAGTCCAATGTAATTCTATACTTCTATATCATTCTTTTCAATGTGGTAGTTCTAAATACATAACAAGTATTTCCTGTGATGTTTCATATATTATAATTAAATAATATGATTCCCCATATTTGGATAAAATGTGTCTTTAGTTCAACAGTTTAACACAGTTAACCAATAAAGGCAAATTTATATTTTAAATTCAACATAAAATCAAAACCCTATTTACATTGCTATTGCATGTTCTTAAAATTGTTCCAAAGAAAACAAAATTGGTCTTCGTAATCTTTCATTAAAATATAAACATTTTCTCTACCTCTGTGATGAATTTCCTTTTCGGCTGATGTCACTACAGCCTCCCCTCCAACTTCTCTTGCAGAAATTAAAGCACTGAACAAAATGTGCATATTTGCACGTTTTCATACCAGGAAGAACACCAATTTGCGAACAAGCGACACTTTAGGGCAAAAAGCTGCATTGTAGAAGGAGCTCTGGCTTGGTTGATCGTGTCTATGACCGCAGGTGGTAGGTCACTCAGATTTAATGTCAGATGGTGCCCCGTCCCTGGGAAAGAAGGTCCTTCCTCAGGGGAATTTGCCAGGGAGGTGCTGTCATGAGGAGCGTGAGATCCGAAAACCAAGACCGAGTGGGCCAGTAAGGAGCTACTAAGGCGACTTGTTCCTTGTCCTCCCTGATCTTGCACAGCACCAGTGCAAGAAGGCTCACTGGGGGAAATGCGTACTTGTGCAGCCCCCGGGGCCAGCTGTGTGCAGCACATCTGTCCCGAGAGGGGCCTCTGTCAGGGAGTACCAGAGGGGGCAGAGGGAATTGTCTTGGGAGGCAATGAGAGCTACCTGTGCCATGTCGAACCGGCCCCAAATCACCTGGGGGTGGAGCCTCCACTCTCCACTGGGCAAGACCTGTCACAACAGCGTGCCCGCTGTCATGTTGAGGTTGCCTGGGATATGAGTCGCTGCTGACTCCAAAGGAGGAGATGGCGGGCGAGTTGGTGATTTATGTACGCTACCAACACAGTGCTGTCTGAACGGATCAAGACACGCTTGCCCTGGATCAGCGGGAGAAACCTCCGCAGGGCAAGGAATACAGCCAGCAACTCTAGGCAGTTGATGTGCCAACCCTGTTGAGAGGTGTCTGTGGTGACCACGACACATCTGGACACCTGCTGTAGGAGGACTCCAGTCCACAAAAAACAGAGGTCTGTCCAAGGTTTGAAAGTTTGACGGCAGGAAGGGGCGATAAAAACATGGTATGTGCCATGGCACTATGCCCATCACGGGACTCGAGTCTGAAGCCAGTGCTGAAGCGGTCTCATATGCATCAACATGAGCAGCATGACCGTGGATGCGATATGCCTCTGGAACTGTTTAGAGGAACCGCTGTGCCGGGATCGAAGAGAGTGAGGCACCTGAGCACCGACTTTGCGCGCTCGTTCTTGAGGTGTGCTGTCATTGAGACTGAGTCTAACTCCATGTCGAGAAAAGAGATGCTCTGAACCGGGGCGGGCTTGATATTTTCCCAGTTGACCAGAAGCTCTAGATGGCTGAGGTGCCTGAGCACCTGGTCCCTGTGGGCGCATAGTATCTCTCAAGAGTGAGCTAGAATGAACCAGTCATCGAGGTAGTTGAGTATCCACTTCCTGAAGCGTGGCAAGGGCTGCCTCTGCAACCATCGTGAAGATGCGAGGGGACAGGGACAGGCTGAAGGGGAGGACCATGTACTGATATGGCTGGCAAGTCGAGGCAAGATGGAGACGTGGAAGTATGCGTCCTTCAGGTCTACCACCGCGAACCAATGTTGATGCCGAACGCAGGTTAAAATCTGTTTGTGTAAAGCTCAGTTGGGAACCCTCAAGTCCAAGATTGGCCGCAACCCACCGCTTTTTTGGGTATGATGAAGTAAGTGCTGTAGAAAGCTACCATTTTCGCTGGAACCGGGACTGTAGGATTTTGATGCTGGATTACCCAGGGAGTGAGGAAATTGCTCTTTTATTGACAGTGTTGGTACCACAGCCCGAAGGGGGTGCGGCAAAAGAAAATAAGGTAAATTAAGATTTTCCTACAGCCCTCCACCGAGGAATGGAGTGGTCCTGATACCAGCTCCGGAGCGAACATCTGACCGCCCAGGTCTTCTGTCTCAGGAGCGCTTAGGAGCTTTCTGGGTCCTAGAGGGGGTCCTGGAGACGAGCGCATTTCTGAGGCAATGTCTTTCTGGCTATCTATCTCCCACAGTTTTTAACATACTTCTTAATCTCAAAAGTCATTCGAGACCAGTAAAATCTGTCCTTCAGAAGCTCTGTAGTTCGCTCTATTCCCAGGTGTCCTGCATCATCATGTAAGGAATTCATTACTTGTAGATGGAACTGGTCAGGTAAAATGAACAGTTTTTTCTCTTTACCACAGTGTCTGTGAAACAATCTGTACTGTAGCTTATTCTAGATGACCAGTTTAGGACCTTGTCTCTGCAATAGAGAAATTTGTGGGTTAGAACTTGTACCCGTTGCGAGTACCTTTCCCTGCTCTACAGCTATCTTCACCTGTCCAATGACTGGATCTTTGTCTTGTGCAAATTTAAGGTCAGTATGAGCCAGCTGTTTCAGATTTCCTAGCTCGAACTGTGTAAGACCAGCATAAATAGGTGGAACAATCATTGAATTGGCTCCCAACTGATCGAACGGTCTGGTGGAAGATTCCTCATTTTTGTCACTTGCCATGATATGACTGATTGCTTTCACTCATGACTGAGGTATTTCCACCCAATCTTCAGGTGGCCACCATTCAAAGGATTATAAGACAATGCATAGGCATCTATGTAATGAGGTCCTGGCTTATATTGAAGACTAAAGTAATCTGTGGCTAATGCCGCCAGCCAGCAATGTCCGGTTGCGTTCAACTTAGCTGTAGTGAGGACATATGTGAGTGGATTATTGTCAGTTCTTACTACAAATTTCACCCCATAAAGATAGTCATGGAGTTGATCTACTACTGCCCACTTCAGTGCCAATAATTTCAGTTGGTCAGTAGGTTATCTTTGTTCTGTTGCACTCAGTTTCCTACTGGCATATGAAACTGGTCACAGTCCTTCTGGATACTCTTGGTTCAGTACTGCACCTAGGCCGTTCCGATTTGCATCCACATTTAGGACATAGGCCTTGGTAGCGTAAGTGAATGCCAGGACAGGGGCATGAGTGAGGCAATAGATAATGGTTTTAAATGCCTCAGTACAATCTTTGCCCCACCGTTCACCAAATGTCTCTGACTCCTTGAAATACTTTCCCTGTGTGGTCCCTTTTCCACCCCCTTTAGCTGGAGGATACCCTTTGGTGAGTTCTGTCAGGGGTTGCACAATTGCAGAGATGTTTTTGGCAAACCGTCGGTAAAACCCACAAAATCCTAGGAATGACCTTAAGGTTTTTACATCTGTGTGCATCTTCCAATTAGAGATTGCTTCTATTTTCTCTGGGTCAGGAGCAACACCATTAGAGGATACAGAGCTGGCATTTATCAAGTGAAAGTTTCAAACCATACTCCTCCAAACGGTCTAAGACATTTAGAAGTCTCTGTTCGTGTTCTTCTAGAGTGGATACAAAGACAATAATATCATCAAGATACACTATCACTTCTAGTAGATACATGTCTCCCACTGCACGCTCCATGAGTCTTTGGAATGTCGCAGGCGCTCCACTAATTTCTTGTGGCATTCTTTCAAACTAGTAGCAGCTCTGAAGGTCCAAGACTGAAAACCACTTGCTTCCTGCAAGACAGTCCAACGCATCGTCTATGCGTGGAGTAGTGTACTGATCTGGAAGAGTTCTGCTGTTCAGGGTACGATAATCGAGACACATGCGTATTGCTCCACTCTATTTACGAACAATCACGATTGGGAAAGCATAAGGACTCCGAAATTCTTTAATAATCCCCGCAGCTAACAGATCTTTTGAGGTTTCGACTAACATCATCATGTCAGCTGGAGCAATACATCGAGATCTCCCTCTAAATGGTCTAGAGTCACTCAGACGGATGTGATGCTTGACGTCCTTTGCCAGTCCCACATCCCATTCTTCAAGAGAAAACACATTACATCTCCCAGACAGTTTCTGGCAAAGTCGATCTTCCCACTCTTTTGGAATGGTTGACTGGCTGAAACCAAACAGCTTTGAATTGATGCTCTTGGATTTTGTTGGGGTATCTGTTGTTACAGTCACTGTATCTGTAGGAAACACGAGCTACAACTGTTCCTGCTGGGATGGTTATATTTTTGCATGTCTCATTCTCAATCAGCATTTTGAATTTGTTATCCTCTACAGCGGAAGAAGGCAGTACATCTGGAAGAATTAACAGTCCAGCAGGTATCATATCATCTGAAGGGTTTCTAAAATGAAAGCAGTTTTTCTGACTCAACTATACAACAGCACACATTTCTACTTTTGATTACACAATGCAAGCGCCTGGACCTGCCCACTTCACTTGTCCAGCAGGTATGTCAACCAATTTCTCCATTACAAGTTTTGTAGGTAATTTTAATTCTGAATTGTGAGACTGAATTCTTAGTGCATGTGTAAAATCTGTCTCATGACCAGCTGTGCTAAGTCCAATCAAACGTTGAAAAAAAAATAGCATTTGTTCCACTGATTACAGGCACTTGTTCAGGACCCTCAGGTTCAGGACAAACCAATGCAAGGATTGACACAGTCTCTTCTACACCCATGACAGAAGCAGGAAAAGAAACATCTATCCCTTGTAGTGGTAACTGGCTGTGCTAAGGCCTCAAATGGACAGACCAGAGAAAGGTAGATTCAATAGCTCCCTGAATTAGCTGCTCAACTATTGTTCGGTCCACATTCTTCCAGGGTAACCCACCTTTTCCACTACTTTGGTCAGAGATTTCTCTATTCTCTTCAAGAAAGCAGAGAGAGCTTCACCAGGATTCTGCCAAAAAGATCCAAAAACACCCTCCAAAGCTTCAAGGTTCTGAATGGAAAATGCATCTGGACTAGCAAATCTGACAGCCTTCACAACGTCTAGGGCTGAACCCTTTAAGCTTTCAACAATGCGTAAAAGCTTCTCTTGCTCTGAGCACTCACACTCCATGACCATCATTCTGGCTTGATCCATCCAGCTATCCAAGGCCTGAAAGTACCTTAAAAGGTTCGTCAGTATGCACTTCCATCACTGACAGGTTTAGAGGTCTTTTCCAGCTGTTCCCCCACTGCATGGATTTATTGCTTCTGGAGACCCTGCATTGGAACTGGGTGTAGCCTGAAGATCGGTGAAAGACTTTCCTTCTTGTTTCAACAGCTTTGATAGTTTCTCAGCAAACCCACCAGTTGGTGACTCAGCACCTTTCACTACATTCATCTTCCAAGGCCCCTACTTAATTCCTACCACTGCTCCTTACAAATTGCAACTTTGATCACGGCAAATCACTTTTCACCAATTACAGATCCTTATCTGTACTATTTAAGTGACCACACTTCATAAAATATAAAACAGGAGTTAACAAAGTTGAACTACACTTACTATGATAGCCACTCCTAACCACTCTGCGATTAGGAGTGCTATCTGGATTCCTCCTCAGCTGTTCTGTCACTCACGATCAAAGCAATAGAAGTGCACAGAAACAATTTAGATCCCTTTTGATCCACTTAGATTCGCTGATGTAAGTGATAACTTGATTTAAGTTTCTCACTGGTAACATGAATAGTCCAGTTCAATGCAATGACGATCGTGTGTAAGACTAACAGTTCATCCAAATCGCATCATGTTGACTTCATCGTGTTGTCGTGTTTACTTCACAACAGAATACTATACAGCTTAACACTAAATCAATACAGTTCTGACTATATTTAACAAAAATTGTGGAATAATAAAGGCCTCTTTTAAACTTCTTCTCTTGTTGGTCTAGCTGCAGCTGTTCCCTGTTCAGAGGATGTGTCTATATGAGTTTCCTGGCTCTGTACTCTCACGTATCACATGTAGTATATATGTCACCCCCATATAGGGTAAATAACTATTTCATTGGTGGGTCCATTGGAATGTTGTTTTGCTGGACCATATAATGAAGTGCTGTACGAATAAACGTTGAAGAAAGATTTGATAGCTTTGGGTCTCTGTGTCAGTATGAGCCGCATCGAGAAGGGGATTGCAGATCAAGAAAAATAAATTCAATACTTGTATTGAAATTCAATACAATACAAAACTGACTGTCTTCAGAAAAGTTTTGATGACATTTTCTTTTCATCTTACCTCCATATAATGCATTGTTTATAATGCATTGTAAAGGCATTAACAGGGTAACAGCTATGCTTTATAAGTGCCTCCTACTATCAGAGAGCGAATTTGCAGTTTCATTCAGCCCGTCTGCCATGTTTTTTAGATCAATGTGAGAATCTGACCGCATTTTTACACAGCATACATGCAGTGTTATACATTTTAACCTGTTAATTCAAAAAATCTAAACAATTTGTATAATAAGAAGTATTCTTATTATAAATACTAATACGTACGTTAAAAATACTGTGCATGTTCATTAACACACACACACACACATATATATATATATATATATATATATATATATATATATATATATATATATATATATATACATACATACATAATACATTACTGTTGTAGAATTCATATAAAAAACATTATTTAAAGATGTATTTAATTTCATCTTTTCAGAGCAAAAATAAATATTTATTTAAAAAATTAACCTCTATTAATTTTAGTACTGTGGCTTGACTCGAATCTTCAACTCATCAGGACTCGACTTTGCTTGCTTGAGGTGAGTGTGATGTGTCTGCGCTGCACTTGAGACTTGACTCGAGACTTGATGGTTAAGACTTGACACTTGTTTGTGACTTGAACATGTGTGAGTCGCTCCCTCCTCTGTCCTAGTGGTAAGATAAAAATCTTTGTGAATACAGGCCCAGATTGTCAAGTGACTTTTTAAAGTGTTTCATTGTCATCAAGCTATTACACCCCATCTAAATGTCTAGCTCTAACTCTATACTGTACAATGTACCCAGACATAATCTCTTGTTAATTTTAAATACATTCAGTTAATTTTAAATACATTCAGCCATTTAAAGTAATTATTCATAATGTAAGTTTGGGACTTCATATGCCAGATTTATAAATGAGAATAATATATCAACCTCATTTAACTGGGAGCCAAAAAAATATAACTGAGTATTATGGGATTTCTTAGATGCATATTAATGTTTCTAGCCCAATGAGGGTAGACTAATGAAAAATTCTGCCTAATATAAATCTAGATAAACCATTCCCTTGAGATATTTCCCTGCCTAATGAATGAATAAAAGTAACACTTGGTATAACTGAGTTTCTTAATTACCTTGAAATATGAAAGAGACACAGTCTCATTTATATGTTTTCACATGTATTTTTAATTGTACTTTTAATGCTACTGTCATAATTAATGCAAGGACATTTGTATCACAACATGGCATATACAGGTACTGTAACTTTCAAACAAAGTCAGGGCCACCATCAGGATTCATGGACAGGGGGACAACATTTTAGAAACTTGGGGGGGTGCGACAGGCTTTGACTGTGCGGAGTGCTTGTATGCTGCTTGTACATGCTCATTGCAACCTGAATATGAAAAACTAATATTCTAATAAAGAGCGTTTTCTTTCTCTTAATGATTTGTGTTTGATTTATTTAAAAAAAACAACAACAAAAATAAAACAGCATCCCCTACTTACTGTGGCACTGTCCTCATCCACACCCACTCCAGCACCATCCACCACCACCCACCCATCCTTGTGTCACTCACTCACTCACTGAATTTCTGATAGAGGGTGATATCATAGGAAGTGTCTGATTATTTTCTTGCTGACTTCAGGCCTAAAAATGAGCTAATTGCAAGCTTTAGTAATTCCAGCAGGTTGCAATATAATTGCCTTATAAGTAGGGATGGGTATCATTAGGATTTTATCAATACTATTACTCTGATTGATACTACTTATCGGATTGTTTTTTAACATAATTTATTTTTAATATAAAAATATGTTCTTTTTTAAAAGAATCTGTCGGAGTGGTGGTGGTGTAGTGGCTAAAGCACAGGGCTGTTAATCAGAAGATCCTTGGTTCGAACCCCACGGCCACCACCATTGTGCCCTTGAGCATGGCACTTAACTCCAGGTTGTTCCGGGGGGGTTGTCCCTGTAATAATTGCACTGTAAGTCGCTTTGGATAAAAGCGTCTGCCAAATGCATAAATGTAAATGTAAAAGCATGTTGTTTCTAGAGTAGCAACAGTAATGTTTACAACAGCAACAGCATGTTTAAACTCAATATCTCACTGGGAAAAAAAAAAAAATCTAAAATGTCAATAAAATAATTGTATCCAATGGCTGTGAAGAAAACAGGGAAGGCTGTCATCAAGAGGCTGTGTTTGATATCAATCTAACTGCGCACATGTGGGTCAAGTGCAGGTGGACCGGTCACCATCTTTGCTGCCTACATAGCGCCGGGGAAAATTTAAATTTTTTTTTATTTAGATAGACGTCATATAAAAAAATTCCACTTCTCAGCATTGGTAACGTGTACCACATTAAAATAGCTCCTCTTTGTCCCACATTTGATTGGTTGGGATCTGGTCACCCCTAGTGTATGTATGTGTGGAGCGCAGCTCTGAAACGGAGTAGAGAAGCTGCAGCAGCATGATTATAAATTACACCAGAACCTTAAAAAGAACCGTAATGTCGGAGCTTATCAATACTACGGTCTTTAATAATCTAGCACCGGGGGCCATTTAATACTGGGTTTTGGTACCCATCCCTACTTATAAGGGCATTTATATCTATCTATTATATTGATATCTTATCTAGTTAAGTGAATGTGCTAACGTTATTTAAAGGTTAAGCTAGCTAGCTGCAGTTTTAGTGCTTCATGCTTGGCAAGAAATGTGGCCATCATCTCTCTGCTTCTTTCGTTAACTTTTGCTCTCTGTTTGCTCACATTTCTTTTTTGTGCCGCTGATTTTAGCCTTTGGTGAAGCATTTTGACTCTCTAGTCCAGGGGTTGGGAACCTATGGCTCACAAGCCACAAGTGGCTCTTTGATAATGAACCTTTAAAACTTTCTATAGATAATTTTCCAGCAGAAAGTGTGGGTGTGATTGCAAAGCTTGAAGTCAATGACAGTTTTGTTTATATATTTGTATCATACAGCTACTCCTAGTGAACAAGGTTTGAAATGAACACCTGCCAAATGCAGATTTTTCATGCAGAATATTTTGCTGATGTACCAGCCACTGTGGAAGGTGATCTGTAAGACTTCTCTGAGTGATATATTACCAGAAATCTGTGAGGGAGTGTGTGTGTGTGTGAGTGTGAGTGTTTGTGTGTGTGTGTGATCCAAGATGGCGGTGCGGTGGCATGCAGCGGCCACTCCGGATCGAAAATCGTGCTATTTTTGTTCAAAAAGCACGACTTTTGCAGCACACGAACATCGGAGCAACCGGTGTTCGTGTCTACCATCGCCAGACACTACTGAAATATAGGACTCATGCAAAAACCAAGCTGCATGATGACCTGCAGGAGGCGCTACGCATACTCAGCTTGCTGTGGAGACCAGGCCTCCAGTCCTCTGTGTCGCCTGATGCCGGTGGCCAGGGGAGAGGACGTCATAAGCCGTGTGCGAGGAAGCGCGGCAAGAGGGCGGGGGTCCATGCTAAGCTAAAAACAAACCCTAGCCGGCCGGCTCTCCCGTCTATCCTGCTTTCAAATGTTTGCTCCCTGGACAATAAACTGGACAATATCCGACTCCAGCAGGCTAAGCAGCGTGAGTTTAGAGACTGCTGCGTCTTTGTTTTCACGGAGACGTGGCTCAGTGACAGAGTTCCGGATGCCGCCATTCACCTAGACGGGCTCGCCTCGTTTCGTGCCAACAGAAATACAGCTATCTGTGGTAAGACTTGTGGTGGTGGCTTGTGTATTTACATCAACACCGAATGGTGCAAGAACTGCTAGTCTCTAGTTACTGTTCATCGCTGTTGGAGCTTGTGACTGTTAGATGCAGACCTTTTTATTTACCACGGGAATTCACCACTGTTTGCATAATCGGAGTTTACACTTCTCCCAGTGCTAACGCTAAGGAAGCGCTCTATGAACTGTATGGGGCTATGAGTGAACTGCAGAACGCTCACCCCGACGGACTGTTGTCGCCGGAAATTTCAACCATGCGAATTTCAAGACAGTGTTCCCTAAATTCCATCAGTATGTGGACTTTGCAACGAGAGGGGCGAATGCACTTGATCTTGTTTACACAAATATCCCAGGCGCATACCGGGCGGAGCCCCGCCCCCACCTCGGCTACTCAGACCACATCTGAGGAGCCGGAAATGGTCCGGCCACTACAGTGGCTCGGCTCAGCAACATGGCCGGGAGGACACAACGTCTCGTTCCCTTCATCAGGGAACGGAGGTTACATACGTAACCTAGATGTTCCCCGTCTGTCGCTCTCTCAACGTTGTGTCGAAGAAGCGACACTAGGGGTCCAATTCAAATCACGCCATGTGCTGAGCCGTGTACTGCTGACACAAGAGCGGGCAGGTTTTTCACATGCAAAGGCGATCAGTTGTGTCAGACTGCACGTACCCTTCCCCAATGCCCCATAAAAAGTAATCGGAATCCTTTTGGTTGCCCTAAGCAGGGGAACAAGGCGACGCTTGCCAATCTGGGAACGGGCCGAGCCTCTCTATGTTTCTCGCATAGAGCCAAAGCGGCTGGGGCCCATACACGCATCGTGGGAAGGGGGTCTTAAAAAGTTTACTATTATTTCAGGGGAAAAGACCCTGCGGAGACCACACCTGCCCAGGGAGGGGGAGGTAAGTGGCAAATACATCACATGGCTATTCAGGTCACATGTGGAAACATGGCACGGTGGTAGAACCAGCCTCAGGGAGGGGGGAGTTGCTACAGCACGGCGACTGGGGGACAGCTGGAACTGCCCAAGGGAGACGCGGGTCCACTCGCAAGGGGACCGTACCGTGGAAAATACACACAGGAGGAGTCCAAGCAGGAGTCCCGACCTGCGGAGCACCTATTCCAGTACAGGGTAGATTGAGTACCCGCAGTGGATTGGGTAAGCGAATTCTTCCGCTGAATTGCGGACCCACAGGGCTAGGGAGGATATGTCCAGGGATCCGAATGTACGGAATCTCCTGGGAGAGAAAGCACACAATTTTACCTTAACCGAGGGAAAGGGCGCTAGGTGCAAGCGATCCACCCAGCCAGTCCATCAGCGTGTTACCGAGTTCTACTGGCTCGAACCTGAGAAAACACGGGATGATACTGACTCAACCCTGAGACTGTAAAAAAAGGTATTGGGTGTTGCCCAACCCGCTGCTCTACATATGTCTGCCAGGGAGGTCCCCCTGGCCAGTGCCCACGAAGATGCAACACTCCTTGTTGAGCGTGCTCGGACCCGCAAGGGGGGGGCACAGCCTGGGTGTGACAGGCCAATGAAATGGCATCCACTACCCAGTGGGAAAGCCTCTGATTGGAGACAGCGTTTTCTTTCCGGTTCTCAGAAATTCTAAATCTCTGCGTGTGGTCCAAGTAGGTACACAGAGCATGTACCGGCCACAGCAACGAAGGGGCTGGGTCTGCCTCCTCCCGGGGCAGCGCTTGCAGGTTCACTACCTGGTCTCTTAAGGGTGTGGTAGGAACCTTGGGCACGTAGCCTGGTCATGGTCTTAGGATCACATGCGTGTCTGCCAGACCGAACTCCAGGCAAGTGTCGCTATCAGTGACGCTTGCAGGTCCCCGACCCTCTTGATGGAGGTGAGCGCGATCAGCAGGGCAGAGGTCTGGGTGTGGAGGCCAGAGTGTGGATGCCTGTCCCTGAGAAAGAAGGTCCTACCTCAGGGTAATTCACCAGGGAGGGGCTGTCGCAAGGAGTACGAGGTCCAAAAACCAGGCCCGGGTGGGCCAGTAAGGAGCCACTAGGGTGACTTGTTCCTCATCCTCCCTGACCACCTGTGCAAGAAGGCTTACTGGGGGAAATGCGTACTTGCGCAGCCCAGAGGGCCAGCTGTGTGCCAGCACGTCTGCCCCGAGGGGAGCCTCTGTTCGGGCATACCAGAGCGGGCAGTGGGAGGTCTCTCGGGAGGCAAACAGGTCTACCTGGGTCTTGCCGAATTGTTCACAAATCAGCTGGACCGTCTGGGGGTGAAGCCTCCACTCTCCACCATCCCAGCGTTGTCGTGACAGCGCGTCAGCTATCACATTGAGTTCGCCGGGGATGTGAGTGGCGCGCAGCGACTTGAGTCACGGCTGGCTCCAAAGGAGGAGATGACGGGCGAGTCGCGACATGTGGCGGGAGCGTACACTGCCTTGACAATTTATGTACGCTACCGCGGTGGTGCTGTCTGACCTGACTAGGACATGTTTGTCTTGAACTAATGGGAGAAATTTCCGCATGGCAAAGGAAACAGCCAGCAACTCTAGGCAATTGATGTGCCAGCGCAGTGGGGCCCTTTCCAAAGGCCTGCGGCTGCGTGTCTGTTGCAAACCAATTTGGCACCGCAAACCAATTTGGAGGCGTCGGTCATGACCAGGACGCGTCGGGACACCTGCTGCAGGGGCACTCCTGCCCGTGAAAAGCAGAGGTCTGTCCAGGGTTTGAATGTTTGGCGGCAGGGGGGATAATTGTTACCCAGTGCGTGCTGTGGCGCCATGCTAGTCTCGGGACTCGAATCTGAAGCCAGTGCTGAAGTGGTCTCATATGCATCAACCCCAGCGGCGCGACCGCCGCGGAGGATGCCATATGCCCCAGGAGCCTCTGGAAAGGTTTTAAAAGTACCGTTGTGCCTGGCCTGAAGGTGGCGAGGCAGTCCAGCACTGACTGCGCACGCTCGTTGTAGAGATGTTCTATCACTAAGACTGAGTCTAACGCCATGCCGAGAAAAGAGATACTCTGAACCGAGGTGAGTTTTTTCTTTTCTCGGTTGACCTGAAGCCCCAAAATGCTGAGGTGCCTGAGCACCTGGTCTCTGTGAGTGCATAGTAACTCTCGGGAGTGGGCCAGTATGGCCCCGTCATCGAGGTAATTGAGTACGCGGATGCCGGCTTCTCGGAGTGGGGAAAGAGCTGCCTCTGCGACTTTCGTGAAGACGCTAGGGGACAGAGACATGCCGAAGGGGACCGCAGGAAGGGTCGATGTCGAGGCAGAATTGAAACGTAAAAGTACACGTCCTTCAGGTCTACTGCTGCGATCCAATCTAGATGCCGGACGCAAGTTAGAATGTGTTTTTGCGTGAGCACTTTGAACGGGAGTTTGTGCAGGGTCCGGTTGAAGTCCAAGATCGGTCGTAAGCCACCGTCTTTCTTGGGTACAATGAAGTAAGGAACCCTTCTTCATCTCGGTTGGAGGGACAGGCTCTATCTAGATTGCCGTGAGAATGGCATTTGCGGGCCAGGTGACCCAGAAAGAGGAAATTGCTCTATTAGTGAAAAACGTGCAAAAAATACCTTTAAACTGAAGGTTCTCTTCCCGGATGGAGTGGTCTGTTTAACAACTCCGGAGCAAACTTCTCGATCTCTGGGTCGTCCATCTCAAGAGCGCTTGTGAGCCTTCCGGGTCCTCGAAGGGGTCCATGAGACGGGGGGCGTGCGCTGCCTGCGGGGTGCTCAAAGCTGGGGCTGAGAGCTGGGCCCACTCTTGCTTGAGGCGGAGCAGCACGTTTTTTTTTTTTTTACACCGCAGGAGGACGCCCTCGGCGAGCAGACGGAGCATGGCCCCTGGCGGCAGGTTTGCGGCGGGGCGGGATGCCTCCGTCTGCTTCTTCACCGCTGAGGACTGCTGGGCGGAGTCATCAACATTGCTTTGTCTACCTCCCGTAATTCGACCAGGTCCAGTCCATAGATTACATTTCCGGACCACAAGGGTGGCCATCCCCCGTTCGAGTGCCGGCGCTTCTGACCATCGTGGCCCGGGGGGCGCGATCGGTCATTGAGCGCAGTTCCTGCAGCAAATCAAGAACAGGACTACCCAAGTGCAAGTTTTGAAGTGCCTTGGCCTGGTTTTGGTTGCAGGAGGGGCCATGGCATGCACCGCTCCACCGCGAGGGTAGTGAAAGCGGAGGAGCGAGGAAGCTGGCGGCTTACTCAACTCGTCATGCACGTTCGGGAAGAAAGGAACTGGGGGGCGCAGCTGTGAGCACGCACATGCCCGCAGAACCAATCAACCCGGGAAAGCATAGCGGACCTCTGTGCGTCAGGCTCAGACTGGGCGAGCAGACCTGAAGGTGGTGGCCCAGATGAGTCATCAGCATCAGACGCCACTGTAACGCTCTCCGATGCAGCGGCGATGTCAACATCCAATTCCGGGAGCTCAAGGGACCGGCCGGCCGGCCGTGAAGTGGGTCGCTCTCATCCCGAGCTCGGACGTAAGCAAGCACGCGGGTGGTTTGAGGGGATTTACCCTGATGTAAAGGATTGAATTTATTAATTTCTTCAAGTGTCTCATGCTGATTTATCACACAAAAATTTGAAAGCTGCTTCTTCACAAAATCTCTAACTTGTAAGTATCTAAATAAACTTATTGATATTAAAGGCCCTTCTTAATTACTCGAATGAGGCAAATTTCCCATTTATATACAGGCTATCTAGATACATGTCAGGAGCTTTTATATAAGTTTTAATTTGCTTCCAAATTTTTAGAGCATTATTTATAACAAAGTGATTACATATAAGGCTTTATCAGTTTTAGTAGGACTATTGAGAAGAGCAGCAAGAGATGTCTTATTGCAAAATGCTTGCTCCATCCTAAGCCAGGAAGGATCTCCATGTACATGAATGGGCTGTTTTTTCCACCAGGAAAAAACGCTTAGATTAACTGCCCAGTAATAATATTTGAACTGTGGTAGGCTAAACCCTCCTTCCTTCTTAGCTTTACATAGATGCTTTTTAGATATTCACACACTTTTACAATCCCACAAATAAGGCACAATTATAGCATCTAACTGTTTAAAAAAAACTTTGTGGGATAAAACAGGGAATTGCCTGAAAAATGTACAACAATCGTGGGAGTACCACAATCATGTTCTAGTTAATCCTACCAGCCATTTACATGGGCAACATCCTCCAAAATTCTATATTTTGCTTTAACTGATCTAAGTAAATATTTAGGCTCTTTAGTAACTGTAACCCCGAGATACACAAAAGAATTGTGTGCTTTTTTAAAAGGGGTGGAATTGTGGGTCGATTCTTGTGATGGGCATTAATTCGCTCTTCTCCCAGTTAATTGTAAAGCCGGAAAATGTCCAAATGTTTTGATCAAAGACAAAACTGAAGGGACAGACAAAAGACAAGACAAAACTCTCTGCTGGTCAGAGATATATAATAAAATGTAATCTGCATATAATGAGAGATGGTGGGGGAGACCTTTAATATGTATAGGACTAATATCTTGATGCTGCCTTATACTCACAACCAGTGGCTCAATAAGAAATCGCAAACAAAAAAGGTGAGAGGGGGCATCCCTGTCTCACATTCTGGTTTATGATTACAGACGCAACAGGGTGAGCATATAGTTTCAATCCAGCCCTTAAAGACAGGCCCAAATCCGAATGCTTCTATGGCGGATCTCATGTATGACCATTTTACCTGGTCAAATGTGCGTTGTGCATCAAGAGAAATGATAGCTGTGTCTGTATAATGTTTGGCATATAAAATATTAAAAAGACATGTGTCTGCCAGGCATAAGCCAGTTTGGTCAGGATGAATGTCAGTGCAAATGTGGCTTCTCAGACAATTTGCCAGTATTTTCCCAATAAGTTTTGTTTCTATTGGGATCAGCGAAATAGGACGATAGATGAGACCAATAAGGGATCACGTCCTGGTTTGGGAATCAGAGTTATATTGGCTGTATATAAAGTAGGAGGCAGCTCAGAGGCATTGCCACTATGTTTATACAAACGCACAAGAAAGGGGGAAATTATATCACTACATTTCTTGAAAAATTCAATGGTAAACCCATCTGGTCCAGGGGATTTATTATTTGGAAAAGAAAAAATAGCTTTATTAATCTCTTTAAGGCTTATATCTGCATCTAAATGTTTTATTGCATGTTCATTTAATTTGGGAAGATTAAAATTGGCTAGGAAATTAGTTGCTGTTTTTGAAGTTGTATTTTCCTGGGACCGATATACTTCTTCATAATATTTTGCAAAACATCTATTTATATCAACAGGATTATTTAAGAGTTTGCCACTATACGATTTTATTGAGTGTATAGCTTGAGATGCTTGGGCGTGTCGCAATTGGCGAGGAAGTCGTTTTTGCGGTTTATCTCCTAGTTCAAAGTATTGCTGCTTAACTTGGTTGAGTATTTTTTATAAATTTTTAGACAAGGACACATTATATTCATATTTTAATTTAATAATTGTATTCAATGTTTCAGCAGTCTGAGTGGCTCTATATTCTGTCTACAACTGCATTAGCATGTCCTCAATTTCTTTCAATTTTTATTTTTCCTGATTTCTTTCTGCAGCCTCATGCCGATGACGCAGGTCTCTACCTCTCATTACAACCTTACTATAGCAAACTTTAGTTTTCTACTGTCAAACAGTAGCAAACAAAATATTTGATCAAAATAACTCTATAATTGTCAATGTACAATAACAACCCAAATAGCAAGATGATATTGATACAATGTTGACTAACAAAACACTTCACACATAGGTCTCAAATCAACTCATTCTTCCATAACATTAAAAAAATTTGTCACCCAACAAGCACACAGTGGCCCTCATTTACAAACGTATGACGGAAAACCGTGCATACGGTCATTCCACGCAAAACTTGCCGTTTATCAATATGGACATATTTTTAATCGCAAACCAACTGAAAATAATCAATGTTTTAACTGTATATATTCAACACTGAAACTATCAGCGCGCTCCCCTTTTTAAAATAAGCCACCTTTATACTTGAAATTATCTCCATTTCAAACATCACATTTGTTTGTGTTTGGTGGCATTTGCAGCTATTAACAACGGGCAGAAGACAAGGAAGCTAGAAACAACCACCAACAGTCTTCAAAGTTCAGATATGATCTAAAACAAATTGATAAAACTTGGTGACTGTAAAATGCCTGTAAATATAAATGTTTGAGTTATTCATATCTCAGCACTGATCACACTCATCATTTTAATCACACTCACTAGCTCTACAGCTTGCTGTGCATTAATTTTAAACATTACTTCTGGTAATAATACCTTTATGAATAAAATAATGTCGAGGAAAATAGAAAATGTTTTTAATTACCATGTAGTTTGTAGATCCGATGCAGATGGATAAAGAAGGACTTCAGTGATATAAAGTCAGATGAAGTCAGTGCACGTTCAGTGATAACAAGTGTCCTCTGAACATGCGTTCTCTTCGGGGAAAAGGTGCATTCTAGTCCCTGATTGAAAATTATTTATGATGTTTAAAAATTTGAAATTAACTTAACTTTGATAAAACAGTACAGTAGAAAATTTGACCAAACTTGTTCTCACACACCAGCTATTTCCAAAAAATACTGCATTGTACTGTAATTTTGTTTAGGACCAGCCCACAGTGCGTTGCAAACTACAGTAAAAAAAACGGTATTATATAAAAACATTAGATTGGTGTTGCAAATTAGCGATAAAGTGGAAATATTGCCCAGAATGCATTGTTTTCTACAGTGTATTACTGTTTTAATGGAAAACAGTATGTTACTGTCAGAATTTGGGCTTTGTTTTTACAGCATTTCTTTACAGTGTACCTATGCAAGTCCATCGAGCAAGGACACCAACAAGGCACCACTACCCAACAACACTTAAGTATATTTTCTTTTCTTATTTTCTTTTCCATTCTTCTCTTCTCCATGTCTACTCCTTCCCCTTAAGCACATCCCTGTTACCTATTACAGTTGGTTCTCACGATTCAAACGCAGGACACATCATAACCTACACAACCTTCGGCCCCTTTGCACATCATCATCACCTCTCTCATTGTCAGTCAGATTCTGGAACTGCCAGTCAGCTGTGAAGAAGGCTGACTTCATTACAGCCTTCTCCACTAAGTCAGTGCTCAACATCCTCACTCTGACAGATATGTGCATACGCCCAGAGGATACAGCAATACCTTCTGCCTATCTAACAACAAATTATCTCACACCCCTCATCATACCGGTAAGGGTGAGGAAAAAGGTTTGTTCATTCCAAACAACTGCACATTTTCACCTCTCTCCACTATACAACAATAACTTATCTGAATTCCATGCAATCACTGCAACACAACCTGTTGTTGTTGTCATATCATATATCATCCTCCAGGTCAGCTGACTAATTTTCTTGAGGAGCTGGATGTCCTGCTGTCCTCCTTCCCTGCAAATGCAGCCCACTTGTGGTTCTTGGTGATTTCAACATGCACCTAGACAAGCCCCAGGCCGCCAAACTTGTTGGGGCAAGCATGTTGTTACAGGTTACCTTGTAGCCTTGAACCTTGATTTGTTTATCGCTATGGCTAATCATAGTAAGGTGTTATTGAGGGATATTCTCATTCATGTCATTCAGACAATATTTTATTAAACACAAATATATAGACCTGAGAGCAAGCAGAGTCAATAATTTTTTTGTCACATTCAAACACTGTAAAATTTAAAAGGGTATATCTAAGCACACGTAAAAATAATAAATACAAAATATTAATATTTATAAGTTGTAACAAAATTGTATTATATTCCTCACTCCTCTAATGTAGCCTATAGAGCTGATGTAGTGATATGATCATAATTATTATCAATCTATTTCTGCCTAAAGTACAGTTAGTGGTCCTATAGTATATTCAAGGGTGGTGATGTAGAATTCTGTGCTGAATTCAAATGGTTTCACTTCTCGCGTCTTGCTTGTCAGTGATTCTCGCAAAGCTGCGAGTTTAAGAGCTCGAGCTTTAAGAGCTTTGCGCTCGAGCTGCTCTGTACATTGAGCCGTATCCATCTACAGAGCCATACAGGTGCATTAGCCGAAGTTGTACCTCCGCCTCCGTATTTCACACTGCTAAAAAGATACTTCAGATGCGTCGCTAGACTTCAAAATCTGATGAATTGTGGTACAAATGCGTACCAACACGTATAATTGAGAACCAACTGATATACTCCAAGTCTAGATAAACATTTTAATGCAAAGAGGAACTTGACAATAGATTTGGTTATTATGATTGATAAATGCCCCCATTTGTAACCTAACGACCCCCCTCAGCGCTCCCTGGCATCCTTTGAATGCCCCTGTTGAGAACCCCTGCTCTAGTAGTACAAACATCAGAATCTTCACATCGCATGCCATAGCAGTGCACACATGAAGCTGCAGTGTAATTACAACATCAAGGCAAAATAGGCTCAGCGCCAAGACTCTACACTCACTCTAGGCTGCTGTGTCTAGGACAATAACAACACACCATGGGTCACATGCCCATATTCCCTTACCTGTTAATATTGGTGCCTGTAAAAAAAAAAAAAATTGGCTAAGGTTTTTGTGTGCTGTGTAAAACAGGCGATGATCAAGTCATTCATTGATTTTGCGCACTAATTTACCAGTACATTCAGTTTGTTCATAAACAAGATGTCTCATCTCGTTCAGACTCAAACGACAAAGCTGGTTCAGTGAAGAGTGACTTCTTTCAGTGGGAGAAACCAATCATATGCTCCTTAACAGCCTACACTTAAATGCTATTAGTTTATGCTATAGTCAGTCTTAACAGGCATGAAAAGCCATCAGTGCAGTCTCATGCTTCAAACTAGAAGCCTTTCATTGGCTTTGAAAGGAAGAGACGACAGTAAATGAGAACAATCTATCAGTGTAAGGAGGTGAATGAGAATGATAAGTTTACTTAAAATTTTCATTCAAAAAGAGATTTGTTCATGAATGAAACATCACCACAGCTCACCCCTCACCAGTAGTTCTTCTTCAGAGAAATAGATAGGATCACACATCCTTTAAAAGTAAATGAGAAGTTGATGAAAGTTGAAAGGGGTGCATAATGCAAGGCATTACAATCAATTCCTTCAAGTCCTCAAACCAAACAATCAGGATATTGCTCCATATGACGAGGGCCTACTTAACCAGGTTCTTCAAAGAAACAGCTGTGAAAGTGTGCAAGAGTGAGATTTAAATTATAGCCATATCATCCCTCCTAAATGGATTCATGATTGAAGTATGGAATTGTAACCGGTTGAGGCGAACAATGGGAATAATGTAGGAATTCCTCTTTCCTTCTCTCTTTCACAAAGATTATCTCCATAAAAATATTAAAAATATTACATAGAAAAACTAGGTTTTCATCTGCTACATACAGTCATGGCTAGGAATTCGGAACCCTCTGGCTATATATTGCTGTAGGCCTGGTTTTCAAATAGGTTTTCTAAACACTCCCCCTGTTTCCCATTAGTAAGACAAATTGATAGTCCCTGCCACACTGTGAATTTCCTTTCATCTGTTCAGTTTCTGTATTTGCCAGCTGGCTATTAGCTGATCCAAGCTGGTTATTAGGATGATCAACCAGCTACCATGTTCCAAAAAGTATCTTGAATACCTTAAGCTGGTATGAACAACTGGTAGGTGGTTTGCTGACCAGGTAATGACCAGCTTGGACAAGCTAATAATCAACTAGAAACCAGCTACCATGTTCCAAACGCATAAGCTGGAATTTCCAGCAGGGTATGTTTTGAAATATTAAAGTGGACATGTCATGAGGAATACAATTTTCCTAGATATTGTGACATATAAGAGGTCATTGTACTATAAAAACAATCTGTAGGTTTTAAATTGCTAAATGTTCTCTCTAGACAAAAAAAGCATTTATACTGATAGCACACAAACATCAAACAGATATTTATTTGATGTGTGTGTTTACATCTGTAAGATTTTACATTGTTGGATCATCTGCAATACATAAGACGTAATGAGACATAAGTCAACAAGTGTATCTCTGGTGTCAAAAGTTATTTAGCAGATGTCTTTGAGACATTTATGATTGAGAAAGTTTAGCAGAATTGCTTTCCAGATGAAAAGATCTACAGACATTGCAGAGATGTACATGTGCTATGTGGATATTGTTTCCACGCTGTAAAAATTATTAAAAGATTAAAACGTCATGGTTACTGTTGTAACCTCCATTCCCCGAGGAAGTGAACGAGATGGTGTGTCGAATTAAGTGACACAAGGGGTCTTCCTGGGACACCAAACATACCTCTGAAGCGGGGCTGCCCAAGTGAAACACGAGTCCGCCGACAGGGACCGTACCACGGGAAACACATCATGGGGTGTTTACCTGAGAAGGGAACTAAGCCTGTTGAGCAGTCATCGAGGTAGTTGAGTATGCAGATGCCCACTTTGCTTTTCGGGGCAAGAGCTGCCTCTGTGACCTTCATGAAAATGCGAGGGGGGGGGGGACAGGCCGAATGGGAGGACCTTGTACTGATACGCCTGGCCGTCGAACGCGAACCGTAGGGAGGATCGGTGTCGAGGCAAGATGGAGGCGTGGAAGTACGTGTCCTTCAGATCTACCGCCCCGAACCAATCTAGCTGTCGAACACAGTAAGAATGTGTTTCTGCGTGTGCAAAGCCCTTTGAGAACTTGCAGGTCCAAGATTGGTCGCAACCAGTCACCTTTTTGGGTATGATGAAGTAAGGGCGGTAGAGACCCTTCTTCATCTCGGCTGGAGGGATGGGCTCTATTGCGTCCTTGAGAAGCAGAGTTGTGATCTCTGCCCGAAAAGCTTTTCGGTGCGTACGGAGGTGGAGCAAATACCGCCGAAACTGGCGAACTGAGTCGCGTAGCAGAGTCGGAAGCTCCTTGCCAACCAGCGCAACGGGTTGGGCAGCGAAAGCCGTGCGTCCAAACTCTTCACGAGGGGCACTAACAGGACGATCACTTTTGACGTACCGGGTGCGGCTTCGCGGAGGGGTGGAGCAGGTAATAGCGCGTCGGGAGGCAGAAGAGCGTCCCAAGACTTGGGTGCTGAGAAAAGACTCAAAGCTCTTACCTTGCTCCGTGCACCCGGCAGGGGGCGGGTTAGAGACTGAGGAAGAGGTCCCAGAGAGGTGTCTTCGGAATGTACCCGTATGTCCGGGACGGGGCATGCAAATGTCTGCCAACTTGACATTGGCTTTTTCTCAAGTTCAGAGGTACGTTTCGCATCCCAGGAAGACCCCTGTGTCACTTCATTCGACAAAATGTCGAGTGAGTGACAAAAGGGGAAATGTAGTTTTAATATACTGATCACCATTTTAAATCGTAATGTATGAAACAATTACATAAAAATCTGTTTATGTGTTGGGTCTAAATTTCCCTTAATGCCAACAGAGCATAATTGTTGAGCATAAAACATGTTAAAACAATGCAAAGAATGCAAAAAAATTCTAAATAAGCAGGATCGTTTGGCACTTCATGTCTTGCACAATAGAGGACGTAGAGAAGGCATGGGAAATTTTGTTTGGTACAGGGGCTACATCATGCTTAAAAAGGAATAAATCACCCAAAAATGAAAATTCTCTCATTACTCACTCACCCTCGTGCCATCCTGGATGTGTATGACTTTCTTTATTCTGCAAATTAAGATTTTTGGAAGAATATATCAGCTCTTTTGGTCCATACAATGAAAGTAAATCAGTACTAAAATTTTGAAGATCCACAAATCACATAAATCATCATAAAAGTAGTCTAATCCATGTGCCTCCAGTGGTTTAATCCATGTCTTCAGAAGCAATATGATAGATGTGGTGAGAAACAGATCAATATTTAATTCCTTATTTCTAATTCTCCTCCCTAAGTCAATCTCCACTTTAACTTTCACTATATTCTTGTGTTTTTGGTGATTCACATTCTCCATACATATCGCCACCTTCTGGGCAGAGAGAAGAATTTCTAGCGTAAATGGTATTAAATATTGATCTGTTTCTCACCCACACCTGTCAGATAAATTCTGAAGTCATGGATTAAACCTCTAGAGTTGTATGTATTACTTTTATGCTGCTTTTATGTGCTTTGTGCAGCTTCAACATTTTGGCACCCATTCACTCACAATGAATGGACCTACAGAGCTGAAATATTTTTCTAAAAATCTTAATTTGTGTTCTTAAAGAAAGTCATAGAGAGATGGCATGAGGGTGAGTAAATGATAAGATAATAACAACATTTGTGTGAATTATTCCTTTAAGTAGCACATGGGGGCAATATTGTCCTCCTTTTGAGATACAATGTCCCACATTGATTTCGTTCTTGTATCTTTTAAGCCCAGCAATCATCCTTGTGTTCTCATTCTAATGCATGATGCACAAGTTTGTGACTGGTGGAATGTTCTGCTGAAGTATTGCCCTGTAAATGTTGATACTTTTCTATATTTACAGTATAAAGGCTAAGCATAATAATACATTATTTTATCATCTCTACTTTCCTGGTAATTTATTGTACCAATTAACACACTCTCTACATCAGGGGTCAGTATCATATTATATGAATAATATTATTAAAAATATTAATATTAAAAATGTCACTGTTTTATTCTATTACATTAATACTACTAAAGATATTCAGCCAAAATAAGTGAGGAGTTTCTCGTTTCCTTGTTATTGTTGTTTGATTAATACCCTTTATATGGCATAGCCTACTAGACAGTGCTCAATTCGGTTACATGTACACTTCAAGTCCGACATTTTGATGCAAGTACGCTTTGTCCCACTGTTTAAATTAACTTTAGACATAAACAAATGCGTTTACATTAAATCCTCATCAAGACGGGCATTGGCAGAATTATAAAGTGTATTTGATCATGTAGGCGCATTAGCACCTAAACATTAGCCACCTGTCAATCAAACAACATGCACCAACAGACATCAGGAAATAAAAATGCAATCTTTTATATTTAATCTAGATCAACCAACCAGTAGTGCTCTTGCTATCATGATTGTTTGATTGAGGATATCTCTCTTTTTCCGATAAACATCTAGATTTTATTTCCCACCCCTATTGATAATATAGCATTAATCTCTCACAGCAGCCCAATAATCTCAGTGATGGATAGTTAAATTACAGGCTACGTTATAGACACAGAGAATCTAGTAAGCAGAAATATAAAATTTACCTCGATATGTTTCCTCAAATTAGAGGCAGGATTAATGCTGATATCTGGCTTGAGCAAGTTATACTCGCATGACACGATCAAGCAATTGGCCTTTTTCACTGCGAAAAGCCCTTCCAGGTGCAGCCGAGATGTTCAGCTGTAAACTATGTTTGAGATATCCTCCCCATCCATAACAAATGGCACCAAATCTGCAGCTGCCATTCAAGTTTTTTACGTGTGATTTGATTGGATGGTGTAATGTATTGTCATTTTGACAATGTTTCTTTAAGAAACGTTCTGCATCCGTAGATGTCCCTATGTCTCCTCCTACCTTGTATGTACATTGCAGTACTAAGTAAAAGGTAGAGCATGGCTCTGTACTAAAGCTCTGTGTTAGCTGTATTCAATTACATTACATGGTGTCAGAAGTCTGTCAAGAACAGATAAAAAGCATGTATGGCATCATCACAGTTCGATCACCCCAAGCTCGACTGAGACGCTCTAGATCTGTATCAAGAATTTGAAAGGTTTCAGAGCCATGTCACATTCGTCTTTGACAGCCCTCTATAGGAGCTAAGAGCAAAACAGCGTGCAGGCTGGCTGGGTACGTGGATCGGCGAACAAGGCAGAAAAATATATAAGACATTGCGTTGGGAAGAAGGTGAGACAGATGACCCGTCTACATTTTTTGATAAATTCACCAGATATGTAAGGCCGAGGAAAAATAGGAGAATAGCCAGACACTATTTTAAACAAAGAAAAGTGTCAATGCAGATCCTTATCTTGTCCTTACGAACAGCTGCCACCATTGAACTAACCACTCGGTTGGTTGGCTTTTGTGATATACCCATCTTCAACCATCTCATGGAGTTTCTGCATTATTTGTTTCCTAAGTGCAGCCGGCTGGTGGTGGACAGGATGGACCACACCTTTTTTAATTGTGTATTTGCCTGGAAAGGTTCCAGTAGTGCATGCCAGCTCTGGATAATCATCTAGCCCAACTGGTAGGCAAAAAAATGCATCAAGCCAAATAACTAAGCCTAAGGCTTCCGCTGTTGTGCCACTGATCACATTTTATTGTGAAATGTCCACAATTTCAAATTCTGTTTTTATTTCAGTGCTCTTGTATTTGGTCAGAAGGTCAACTGCAGCTATATGTTTCTGTTTGTGGTTTGAGTAGGACTGTAGTACTCGATTAGAGCATTTAAGCTCACCATCATGTCTGGTAATTACTCAAAGTCAATGTGTTACATTTTGCACCAGTATCAATTCTGAATGGTACCTTCTGAGACAGGATCTCAATGTCTGCTGTCCATTTATCATCACCATTGACATCTGTTTCAGATTTATGCTCAGAATCTCCTCATCTTCTGTTTCTGATTGCAGCTGCACACTCACTGTGTTTATTGATCTTTTGCGACATACTCCCACCCAGTGGTTTGGTTTGTGACAGTAGGAGCAGACAGAGCCTTTTGCTGGGCTTTTTCCTTGATTCCACTTGTGTTGTGGGCCTTTGCCGCAACTCTTTCTGCACAACTTTTGTTTGATTTTTCTGATCGGTTTGCAGATTGGTATCTTGTTTACACCTTTACTGCTTGCACTGGAGATTCTTCTTCTCTGACTATTTTAATCTACTTCTGTGACAGTTCAAACTGCTGGGCGATTTCAATTGCTTTTGGTAGTGTTAAATCTTCCCCTTTGTCTAACAGTCTTTCTTGGACACGCTTCTCTCTGACACCCGCGATTATCGCATCGATCAACATATCATCTCTGGATTGGCATGAGCTTATGGACAGAGATGACATTCTCATAGCAGCCCCCTCAGCAAAAGGAGCATGATGAGATTCTCCGCAAAGTAATTCAGAGTGCCACAAGCTATAATCTGAGTCTCAACTTCGACAAATGCCATGTCAAGCAATCTTCTGTGCCCTACGTAGGACACCTGATAACATCAGATGGTCTGAAGGCAGACTCCGCAAAAATAGAGGCAGTTAAGTCCATGCCAACACCAACAGACAAGGATGGTGTCCGTCGTTTCCCAGGTTTCGTCACCTACCTATCAAAGTTCCTCCCAAATCTCAGTGAAGTTGATGCACCTCTGATACAGCTCCTCAAAATGGACATTGAATTTTCATGGCAACCAGCACAACAAGAAGCCTTTGACAAGCTTAAGGACTTATGCACAAAGTCCCATGTGCTAAAATTATGCGCAAATTGAGAAGGAGATGCTCTCAATAGTCCATGCATGTATCAAGTTCCACAATTACATATTTGGAAACCATGTCACAGTGTACAATGACCATAAACCTCTGGAAGATATTTTAAGAAAGCTACTCTCTACCCCCATGCACATACAGAGTATGCGCCTCTGCCTTCAGTGGTATGATCTAACAGTTAAGTACAGGCGAGGAAAGGACATGGAACTGCCTAACACACTGTCTAGAGCACAGCTACCAGGGAACAAGCCAGAGATGGAGGGCCTAGAGTGTGTCTCCATGCTCAGCTTTGTTTCAACCAGTGAGCAGAGGTATTCAGAGCTTCAGTATCACACAAAGAATGAGCTCAGCTGTCTCCATCAAACAATCCAACAAGGCTGGCCAGATCACAGGTGTGATGTGCACAATGCAGTACAACCATTTTGGGACTCTTGAAGCCAACTTGTCATTGCCGATGGTATTGTCTACAAAGGCCTGCGTATAGTTGTACCCCCTTCCATGCGAGAACACATGCTTAAGCTTATACATCAGTCCCACTTAGGAATAGTGAAGAGCAAGCAGAGAGCTTGTGAGGTCCTATACTGGCCAGGTATGAGTTCTGAAATTGAGGAAATGGTGAAAAACTGCAGCAAGTGTGCAGACTTTCAGAACCGGCTAACTAGACAACCGCTCAGACCAACAGAAACACCAGAGCTCCCATTTGAAGAGGTGGCTTCAGACCTGTTTGAGTTTGAAGGAAACCATTATGTTCTGCTTGTGGATTACTATTCCACAAGCAGAGGTGGATAAGTTGAAAGACTTGCATTGTCATGCTATAACAGAAACTCTCAAGGCTCAATTCAGCAGACATGGCATTCCCACCATTCTTCGAACAGACAATGGCCCACAATATTCCGCAGAGGAATTTAAGGACTTCTGTCAAAGTTATGGAATCACTCACAAAACATTGTCCCCTCATAACGCCACACTCCAACAGTGAGGCCGAGCATGCGGTCCAGACTGTTAAGAAACTTTGGTGCAAGGCACCAGACAAACACCTTGCGCTGCTCAACCACTGAACGACGCCAACGGTGTCAGTGGGCTTGTCACCAGCTCAACTGCTGATGGGCAGACGGCCCCGTAACAACATGCCTGCTGCTTGTCTGCTGCTCACGCCAACAGCGTATGATCCCCTCAAAGTTAAGCGGCGACTAGACGAAAGTAAAAGCATTCAGAAGTTCTACGTACTACAAGTTGTGAAGCCTCCTGACAGGCTCTGCTTGTAGTCAGGGAAAGGCTTGGTAAAGTTGCCTTGTGGAAGTGATGTGCTAGTAACCTCTCCTTCTTAGTTTCAACAGTTGATGTTCAACAGTTCATTGTTGTGATTGATTGTGTCATTGAAGAAATTGCCTAAAAAGATGTGCTAATGTTTCTTTATTATTATTTTAATGTACAAGTTTAATGCAAATTTAAGAGTTAAAGGAAACAGTAGTGTTTAATATTTGCAATATCTGTATATGTATGCAAAGTGATTGTGTTGGCACTCTTGTTTCATACCTAGGAGGGGAAATGTAATGTATTGTCATTTTGACAATGTTTCTTTAAGAGACTTTCTGGCATCCGTAGTTGTCCCTATGTCTCCTCCTACTTCGTAGTTGCATTGCAGTACTAAGTAAAAGTACTGAAGGTCTGTGTCAGTGGTATTCAATTACATTACAGATGGGAGTCACAACACTCTCCCTAGCCAATCATGTTGATAGATAAAAATGAAATCAGGACAGGGAAGTAGATGAACACAGAAGGTGGTAAATAGCACAGTAAAAGTACAGTTACAGCACTTAAAATATCCTCAAGCAAAATAAAAGTCTAACATTTTTAAACTACTTAAAGTAAAATTCTTGGGAAAAATTAGTTAATTACTGTCACGAACGGTGTCCGGTGGAGGCTCCTCAATCGGCCACCGGAGATCTATCTCTCCCGAATATTGACTTGAGACTACATTTCCCATATGCCCACATACTTGGTCTGATTCACCACAGCTGTTCCTAATTATCATTACACTACTTAAGCCCTGTTTGTTAGTTCACTCATTGTGAAGTCTTGTTTGCCCCAGCTATATTTCTGAGCGTTATTATCTCCTTGCATTGATCATCTGTGTTTTTGACCCTGCCTTGTATGCTATACACTGCATCTCATTCACACGCACATTCACACACCATTGACGGCAGAGCTGCCATGCAAGGTGCTAGCCTCCATTGGGTTCGATCTTTCCCAAGTCAAGATTGACATGTGGAGTCGTGTGGGCCGGGAATAGAACCACCTGCAATTAGTGCACAACCCGATCTACCACTTGAGCCACAGCCACCCCAGCAGGCCACTTTATTGCAAAACACTCCTTTTCAATGGTACCATACTTTGTCTTGCTGAAAGAGAGCTTGACACTAATAAATGGCACTAGCCATTCCTCCCTCCCACCTCCTGTGAGAGCACTGCCCACAGCCACCTGTCAGGTGCAACAGTCTGCAAAATAAAAGGGAGATAGAAGTCAGGAGCATGTAAAAGCACCCCGCCCAACAGGAAAGCCTGTTGGCATGACTCTGTCCACTGGTCTGGATCGGGGGCCCCTTTTTAGTAAGGTCAGTCAGTGGGCTGATGACATCCATGTAACTAGGCACAAACCCCAGGTAGTGGCCAGCCAACACCAAAAACTGCCTTACCTCCTTTTTGGTCTTAGGTGTCGGGCAGACTGCGATCACAGCGGTTCTGTTAATCTATGGACACACCAGATACCTAACTTACACCTGCCAAATTGCACACTTTTTCGGGTTGGCCACGAGTCCTGCCTTTCACAGTGCTCTCAGGACAGCCCCAAGATGTTGCATTTGCCGCCGCCAGTCATTATTATAAATGATGATATCGTATACATTTTCAGTGGCATAATGCCATATGCGGTCTGAGGATCTTGTTCATGAGACGCAGAAACGTGGTGGGGCCTCTGAACAAACCGAACGGAAGCGTCACAAATTGGTTTAATCCGAACTAATTTCTCTGTTAAGTACAGCATCAGGTATAATTGAGTTGTGTCCAACCAATCCAATAAGTCGTCAATTCGTGGCATTGGATAAGCGCCAAATTTGGACACCGCTTTCACTTTCCGGTAGTCAACACAGAACCGGACCGAGCCATCACTCTTCGTTACCAGAGATACCGAGCTGGCCCAATCGCTGTGCGACTCTTGTATTATGCCCATTTCAAGCATTGCCTCTAATTCTTCCTGAACAATCTTTTTCTTGTGTTCAGGAAGGCGATAGGGGTGGCTACGAACCACCACCCCCGGCATGCTCTCAATATGGTGCTCTATACGTTTTCTGCGACTGAGAAGGCGTGTAAACATGTCCACGAATTTCGCTTGCAACTGGGCAAAGTCTGTAAGTGAAAAGTGGTCCCTACAAGGGACCGGGGTGAACGAATTTGGTTGGGATTCACCTTCAGCTCGAGCTCTGCCCTCTCCGGAGCTTCTGTCGCCAAAGCAACAGGCACCACTTCCCTCTATGGTTGAGGTGGTAGATTTGACGTGCCCCTGCCCTATCCATTCGCCTAACCTCATAATCAAGATCTCCAACTCGTCGTTTGACATTAAAGGGTTCTTGCCACTTGGCAAGTAATTTGAAGTTCGAAATGGGCAGAAATACAAGCGCTTTATCTCCCTGTGCAAATTCACGTAGTCAAGTGCCCCTATCGTGCAGTCGCCGTTGATGTTCTTGTGCTTGAGGCAAATTCACCTGTGTTACCTGCCCCAAATTGTGGTGTTTTGCTCTAAGGTCAAGAAAGTATTGAATTTGTTTTTTGCTATTCAAAGGTCCTTCCTCCCAAGCATCCCATATAAAGTCAAGCACACCGCTTGGCCGACGCCCATACAGTACCTCAAATGGGGATAACCCTGTGGAGGCTTGCGGGGCCTCTCATAATGCAAACAGCAGCGTATTTGTGTACAAACTTACGAATCTTGTTTTTCAAGGTCTTATTAAATCCTTCGACCAAACTATTGGTTTGCGGGTGATAAACACTGGTGCGAAATGATTTAATGCCTAATAATTTGTACAGTTCATGTACTGTACATGACATGAATGTTGTGCCATGATAAGTGAAAATTTCCTTTGGAATCTCCACTTAGGAGATCATTTTGAAGAGTGCCTCCACAATACTATGTGCTGCGATGTTGCATAGAGGCACTGCTTCCGGATATCGCATTACATAGTTCACCAGAACTAATACAAAATGATGCCTGCATGCAGTCTGATCTAATGGCCTGATGAGGTTCTTGCCAATTCTCTCGAAGTGGACCTCGATCAACAGCAGAGGGTGAAAAGGCATTTTTTGGGTGGCCGGTGGACTCCCCATCTGACATTCACGGCACGCCACACACCATTTGCGTACATTGCCATGAATGCTTGGCCAAAATAAATGGGCCATTATATGGTTCACATTCTTTTTGTGACCAACGTAACCAGCCATTGGGTTATAGAGAGCTGCCTAGAAGAGTGTCTTCCGATGGCTCTTTGGTACTAATAGCTGCGTTGTATTCTCCTGCGAGTGTCCTGTGTTGCTCGATACAATCACTCTTTAATAATAGAAAAGTATGGGTATGTGAGTGCAACATTCGGCTGGAGCTGTTGACATCATTTACTTTCACTTGGACAAAGGCGTGCTTGAGGGACTCATCGTGCAACTGCTCTAGATGGAAATCCCCCTCAGGGAAGCCCCTGAGTACGGAAATTCCCTCATCCACATTTTTAAAGCCAGGCCAATTGGTTCCCAGAATTAGTGGATGGGTGAGGCAGGAATTAACCGTGGCCTCGACTCTATGCCTTTTTCCCCTGAATCGCAAAGGTAACCACTGGATACTTATGAATGTCACTATGCACACACCTCATCCTCACAAGTTTATGATTATCCAATGCCCTTCCTTGCACCAAGCATTGGATGATAGAGGTTTGAGAACAACCCGAATCCACCAAAGCTTGATGTGTATCCCCTTTTACCTTTACCAGAATCTGATACACCCCACCCTGATCGGGGGCGGCCTTCAGTGCATCAGGGATCTGGATCAGTATCCACACTTCAATCACTAGGCATTGATCCTGGCAGTGCCCAGCTTCCCTGCAGCTCCGACAGACCGGCCCAAGCTTTCCTACCCCACTCATGGGGGCGGTCTGGCCAACCGGGGAGAATAGCAGAGAGAGACAGGGGGAGTATGAGGAATGTAACACAGCAGCCAGCGATGTCGGGCGGTGGCACTGGACCCACTCTGACATTCCTCAAGGAAGCTGGGAGATGAAATGCTCCAGTACCATCAGATCAATGACGTCCATGGCGCCACGAGTTCCCTCCACCAGCAACCATTTCCGGCAGGCATCCCAGAGCTGTTGGGCAAAAGTGAAAGTTTGGCCACGCTTCCCGAAGCTCAGGGATCTGAACAGCTGACAACTCTGCTCAGGGCTGCGACCAACCCGTTGCTGGATGGCCTTCTTCAGATGGTGGTAGTTAAGGAGGCTGATGGCGGGAAGTTGCTGTGCAGCTAGCTACACCTCCCCAGAGATCAAGGGCAATAGTTGGGCCACCCACTGGTCGGGGGTCCACTTCCATACCTCTGCAGTCTTCTCAAATATATAGAGGCAGGCCTGTGGGAGGGGTGGGCTTCGGGGAGGTCATAGCGCCAGCCCCCTCTCTGGAGATCAGGCTCCAGAGCACCTGCTGGTCCTCTGCTTGTGCTTGGAGCAAGACTTGAAAACGCTGTTCCTACTCCAGATATAACTCCATCAGGGCTCAATGTTGGTTTTCCTGGAATGCTGGCGAGGGACTTGACAACTTCGCCCAGCGGTGAAGGTTCCATAGCGGCATTCTCCTCTAAAGCTGGGTTTTGGCACCACTGTGATATGTTATGTTCGTGGGCTATGGAGGAGTAAGGAGACAATGAAGCAGGTTCAAGGTCAGTCTCTTTTAATTGTTTGTTTTTTTAAGCACAGAATCGACAGCAACTGTCGATAACATAACATATTTTGTAAATAAATGAAAGAACAATTAATGAATCTCTTAGTCTGGGCTGTCGTGCTTTCCGGTCACTCTCTCTCCCACACTGACAATCTGAAATGCATTTTCTGGTCTCCCTCTGCCATTACTCTAATTAGTGACAGGTGTTAGGGTACTCACAACCCAGGAGATGAGCCTTACCGCTTTCCCTCTTCTGCAGACCGACACATGACCATGTCCTCCCATGTCACAACCTGTGACCCACTTTAAGGTTGTGACCCACAAGTAGAGACACAATGTTCTAATGGACTGTACCACCTTAGACCTTCTTATGTGTGTCCCATGATGCTTAGGGGGATTTGTATGATAGAAAATTAACAAAGAAATTTATTTCTGTGTTACAACCCCCATTTCCTTATGAAAACAGAACTCTTGCATTCAAAGGCATACATATGTTGCTTTTTGGTGTGCATATTGGTTTTGACTATATATTTTATACATCTGCCTTGTATTTAATCTAAGTTTATAATCCATTAATGTAACCTTTTAAGACTGTACTGTTAATAAACCATGTCCTCTTTATTCATGTATATTTCATTTTCACTGTGTACTATTATGAAATGTATTGCAATACAATAAATTACCAATATCAGGAAGAGGGATCATACAGTATATCAACTATACTGGCATTTCTGCCCTGGCTACCAGTTAAATTCAGAGTCCAATAAAAAGTGTTGTTATTTAATTTTAAAGCTGTACATGGAATGGCAACTGTTTATATTTATATGGATGTATTAAATAAACTGGTCTGACTTCACTGGACTTCCTGTTGCTGACGGCACGCAGCATGAGTGTTTGTGTTTGCAGCCTGCTTAACATTGCTTATCTTTATTCTCATACGTTCATCGTTTTATCCTCGGTCACTTTACTGCATGTTTGAGGTTTTGCTGTTTTTCTACTATTTCATCTGTGTGTATTTTACCTGTTGCTGCTGGCGGCTAGCTTGAGTCTAGTTTATAGCTAGTTTTTAGCATCGCGTATATATCTGTTTTCAGCCTTTAATCCTTAACCAACAACAACAACAAACAAACAATTTGCGGTAAGTCATGGCATCCGCTCATGTTAGCTTTTTAATCCTTTAAATCAACAATCATCAAATTTAATAGAATATTAATTATTATAAAAAATAATTATGAATTATTAAAATGAATTAAACATTGATTAGACTTAACCACAGCTTATTGATCCTTCAAATTCAACAATCATCAAAGATAATTGTCAATTATCAAAATTCATAGAATATTAATTAGGATTAATGTAGATTGGGCACCAACCTGGAATCAGGGACTAATAACCAGACAGTATAAGAGTCTCAATGTTAGATTGTTCTCTTAGGAAAATTTATGTCCGTAGATCATCAAGATTAAAAAGGGAACAACAAAGGGTTGAATTCGAGCACTGGCATCCCCTGCCAGCCTTTGACACATGTGTATGCAAAACAAACCAAACACTTCTCTTTTAATTATAACGAAGTTTATTGAAAATATAATATCAATTAATAATCAATACAATGCAGTCAATAAACTTCCGACATTCAACTACAAACTAAACAGTGACGTGATTAGATATGGTAACCAAAATAAGCCTATAACACATGAGAGGATGGTATGTGTGTGTGTGTGTGTGTGTGAGAGGAGTGACGCGCACGAAATGGCGGACGTGACCCTCGAGGAGAGTACGTCACGTGACATTTAGAGTATGGCCGTGAATGTGGGCGGAGAGAAGCCGGTTAATGCCGTCTGCCCGTGTGCGCCATGTCTTTTGCTTGTACGACTTATGTGTGTGTGGTTAGTACGACAGAGAGAGTGAAAGTGTCGGAACGGAAGCCGGTTTTGCGATCGTGGGCGAGAAGGCAATCGTTATGGATAAACACAGTGTGCCGATCTCATCCACGATGGCGTAAATACACAACAGTCCGACGTGGTTGGATTACATTAATACCTTGAGTATCAATAACAACAAATGAGTGGACTCCGCAGTACGTAAACTGTACAAACAATAAACTTGATCCACAAGAATAACACACCTAAATATCCTATCTCTGCCCAGACGTAACCTCTTACTTGTATTGCGTGATGTCGCATGTAGAACGTGTGTTCATCCGTCGTTTGACTCCAACTCAGTTCCTCGAGGCTCAGGTGATGACGGGAGGCTGTTTTCTCGCTCTGTCGGCGGGCGGCTGCTAATTCTCGATGGCTGGCGGAGAAATCAGCGACGTTAACTTGATTGAAGAGGGAAGGGGATCCTTCTCTCTTCACTTCTGCAGGCAAATGGATGAAGATGCGGATTGCTTGGCGGTTTCCTTCGGATCTGTTAAAGTGTTCGGTGTGCAACAAGGCAGCACCTGAGAGCAGTGATTGACTGCATCTATGCACGGCGAGCGAAGTCACTGGAAGCGAGGTACAGCTGATTTTCAAAGTATTTCTACTTCTGATGACATCATAGTTGAGGTGCATTCTGTTGAGTGCCTCATCCAATAGGAGTTGAGAGTTCGATCCTTTGGAATTTCACACAGTTTTAAAGTGAGCAAGGCTTCTTGGGATTTGTAGTCTGTTTTGTACTCCCTTTGTTTGATTTTGGCACGGTTTTTATCAGTAAGATTTATGACTTTGTTTTTGTGGGCCACAGTCAGGTTTATGACTGTGTTAGGCCTGCCTTTGTCTTGTATCTGAATACATGAGGCCCAACAGCAGTAAGAGATTCACACGTGATAAATGTAAGGAATTAGTCAGACTGATGAAGTTTAATGAGTTCGAACGCTAGTGGAGGTCAGTGAGAAAGAGAAGCCGGTAGATACTGTTCCGGATGCGGGTAGAACAGAGAGCAACACACGCTCTGGTTCTGGCTGTAGAGCCCCCACAGCAGAGTGTTTGGGTGACGTCTCGGCGGCATACTCGCTCAGCAAAGAGACACCACTCTCCCATTCCTGTTAGGCAGGGGCGTCGCACCCGTGGGGGATGTGGGTGTTTTAACACCCACACTTTTCCCGATGTAAGGGTTCAACACCCACTATTTTTTTACCGCAGTTTTGCACAAACGCCTTACTACAGCCGCTCCTCCGTGTCTCTGGCCGCTCTGTGTCTGCGCTCGCTGCGGCTGCCTCCTCTCCACCTCCCTCTCCCTCTCAAACATGACACCGGCTTTGAGTGTGACCGGCTGATGATTGGCTGTTCTACCTTAAGTCCTGCCTCTCTTGGTGTGTTAGATTTATCGGTTAGCTCATGCTGAGGAGGCGGGAACTTATGGTTATTTGCATCTCCCTTTTCCAGGTACTTTGAATGAGTGTTTATGCTTTCGAGGTTTTTAAATAAGCTTGATGTGTGTTTGGGAAGATGTTCTGTTTGTGTTTTGTTGACATGTCGAGTGTTTTCGGTATTATATTTAGTTTTTTAGACTAATGCTAATTGGGATATTGTTCAGCAGCTAGCTAAATTCGGTTATATATGTGGCATGCAATGTATAAATTAACTGTGATGAAGGCAGGGAATTGACGAGGAGGAGGGACAAATTGCCATTGTTAAGCAGTGTATAAGCAGTGGGTTTAATGCCAGTGTAATTGATTTTGAAATTGAGCATTGTTTGTTGATTAGCTGAATACTTTTGTGGATACTTACCTGTTGTGTTTGATTGTACCTGTTGAGGAGAAATAAAGTGAGAAATGATGACATTGTTTGCATACCTTTTGAAGAACTATGAAAGAAATGTGTATATTATTTTATGTTTAAAAACAGTAAATTGTTACATTATACCACCAGAGAAAAAGCTTTGTGTGGGCGTTTGTTTTTTTTAATATCTCCCCTTTTCAGGGCGCAAGTAAGCAAAATTTAGCAGTCTCAGTCACAGTCCTGTCAGACCCATGTCACTATCAAGCTTACCAGTCTTTTTGTCACGCAGAATCATTAAGATGCAGAAAAGAAAGAGGCAGGAGAAGATTGACACCTTTTTCAAGAGAAATCTTGTAAGTGAAAGTTAAAAAATGTTGACATTAAACAACAGTAGCCTATTACCATTAGATATTGTTTGCATTTATTTCATGATATTACTTTTCAATATTCACTGAGGTTTGCTAGTGCCACAGCTGTAAATGTTTGACCCTATTCTTTTACCACTGCTTAGGAGAGGAAGTTGCTGGAGGCATCAGTTTCAGAGAGAGCACAGGAAAATTCACAGGTGAAATGAAGGTTACCGTTTGTGAAAGAGGTCTATGAAGGAAGAGAGGCCATGTGTGTGTGTGTTTTAGGCATGTGCCGGTATCACATTTTCATGCTGCGGTTAATTGATTGAGCTTTTATCACGGTATACGGTATTATCACAATATTTTAATTCCACAAGAGAAACGGATGGATTGGGGGGGATGTAAAAAACAACAACTTGCATCACAATAGGTGTAATTGTGATTCTCAAAACATTTGGTAACTAAACAAAATTTTATTAAGTTTAGTGACAACATGTTACAATGTTTACATGTACAATGACTGGTAGGCTACTGTTTGTATTATTGCTTAGCACAATTTTCATGATTTCAGTTCAATTCTTGATTTGATTTCAATCTTGATTCAATATTGACTTATTTGGATAAATATTAGGTAGGCTACAGTAGATAGCCTACTTGTAAATTTTTCTCAAGAAAAAATATATCTCACATAATGCTGTAATCATACAGAGAGCCCTATCAGCTGGTATTATTAAAGGTTGAAAATAACAAATTAAATATAATGTGGTTTTCATTATAATACCAATTATGTAATGACACAAGTAAAAATATAATAAATATGTAATATAGTGCACATAGCCTATTTAGCAAAATACTCCTCTCTATAGCTATTTTTTCTAGTCAAATAACGTGCTGGTAATTAAATGGCTTTCCTGAGGTAAATGTAACGTTCTGTGACAATATTGTTCTCCTGCAGTTTTATTGACCTCTTTCCGTGGTTGAAAAACACTGATTAATCGATATTATGTATGAGGCATATATACTTTTCGGCAAGTTGTACTGTATCTTTAAATAAAAAGTAAAAGATGATCGGTTTACTTGAAATGATGGCACTACAGCGATCTGTCACGTCACATTTACAAGCGCCAAACCGGTATTTATTGTCTGAATTTCTTACTAAAATTGACAGAATCTGAAATCTGAGAATTTGTTCCTACCAAAAGTATCCTTGTCTGTCGGTGTCAGTGTCCTCTTTGCTCCGTGATTTTTCTCTGCGTGAAAAAATGGATGTGTGGCGTGAGAGCGTGTGAAAATTGTCGATTGCGTGAGTCTTGGCAGCCCTGACTTTTAGAAGGGGGATAAATCGTCGGCAGTGTTCCTCCTTCCACCATGCTTCTTCCACATGTGAGGATTGTTGACATTAGACTAGAGTGCACACTGCGCTGCATGCATACAGTGCTTACACATGTGGGGATTGTTTTCATTAGAGTGCGCACGTGTTTTGCGCAAGATATACACAGTGTTTTTTAAGCGGTTAATGGAAAATAAGCTAATGCGCAATCTAAATTCGGATCTATTATTTTTCACAGTATTTTGAAGTGCCCGCGATAACAATATCGTGCATATTCATTACCGCAATTTATCGCATTACCAAATACTGGCACATGTCTAGTGTGTTTGTGTCATGGGTGGTGCTTATTTCCATCCCAGGTGTGTCTGGTGTGTTTATATCAAATTCACAATTTCATTTCAAACGTTTTGATTAGGGTATATGTGAGGATGTGGCCAGGGGTGAGGAAGACAGAGATGAAGAGGGAGGAAAAGGCAGACCAGAAGCAGACAGACAAGAAGCAGGCAGACACGAAGCAGGCAGACACCAATCAGGCAGACACGAAGCAGGCAGACAAGAAGCAGGCAGACAAGAAGCAGGCAGACAAGAAGCAGGCAGACACGAAGCAGGCAGACACAAAGCAGGCAGACATGAAGCAGGCAGACAAGAAGCAGGCAGACAAGAAGCAGGCAGACAAGAAGCAGGCAGACCAGAAGCAAACAGACCAGAAGCAGACAGACAAGAAGAACAGAGTGAGGGAGAGGTCAGAGAGGATAAGGACGAAGATGAAATGGTAGAGAGAGGAGCAGATAACTCAGACGTGGCTGTTACTCATCACCAGTTCAGAAAGCCCAATCAACCAGATCCAAAATTAATTGCTAAACAGTCCTTGCCCAAATATACTCTGAGTTTTCAAACTCAGTGGTACCAGAAATTTCCATGGCTCCATGTGAGTCCTGGTGTTGAGGGTGTATTGTGCTTTTACTGCTCCAAAGCCTTTAAATCTGAGACATCACCTCTTGCCAAAAATGCTGATTCAGCATTCATTTCATCTGGGTTTAAAAATTGGAAAAAAAGCCCTTGAGCGATTTACTGTGCATGAGAGATCTGATAGTCATAAGACAGCCATGACAACGCACAGGTTCAACTATCTAGTGTGAGTGTGAAACAGCAAGTGGAAGCAAGGGGATGTCTTTTCAAAATCATTGGTGCTGTGCAGTTGTTGGCTAGGCAGGGCTTACCTTTTAGGGGCCATGAATGTGGTGAGGGAAATTTTGAACAGGTTCTGAAGTACAAATCAGAGGATGACCTCTCTCTAACTAAGTGGTTGACAGGTGGTAGAAAGGATGTATATACTTCAGCTATGATTCAAAATGAAATCCTGACTTTGTTCAGCAGCATGATCATACACGAAATAGTTGAAAACATCCGATCACTTCCACACCTGCAGTACTCTGTGATGATGGATGGGACACGAGACGTGTCTGGAAAAGAGCAAGAGGCAGTGTGTTTGAGATATGTTGACAAGGATTTAGTCCCTCGTGAAGAATTTATTGGTCTTTATGAGGTTTCTTTGACAACAGGAGAAAATCTAGCAAAAGTAGTCATGGATGTTTTGCAGCGCCTAAAATTGCCTATCACTGGGTTGCGTGGCCAAGCATACTATGGGGCCGCAAATATGGCTGGCAAATACAATGGAGCACAGGCCAATGTAAGAAAAATACAACCTCTGGCTCCCTATGTTCATTGTGCTGCCCACTGTGTTAACCTAATTACACAGAGGTCCTGTACTGCCTCAATATTTATCCGGAATTCTCTGGATTGGGTCAATGAGTTGGGAGTGTTGTTTGGGCAGTCAGGGAAACTGAAGGACATATTTAAGGGAATTGCAAGGTCTGAGGAGGGTGAGGGTCCATGTCACACTATAAGACCTCTGTGTCCAACAAGGTGGATGGTCCGCACTAGTGCCATCCGCACTGTGCTAAACCAGTACGAGCGCATAATCAAGGCTTTGGCTGAGATGGCAGTGAGTGAGTCTGATGCGGCTAGTAAGGCACAGGGGCTGTATGAGACATTTCAGCAGGGAAATGTTGTCCTTGGTCTTGTGTGTGCTTTGGAGATCACAAGGGAGTTGGAGGTTTTGAATATGTCCCTCCAGAGCAGAACACAGACACTAGATGGTATGCTTTCAGCTGTTGCCTGTGTTAAGGAATGTTTCAGCAAAAAGAGAAACACAGAGAGTTTTCAGGCTCTTTACATGAAAGCAACAAGGATGTGTGAGACACTCCATCTCACTCCTATTGCCTCTCCTCGTGTCCGTATCCCACCTCAGCGCTTCACAGGTAGTGCTCCTGCACATGTACATGTGTCCCCTTCTGACTACTACAGGACTGAGTTCTACAAAGTTCTGGATGTTGCTGACATGCAGTTTAGAGAAAGATTTGAGCAGGAGGGAATGCAAATGTTAAGGCACCTGGAACAAGTTCTCTTAACTGGAAATATACATGGTGTTGTCCAACAGCACCCAGAAATCAACCCAGACATCCTCAAAGTTCAGCTTGCATTGTTCAGAATGAAGTACAGCTTCCAGTCTAGTACTGAAATTGTTGCTGTTCTTCAAGGGATGACCCCAGAGGTCCGTGGTCTCTTTGACCAAGTCAAAACAGTTGCCCGACTCCTTCTAGTTGTGCCTGTGTCATCAGCAGAGTCAGAAAGGAGTTTCAGCAGCCTCCGGAGGCTGAAAACATGGCTACGCAGCACCATGACCCAAACCTGCCTCAACAGTGTTGCTGTGTGCCATGTACATAAAGACAAGATGGACAGGGTAAACAGAAAAAAGATTGCAGAACAGTTTGTCTCCTGTAAGGAGGGCAGAAAGAGCACTTTTGGTTCTTTTAAATGAGAGGTAGTTGCACTCAAAAAAATGATATGTTGGCTTTAATTAACTTTTTTATGTTGACAGGTCCCACATAACTGGGTTACGTTAAACAAACATAATTTGGTCATGTAACTTCAACATCATGGAATTAAGTCATTTTAAGCGACCCAACTGAAAAATGAACACTGAAGCAGTGTTAAAGTTAATGAGATAATTAAGTGATTTATTGAGTGATGATTGAGCATTATTGAAGACTCCTGATTGTAACAAGCAGAATCACTGAAGGAGAAAACCGGAGTGTTTGTTTTTGTTGGGCTCTTGACCCTCACATCATTAACTTTACATTTTGTCTAGCTGCTGTACATGAGTTACAACAGCCAGAAGAACAAATAGAAAAGGTGATCTGATGGTGTTGGTTGTGTTTTAACATAATCATTATTTGACCTGAATTACTGAACTCATTGAGAGCATAATTTCTGAGTTAAGATTACCTTATTGATTATAGCAGCACTGTCATTGTAGAGCATACCATTTTTAGCATTTTCAATGAAATCCAAAGGATCAAATCAATAAAAAAAAAAAAACTTCTAAAAAAAATTGTATGCACACGCAGACATCAAGAATCAGCTTGTGAATCTCAACAATGGTGACAATTATATAGCATGTTGCAGTGCATTCTGGGTGCCACCAATCAAAACTCATTCATGGCTCCCATCATGCATTGCTTAATGAATAAATAATGAGCTTATGTTCAGAGGTGATCTGTTTGTCACCATTGCTGAGATCCATACGCTAATCCTTGATATCTGTGTGTGCCTACGTAAAGAAAAATTTTTTTGATTGATTTGATCATTTGGATTTCATTGAAAAGGCTGTAAATGGTATGCTCTACAATGACAGTGCTGCTATAATCCATAAGATAAACTTAATTGGGTTCTATATGAGTTCAGTGATTCAGGTCAAATGAAATGATTCTTGTGAGATGATTATTGTGAAATAATGATTATGTTAAAACACAACCAACAGATCACCTTTTTTATTTGTTCATCTGGCTGTTGTAACTCATGTACAGCAGCCAAACAAATTCTTAAGTTAATGACGTGAGGGTCAAGAGCCCAACTAAAACAAACACTGATCACCATAATGATGACTTAAACATTCTGGTTTTCTCCTTCAGTGATTCTGCTTGTTAACATCAGGTGTCTTCAATTATTCCAAATCATCACTCAATTATTCACTTAACTATCTCACTTTACTAACTTTAACACTGCTTCAGTGTTCATTTAACACTCTGCTCAGAGTTTAATTGGGTCGCTTAAAATTACTTAATTCCATGATGTTGAAGTTGCATGACCAAATTATGTTTGTTTAACGTAACCCAGTTATGTGGGACCTATCGACATAAAAAGTTAAAGTCAACGTATCATTTTTTTGAGTGGGTCATATGTTCATTGGTCAGTTGGTTGTTGTTGTTGGCTGCATTTATATATATATATATATATATATATATATATATATATATATATATATATATATATATATTTATATTTTGTTCTTAATATATGTTGTTTGTATAATATATGTTGTTTGTATATCTGGGAGTTTGTAAAAAAAATAATTTCCTCCTGGGATTATTAAAGTATTTCTGATTCTTTAGCAAGTCTACTGTTGTGTATTGAGTTTTGACTTATTTTCTGTGTGTTCTGAGTGTGTTTTTATACTTTTCTAGTATCACTCATTGAAATGGGAAGCTTTTTATATCTTGTATGTTATACCTTTTGTACCCTTCTGTCATTGTATTCATCGTTTTTATTGTTAATAAACAAACCACATCCATCCCCCACACTTTTGAAAAGCATGCTACGCCCCTGCTGTTAGGGTTTCCTATCAATTATTCCACTCAGTGATGCTCTCACTGATAATCATGTTGAAAGAGCCCTTGTTATTGGCGATTCTATTGTAAGGAACGTGGGAATAGAGACTCCAGCCACTATTGTTAATTGCATTTCGGGTGCCAGAGCATCTGACATCAAATCAAATTTACAAGTGCTGGCTAATGCTAAACGTAGATTTTCTAAAATTGTTATTCATGTTGGCACTAACGATGTCTGGGTTCGCCAGTCGGAGATCACTAAAGATAATGTTAAAGAGGTGTGCGAATTTGCAAAAACAATGTCAGACACTGTAATATGCTCTGGTCCCCTCCCTTCTCATCGTGGTAACGAGGTTTATAGTAGATTAGTGTCACTGAATGGCTGGATGTCTGAGTGGTGTCTGGAGAATAGAATAGGATTAATAGACAATTGGAAGAGTTTTTGGGGTAGACCTGACCTGCTAAAGAGAGACGGACTCCATCCCTCCAGGGAAGGTGCCGCTCTCCTCTCTAGTAATTTGACTCATAGTCTTAATTATAATAGTATTTGTCTAACTGGGGCCCAGGTCAGGAAGTAGACAAACTGGTTAATCTGAACATCTGCTTGCTGCCTTGAGATGTCACACAGGTCACATAAACTACAAAACAGAGACTGTATCACCTAGATATCTCATAGAGACTGTGTCTGTTCCCAGAATTACCAACCACAAAACCCTCACTAAATAATTTAGATTTTTTTTTATTAAGGTCAAACTTGAACAAAACAAACAAATTAAAAATAAAAATCATATAAAAATAGGGCTACTAAACATTAGATCTCTTTCTACCAAAGCACTAATTGTTATTTAAATGATTACAGATCATAGATTGGATGCGCTCTGTTTGACTGAATCCTGGCTTAAACCGGATTAATATATTAGTTTAAATGAATCTACTCCACCAGGTTATTGTTATAAACATGAGCCTCGTCTGAAGGGTTGAGGAGGAGGTGTTGCTACAATTTACAGTTAAGTTTTTGGTGTTACTCAGAGGACAGGATATAAATGTAAGAATTTTGAACTAATAATGCTTAATGTGACATCGTCAGATATAAATTAAAAAAACTATGTTGTCTATTACCCTATATAGATATATCACATATGATATAGATCACCCAGGCCTTATTCTGATTTCCTTGGTGAATTTGCTCATTTTTTATCAGATCTTGTAGTTAACGTAGATAGAGCTTTAATTGTTGGTGACTTCAACATTCACATAGACAATGAAAATGACACATTGGGATTAGCATTTATCGATACTCTCTTGGAGTGAGACAAAATGTAACGGGACCAACTAATCGGCATAATCATATGCTAGATTTCATTCTGTCATATGGAGTTGATGTTGATAATATAGTAGTTTTGAAGCAGAGCGATGACATCACGGACCATTACCTCGTCTTTTGTATGCTGCGATCAGCTAATGTAACTCAATCTGCACCACGCTATCGTTCAGGTAGAACTATTATTTCGACCACTAAAGATAGCTTCACTAATAATCTTCCAGATATATCTTATACACTCAATAAACCCCAAAGCCCAGAAGAACTTGATGAAATAACAAAAAATATAAATGCAGTCTATAAATATATAGCTGTTTAAATATAGTGTTGCCCTCCTTCGATTAAAGAAAATGAAAGAAATAAGCCCTGCACCATGGTACAATGATCACACTAATGCTCTCAAGAGAGCAGCTCGGAAAATGGAGCACATGTGGAAGAATACAAAATTAGAAGTATTTCGTGGTGTATGGAAGGATAGTGTCTGTAGCTACAGACAGGCACTAAAAGCTGCCAGGTCAGCATATTTTTGTAAACTCATAGAAAATAACCACAACAATGTTCAAGTTCTTTTATTTATATAGCACATTAAAAAACAGCATCAAGGCTGACCAAAGTGCTGTACAATAAAAAAAAAATATAAAAACACACAATTTAAGGACATTACATACTATTAAAAGCCAGTGAAAAGAGATGAGTTTTAAGAGAGGATTTAAAAACATACAATGAAGGTGACAATCTGACACTGATAGGCAAACTTTTCTATAAAATAGGACCCACAACAGAAAAGGCTCTCTCTCCTCTACGCTTTAGACTCGAGCGAGGGACATCGAGGAGATATTGATCACAGAATCTCAGACTTCTAGGTGGATGGTAAGGATTTAATAAGTCAGACAAGTAACTGGGAGCTTGGTTGTGTAATGATTTGTAAACAAACAATACAATTTTAAAATCAATTCTAGCTTGAACTGGCAGCCAGTGAAGTGATTTTAAAATGGGGGTAACATGATCAAACTTCCGACCTCCTTTTAGAAATTTTGCTGTTGCATTCTGAACAATCCTAGGTGTTTATTCAGTACAGTGGCTAAATTGGTTAGGAATAAAGCCTCAACAGAACCAGATATTACGTCACAGCACAAGAGTTAAATCTTAATGAATTTCTTTACAGATAAAATTGAAATAATCAGATATAAAAGTTATGCAATCATCTGTCATAGCACCTCAGAAAACAGTGTCTAATAATTTACCTCACATGCAACTTCAATCCTTTGCTGTCATAGGTCAATAAGAGATAACAAATCTAATCGAAACATCAAAAGCCACAACATGTTTGTTAGATCCAATACCAACAAGGCAATTAAAAGAGGTATCTCCTGTAATTTCAGAACCTCTTCTTAATATTATTAATTCCTCACTCGCCTTAGGACATGTCCAAAGAAACTTTAAAATGGCAGTTATCAAACCGCTTATTAAGAAGCAACAACTTGATCTTGGAGAACTGGCTAATTATAGACCGAGTTCAAATCTCCCATTTATGTTGAAAATACTAGAAAAGGTAGTATCCTCCCAAATATGTTCATTTCTACAGAGAAATAGTATATATGAACAATTTCAGTCAGGATTTAGGCCTCATCACAGTACAGAGACTGCAATTATCAGAGTTAAAAAATGACTCGATCTTATCATCTGACCATGGCTGCATTTCACTTCTAGTGCTTTTAGATCTTAGTACTGCATTCGACACAATAGATCATGACATTCTCTTGAATAGGTTGGAGAATTATGTTGGCATCTGTGGAGTTGCATTAGCATGGTTTAGGTCCTATTTAGCAGACCACTACCACTTTGTCTATGTAAATGAGGAATTGTCAAACCAAACAAAAGGGATCAGTTTTAGGGCCTCTGCTTTTCTCCTTGTATATGCTTCCCCTGGGAGATATTATCAGGAAACGTGGAATAAGTTTCTACTGCTATGCCGACGATACCCAACACCCATATATGTGTGTGTGTATATATATATATATAAAATCATACACATCTAAAACTATACCTCTCTCTCCACATTCCCTCCCCGAGAGTCCCCCAAAAATTTTAATAACTGCCCCATTTCCCATCAAGTAAATCCCAGATCCCCAGTCTTCTACTCGACACCTCCTCGAAAGCTGCCACCCTCTCCATCTCTGCATACCACTCCCGAAATGAGGGCACTCCAGCTCCCCTTAAAACAATCTGCCTGCATGTCATAATACTGGTCAGGACCCAATTTTTTATGTATTTATCTCTTATTTCGATGACCGCCCCATTGCCCAAAACACACAACCCGAGTGCACAACACGTCACACACAAAACCTTCAACCACAATTCCTAGATCTCAGCACAGCACCAAAAACATGGACCATGTCTCCATCCTCCAATTAGCATTGCCAGCAGGTGGGTGTGTCTTTCAAGCCTTTACAATCTAGAGCGTGTCCAATAGAATCTATGTAAAATCTTGAATTTTCTAAGGCACACCTTTGCATCTCTAGATACAGACTTGACGTTTTGTATAATCCTAGCCCATACTCCCTCCTCCAATTCCAAGTTGAAATCTTTCTCCCAGAATCTCTTGATAGAAGGGATTAGCATGTCTCATGACCTTCACCAAGCGTATTAACTTCCCTCTCAATCCACTCTGACCAGCAGAAAGGGGACTTATTAACACATAATTTTGGGTTCAGTCATATGTTCAAAGCAACATTTAAAAAAAGTCTGAATTAAACACTATGAACACTTGCACCATACCGAGTGCAAATTCAAGATAACGGGGTGTAATTTAACTTCTCCAGTTAGTTTGATAGAAAGGGTCTGCAATGGTGAAATAGTGGCAAGAACATCCTGTTCAATACAAAACCAGGGAGGGGCTCTCCTTTAGGTGGAAGCGACCAATGAGCCAAAAGTCTGACTCTGAATGCATAATAATAAAACAAAATCTTGGGTAGGCCTAGCCCACCTTTGCCAATCAGCCTATGTAACTTAATGAAATGTTAAGTTGTCTGGGAAGTTTAGCATTCCAAATGAAGGATGTTGCTATGCTCTCATATTGCTTGAAATAAGAGAGGGGGACATCTACAGGGAGAGATTATAGCAGGTATACAACTTTTTATACAACATTTTGAATGCAACTAATTTTAATAACATTAACCTTCCCAATCATAGATAAATGTAATGAAGCCAACTGCCCACATCGCTTGGAAACCTTTTTGTTCTGGGGTCAAAATGAACTCTGACTAAATCCCACAAATTTGCTGGGAATAAAATGCCCAAAACCTTAATACCCTGTATGGACCACTGGAAGAGGCCTGCTGAAAAGCCATCAATGGGATGTACGCTGTACACTGCCAAAGATTCAGATTTAGACCAGTTGACTCTGTATCCTGAGAACTTAGAAAAGGAATTAATAATTCTGTGGAGGCAAGGCATAGATCTAGTGGGGTCGGAGATGAATAATAAAATATAATCTGCGTAAAGCAAAAATGTATGCGCCATACCTCCCGCCACCGGGTGTCTATAAAGTAACTTCATCCATCCATCCATCCATCGTCAACCACTTATCCTGTGTACAGGGTCGCGGGGGTAACTTAATCCATCCAATAAAAGTATTTCCGAACCAGTATATTTCCAAAATCTTATAAAGATAATCCTATTCTATGACATCAAATGCCTTTTCGGCATCAAGTGAGATGGCAGCAACCGGAGTCTGATAATTCACCAATGACCACAAGATATTGATGAAACCTAATGTTATCAGAAGAGCTGCTGCCCCGAATGAACCCCACCTGACCTGTATGTATAAGAGATGTCATAACTTTACTTAATCTGTTAGCCAAAATTTTTACATCTAGCTGGATCACAGAAATTGGACGGTAGCTCTTACACTCGCTTGGATCTTTGTCCTTTTTAAGAATCAGACTGATCGGGACTTCTGTCATGTTTGGCAGAAGCTTTCCATTCTTTAATGATTCTGTATAAACTTCTAACAAAAGTGGAGCAAGTTCTGTAGCATAAGATCTAAAAAATTCAGTGGCAAAGCCATCTGGCCCCGGAGCTTTGCCTGTAGGCAAGACCTTAATTTTCCTCCATCATCAGTTTGAGGATATTTAATGGTTCCACAAAGTTTCTAATATATTCATCAGTAAACGAAGACATGGAACTATAAAGATCAAGATAGAATTCTTTAAAAGCATTATTAATATCAATGGCCCAGGTAAAAAAAAAATCTGATTTCACAGAGGGAATGTTAGAAAAAGACTATCTCTGCTTTATATATGTATCCAAAAGCTTCCCTGCTTTGTCCCCTGACTCAAAATATTACTGTCTTGCCTAAATAACCAAAACTCCACCTTCCGTGACAAAATAGTATTTTATCTGTATTTCAGTCAGGTCAGTTCTCTGAGTCCATCAGATAACATTCTGCACTTCAGTTATGTCTTGGTACTTTAATATGGACTTTTTGATGAATGAAGCATACTGTATGATCAGACCCCTAAGAACTGCCTTAATTGCCTCCCAAGACACCCTTCGAGGACACTGAGGATGAGTTGGTCTCCATATAAATATTGATTTCAGCCTTTAACATTTGTTGGAAATCAGAATTTTGCAAAAGGAATACATTAAAGTGCCAACTATATGATTTATTTTTCTCCATATGTGGCAACACCTCTAAACTCACCAGGGCGTGATCTGAAACTAAGATGTTTCCTTAAGCAATCAATGACAGAAGAAATGAGGGACTTGTATGGGAATGTATAGTCCCTACCAGATGGGTTCAAAGTCTCCAAATATCTGCAAGACCAAGATTTTTGCACATCCTGTGAAGTGTTAATGTTGGGCGACTCTAGGGGAGTCCATCAAAAGATTAAAATCTCCTCTCAATATTATATCATGAGGGGTGCCAGCGGCTTGCAACGTCCCTTCAAGATCTATACAAATTTCCTGATCATCAGCGTTAGGTGCGTAAATATTAGCCAAAATCAACTTTTGCCCCTAAATTTCTGCTAAAACAATAATGACTCTTCCTAATGTATCTCTAATCTGTTTGAGACATTTGAATTGTAGATGCTTATTTATCAATGTAATGACTCCCCTGCTCTTAATTGAGCCAGCACTAAAGAAAACATGTCCACCCCATATCTTCTCAAATTTTTCAGCTTCCTGCGGGGAAAGATGTGATTCTTGAAGAAACACTATATCATATTTCTTACATTTACGAAAATAAATAACCTTTGTTTTTATGGGGTGCCTCAACCCATTCACATTCCATGTGGATAGAGACAATACACTCATACCAATATTTGACATTTTGACATATTAAATAGATTGAGTGTCAAAAATAAAATTATAAAGACCACATGCCAACATTAGTTCCACAGTCAAACCCTGAACTTCCCCCAGAACCAAACAAACAGAAAAAAGAAAAATTAGCTCATTAACCCCGCACACAACAGCATCAACGGCATCCATCCCAAATCTCAAACAGTCCATGTACACATACAAGAGCCCCAACTTTGCCATCAGATTGTTCAAGTCCGGTGCTTCTATACAAATTGTATGAGACAGAAATACATAACAGAATATAATATATAAAACATACTCCAGCCAACAGGCAGAATAAACACAAAGAACAAGTAGATTCATTCACAAAACTGTTTTCCTCCACCAAACAAATCCCAGCCACTAGCAGGACCAGCACACAAAATGTAAATAAATTAATAAAAAGAAAAAATGTAAATAAATAAAGCCAACAAACTGCAGCCGCTAGGCGGAACCAACACAAAAAGAAACAAAAATGGTGCCCAGCTTCCTCAGACCGACAAGTTTATGTACAGTGAGACAGCTCACTTGGGGGCCATATGAAAGTCAACAAATGGTTTACTCACCCCATTGTCCCTATAAAAGACAATGCTTGTTGTGGGCATGTAAATAGTTTGCAGCTATCCTTAGTATCTATTCACAATTTGTCCAGAAACTTCAGTGTGAACTTCAGTAAGAGTTTCTTGCATTCCCACACGTTTCACTCTTGTTGAATTCACAAAATCTGGGAACAAGAAAATGCTGTGGTTCTTCCAAGAAAGCTTTCCTTTGCTCCTCGCCTTGAGCAACACAAGATATGTATCAGATGATCTCAGAAATTTGGCCAGAATTGATCGGGGCCTGTCTCCCTCAGCCGATCTGCGAGCCGGGACTCTGTGAGCTTTCTTGATTTCCATCTTGTGGCCTGTTATGTCGAGCAGACTCTGGAAGAGCTTGTCAAGGAATTTCTCCACATCTCTGCCTTCTTCGTCCTCATGAATTCCAACATTCTCCTTATGATTCTCCAAGTCTTACAACTTTTCCCAGACGTGCTCCAAATCTGCCTTGGCCACTAGCATGTTAGCAGCTACTTCCCTCACCGATAACTCCAGATAATCAATCCGTTTCTCGACATTCTCACACTCTTGTAACCATCTCAGTGAATTTTATCTCCATGGCAGTGATCGATCGCCATATTATAGCAAGGTCCTCCAAGTCAGCAATGACCTTCAACAGAATTTCCGACACGTTCATCAATTAACGCAGAATTTCCTTACTTTACCATCCAAATTTACTCCTGGGCATTCGGCCTGCTGTTCATGGGCTTCAGCTCGAGCATGTATGTTTCTTTAAATGTCTCCAGAGCTTAAGGAATTTGAATTATTTTACATATTGTCTTCCTAGATCAGTTAAGAATCAGGGTGTATCGAATCTCACCGGTTTATGACAAAAAAGTATTAAAGCTAGCAAAGTGCGCAGAGCTCGCAGTTCACATGTCCGAACCTCGCATTGCACCAAGTGTCTCCCAATGTATAGGAACATTAATTCATTTAATAATGGATAAAACAATACAGCAGCAAAATAAAAATCAGATGCCATTAAAATTAAACAAATTGTTTACTACACTTCACACTTTTCAGTCCTTCTGGTGTGCCCAGTTGTAGCCTACTTTCCTGCTTTTCACATACTATTTAGGATGGATAGTGTGAACAGCGACACATGGCTTTTTGTCCACCCACATGGCATGACCTGTGTTCTTGTTCGTTGTATTGACTTTGCCATTGTCAAGCAAGTGACACTTGCTTTACAGGTAACATATAGAGGTTGCACAACACGTATTTTAAAGACTGAGTTGTAAAATTTCCATCATGGTCTATTTAAATCCATGATATTATTTTAAATTACCCTGATACATAATACATTTGATATTGTCTCAATATAGTAAAATTTTTTAGTTACAAATTAAAATGCATCGTTAGTGTGAGTCTGATGTTTGAAGCTGTTCAGCTGAATCATTTGCAGAGTTGATGAACATACTTTTAAAAGTTTACTTGGATTATTCATTTTGCTGGTGGAGATGGCAGAGCACACTGGCTTACACATACAGAGAGTGAGCAGGTTGTGAGAGAGAGGGAGAGTATAAAAGTACTTAGAAAGAGCGCACACTCTGTCTGTCTAAGCTAGAACCATCACATAAGGACATGCAAACATAAGAAAACTTATGTTTAATATCAAATACACAGAATGTATGATAGTCCTACTTTACATGTGCTTGTAAAATTGGGACTGTTGACACAATCTTATCAATTTGCACAGGACAAACATACTGTATAATGGATGCAAGGTAACATATGCCCAGATACATAATAGTGCCTTGTTAATTGTGCAAGTCAAATATCACTGATGTTTGTAAATCCAGTGCATTCTATAGTCATCCTCAATAGAGCACAACAGGATGGTTTTTGAAGAAAAAATCATACTGAGCAATTACTTAATTTTAATACATTGGCGCAGTGCTAATAGTACTAGTTTATATAAGTGAAGTATATCGTTTAAGTTGGGCAGCTGAACGTTTGTGAATAAGACTGATGAACTGAAGTGGCAAAATTGTTAAGTGAATTTGTCTCACTTATTTTAAAATAATTCAGCAAATGTTCAAACCTTTAAAGGTGTTCACTTATATTAAATGAGGCAACAGTAGCCGGAGACTGACTATTAAAGTCTCTGATCCATCTACATTCCAGTTTATGTATGTAACAATGTCATTCTGGCACATTAAAAGATCTGTGCACTATTTATGCGGTATGATATTATTGAACAGAGAAAAAATTTCTTCTGTCAAGCAGAGAACTCTATTGCATTGTGGGTTTAATTATGAGAGGCCGTACATCTCTCATTCTGGCATGAAAAAACAGCTTAGTGTGGAATAAAAGATTACAAATGCCTGCAGATTGTAAGAAGATTAGATAGGGGGTTGTCCATATTAAATACAAATAAGCTGCCCGTCTATGTGGGAGCACAGTGCTTGTTCTGCTCTTTTTGTTCTCTTTACTACTGTCACTCTGAGCTTTGTTTAGAATTCTTTATATGTCATTTAGAGAGAGGATGGAGGATGATTGCTCAGATCGTATTCTCAGATCTTTGTGCCTCTGCTGTGCTTGCTTTCTTATATATACAATGGTCCCAGAAAGTATTTGGACACTTAAAGGTGCACCAAATGTATTTTTATTTTTTGATAATTGCAAAAATTTTAATAGAAGGGATAGTAATAGTAGAATAGCAATTTTGACAAATATGTTTAAAATGATGTACACTCAGTCATAGGAAAAGGTTGCTTTGTTGTACATATGGTGCTGGACACACATTCATGTGTGCTGCTATGTTAGAATGAAATGACCAGCCAAATATGACTTGCTTATGTCATTAATCCATTGTAATTGGGTACTTTCACTCAGGGAATACTGTACTCAAGTACTCATGACTAACAAGTGTGTACATATAAAAAATTTTAATGACACCAGTTTCCCTATCAAAAAGCTACACTTTGATGCTGCGCTGATTTTACAATTTTAGGTGTGACCAGCTGTGAATATGTGTGCAACACGTCAATTCAATTTACTAGAATTTATAGCCTCTGCTGGTGACATCATTGGATGCACCTGTAGCAGGGCTATAAATAGATACGTCACAGGTGCATCGTCAGATCTTTTGTCTTCAGATCATTCTGTGTGTGTTGTGCTTCTTGACTGTCAGAACTTTCTACTTTCCTCTGTTAGGAGTTAGAATTGTTAGGCAGTGCGCAGAAACCTTTCTCTTTTCTTTAAAAAAAAAAGAATAAAAGAATGACTGATAAACAAAGCAAGTGGTGTGTGTTCCCATGTTTACGCTCTATGGCTGAAACGGACATACACCATTTTTGTTTTGTTTGTTTGGGGGAAGAGCATGCTGCTCTTGCGTTGGGGCGGGGCAGGTGAGAGCACTGCGATCTGTTTACAGTAAAAATGCTTTGCACTCATCTCGCTTACTTCCAAGAGCCAGCGCCCACTCTTTCATCTGGCTGAGGAGTGAGAGACGGGTCCGTCCCCATCGCTCGCTCTCTCCCCAGATCCAGCTGATCCTTCTCGTAAGACTGAAGCGCGCTTCGGCGCCTCTTCAATGTTCAGACGTTGAACCTCTGAACATTGCATGCACATAATAAAACGACTGAGGATTTACTCGAGGTGGTTACTCGGGCTGTGGTTAGACTGGCTGTGAACAAGAGACTCCCCCCAAACGCTCCAAACTAGAAGACAGATTTCTGCCTGGTGGCCAAAAAAACAAAAAGGGAAGGGAACGCTATATCAGTCCCTTCCTTTCTTTGATGACCTCCATGATGAGCTCTCTCGTTCACAGAGGAAACCTTATACTTCCTGTGTCTTCGTGCCCTTGACGTCGACATATTCGACTATTGTGGGTGCCAAGGTCTATGTCTGCTTTAGTCAGCAAGGAGAGACACTTATGCCTCAACCTATCGGGCATCAGAGATAAGGACAAAATGTTCCTTCTCGATGCCCCGGTTTAGCTTTCTGGCTTATTTCGTGATGCTATGAATGTAGTTATCACCAGGTTCCAGGAGGCAAAAAGCCACAAGGAAGCCTTCGAGCAATTCCTTCCTCGCCGCACTCAGGGGGAGGGGCCGTCGGCCACCCAGCCCCGCCCCCTGTCCTTCTAGACGGGAGGCTCAAAAACAAAGCATGGCGAATCGTAAAGACTGGGGGCCGGTCCGTTGCCCTCAGCAGCCCCCAAAGCAAGACCTTAGGGCAGTTATTTCTAAAAAGAAAAAATCCTGATGGTTTTTCACCCAGCCTTGTGGGGATAGCCCCCCCTTGGGATGGGTTGCGTGAAACATCCACCTGTACCATCCCGATACCACTACGAAACCGCTCCATTCCAACCACTTCTGGTGTTTCAGGAGTTAGCGGTTTCCAGCTAAATGTTGGGTGTTCCGTTGCCTCCTGCCATAGTCCAGGACACGGGACTATGGTTTCTAACAACAGACACCTCCCTAATGGGCTGGGTAGCGGTCTTAAGTGGTCGTCCAGTTCAAGGAGAATGGGAGGGTTGTCAGCTCGATTTTCACATTAACTGTCTCGAGTTGATGGCTGTATTTCTGGCCCTGAAATACTTCCTCCAGAGGCTACAATTTCTTGGTGCAGGTGGACAACACAGCGGTAGTCTCTTACATAAACCATCAAGGAGGTCTACGTTCACACCAGCTGAACAGCCTGGCACGGCAGATTCTCCTTTGGGCCCAGGGCAAGCTCCTGTTAATCAAAGCAGCTTGTATCCCTGGATGCCTGAATGAGAGCAGATTTACTGTCCAGACAGAAAATACCAACAGGGGAGTGGAAACTCCACCCCGAGGTAGTGGAAAAAATCTGGTTGAGATTTTACAGAGATTTTACAGAGCAGAAGTGGACCTCTTCACCTCCCAACAGACAGTGTAATCTCTACTTCTCTTTGAGTCACCCAGCCCCCCTGGGTCTGGACGCGATGGCACATACATGGCCCAGAATGCGCCTGTATGTGTTTCCTCTGATTTCTCTGCTCCCGGGAGTCCTGGCCAGAGTTCACCAGCAAGGGTCCTGCCTCTTACTGATAGCGGAGATATTGTCTCTCCTCGATGGCTCGCTTGGGGCAATTCCAAACAGGAGGGACCTTCTGTCTCAGGCGCAGGGGGCGATACCTCATCCCCGTCCCGAACTGTGGAACCTTCATGTTTGGCTCCTGAAAGGTATCAACTGAGGGATACTGGGCTTCTGAGCGCTAAGGCTCCCTTTACTAGAAGTTATGCCAATAAATGGGGTGTCTTTGAAGACATGGTGCAGTGCACATAATGCAGATCCAGTTAACTGCCAGATTTTCTTCTGTCTTTCTGCAGGAAAATTATCAGCAGGCACAGGCCCCGCCACTCTTAGGGTTTACGTGGCCACTCTATCAGCTTGCCACGCCTTGACTGATGGGAGGCCGTTGGGGAGACATCCTCTGTTCGCTTCGGCAATAGTCCTTGAGACCCCCTTTGAGTCAGCATCTGAGAAACTTCTGACTCTAAAGATGTTTTTTCTTTTATTTATCTAAAAAGAATTGGGGATCTGCAGGCTCTGTCTGTCTTGCCAGCCTGCTTAGATTTTGCCCAATGGCTAAAAGCAATAATGCACCCTCATCCTGACTACTTGCTTAAGGTTCCTTCTCGACTGTACATCCGGTCATGTACTCTCGAAGCCTTCTGCTCCCAGCCGTTTACAAAGCCAGAGCAGGAAAGACTTCCAGTCCGTGCCCTTCAGTCTTATGTCCACCACCCTAGCCAGTGGCGTAAGTCCGGGTAACTATGCGTTTGCCATGGGGGGCGTAACAAAGGGCGGCCACCACCAAGCAGACAATGTCGCATTGGGTGAGGGATGCTATTGCCCTGGCCTACGAGGTGCGCAGTAAAGCTTCGCCAGTAGGGATCAGGGCTCACTCTACCAGAGGGGTCGCCTCCTCTAAAGCCTTGGCTAGAGGTGTCCATCAGCAACATGTTTGTAATGTGGCGGGCTGGTCCTCTCTGCATACATTCATAAGATTATATAGTTTGGATGTTCATGCCTCTCCAGGCTCTTATGTCCGAGACCTCTCGCGCTCTTGTGAGCACAACTACACAACCGTAAGGGGTCCGGATATCCACAGTGTGGCGGCGTGGGTATTCTCGTTCCCAAAGTGCTAAATCAGCACAGCATCAAAGAGTAGCTTTTTGATTGGGAACATCTCGGGTTACTTGGCTGTAACCCCTGTTCCCTGATAAAAGCGGAACAAGATGCTGCGCTTCATTGCCACACTGGGATGCCCCAGGACTGCTCTTCAGACAAAATACATGATGATGCACCTGTGACACATCTATGTGCATCCAATGATGTCACCAGAAGAGGCTATAAATTCTAGTCAATTTCATTGACGTGTTGCACACATTTTCACAGCTGGTCACAGCTAAAGTTGTTCCCAAAGCGCTAAATCAGCACAGCATCTCGTTCCGCTTTTATCAGGGAACAGGGCTTACAGCCAAGTAACCCGAGATGTTCCCTTTTATAGGTTCATTCGACACTGTCAGTAGCTATTTCCACCTCCCAGATGTGACGATACCTGAAGCCAGAATATAATCATGCCAATTCATTAGCTGATGACGGGAAGCACCGCCCCTCAAGGGACCACATCATAACTATACACAAGTAGGTACACATTTATCTCCTAAAATGTATGCGCTTCAGCATAAAGTGCCACTGGATTGAGGATTTTTCATTAGGATTGATAATTAAAAGTCTTATACTGCGACTGGTGCAGTGCTGCACCTCCATGTCATAACTTCATTATGGAGCTGATGGGCACTATAGTGCATGGAGTTGCTAGGCCCTCTTTTCGCAGAGGCCACTTTGATGACAAAGTGTCTGTCCAAATTGTGACAAAATTTGTGTTTGTTGTACTCCCGGTTGGCCTTCTTCAAAGAAGGTTCGCCTGCCCTACATAACACTAAATACTATTAATATATGTACATATTAAACGCAGTAACACAGGAGGGATGCAGCTTGCTCTCAAACTTGTGCATATTTCATTCAGCACACATGCCTGAACAATAGTGCATGTGATTTTTCTGTCCCATACAGAAAAGCACAATAACTACTGTAAGTACTGATAACTTTGATGTCCACTGCATTCCTACAATGTCAGGTAACTGGGTGGATTAATCACTATAGTAGGATCATGTTTACCAGTTCTGTCTGAACATGATACTGAAGGTGGTTTAGGCAACTTTGGGGCATTATTGTTTACATCAACAAAAAGTGTAAAGAACATGGCTGAGGAAGGCACAGGATACAGAGTTTCTCTAAACCAGGTCAGGTACATTTATTCTCCTCAAACATAAACAGGGTTTCTGTCTAGGTCAGTCTCTCTCTCCCCGTTCTGCTTGTGGCGTGGGTGCTTTTATGCCACTCTCCCCATGCTCACTGGAATTAGAGACAGGTGTTAGGCATAATTTAGCTCCACAACATAAATTGGCGACCACGAAGGGACTGGCATAGGGCCAATGGGAGCCGCTGTGGGCTTGGTTGCACAGATTCACTGGTGCCAAAAACTGAGGTAATCGATTTAGCTTAAAATTGTGTTTTTGTGAAGTCTGTTGCAAGTTGTGACCCAGGTGGTAACTCTAACAAAGGCCTCACCAGTCACAAACTTAATTAAAGGACTAATTGGATGGACTGGATGGACTAATTGGGTCCCAACTCAATCCGTGAAGCTGACTCACTCTCTATCTTCAAAAAACGGCTAAAAACACATCTTTTCCAAAAGCACTTAACCAGTAACTAACAAAATACAAAAATTATTATTAGTGGTGCTTGCAAAGCATCACTTATAAAAGTGTCACAGCTCCGAGCGAGGATTTCGCAGAAACATGTGATTTGCCACATTTGAAGAGGCTGGCAGGCTCTGTAAGAGCATACCGCAATATGTGGTAAAAGCTGCACCCCTGGGGGGCAAGAGCTGCCCAAAATTGCCCCCATTGACTTACAATGGTGTAGGACGGCCCATGAAATGAAATTGCATAGGGATTTTGGATTGAACATAGCTCTGGATCACAGTGTCATAGAGACAAGGGGGCGGGCTCATTTTACTCAGACGACCAATCAGTCTCTCGGGATCATTGTGAAGCTATCAAGCCACGCCCTAGCAACAATTTAAAGCACCTTAGCAACAAGTCCCATAGACTTCTAATGAAAGACATCAAAGGGATATCTCTGGATAGAAGTGTCATAGAAACACAAGGGTGGTCTCGTTTGACTCGGAGCAGCAAACAGCCAATCATGAATCACTTCCACACTTCCTAGCCCCTCTTTAGCAACCATTGTCGAGCACCTTAGCAACCAAAATCCATAGAGGGATATCTTCCATTCTGAATGTCACAGAGGCATGGGAGTTGGTTTATGTCATTCATACTGACAAGCAGCCTTTGGAGATTCATGATTGGCAGCTGCCAAGCCACTCCCTAGCAACTAAACAGAGTACCCTAGCAACCGAGTAACAAATCACATATTTCTGCACCAGAAAATCGTACAGACTACTGGGTTGATTTATTTCAACCAGGATGGCAAGGAGACTTCATTAGTATCACTATGGTAACTGCCTAGCAACCAGATGGGGTTACCCTAGCAACCGAGCAACAAATCACATATCTCTGCACCAGAACACACTACAGACTTCCGGGTTGACTTATTTCACTCAGGATGGAAAGAAGCCATGTATTGTATTACCTTGGTAACTGCATAGCAACCGCATGGGCTTACCCTAGCAACCGAGTAACAAATCACATATTTCTGCACCAGAAAATCGTACAGACTTCTGGGTTGATTTATTTATGACCATAATTTTTGTTCTTTTCAAGTTACAACATGCTGTTTGATGAGTTTTGCCACGGCAAGCACCACTCACATTTTCTTCAGGAAATGTACCTATCTAGTTAGTGGTGCTTGCAAAGCATCACTATTGTAATCTCACATACTTATTTTTCTTCTTATTATTATATCTCCGTACAAAACTTCGGCACCTAACTCGTCCCGCACCGTTTGGCGTAGACCCACGAATGAGGTGTCAAATCGAGCGACCTATTGAGGACACGTGTGCTATGACTTTTATAAGCGATCGGAGTGCGGTGTTTGCCCCAGGGGCAAAAAAGCGACCAAAAATCCCATAGACTTAACATTGCGACAAAATTTGGCGCGTCACAGCTCCAGCGAGGATTTAGCAGAAACATGTGATTTTCCACATTTGAAGAGGCTGGCAGGCTCTGTAAGAGCATACCTCAATATGTGGTAAAAGTTGCACCCTGGGGGCAAGAGCTGCCCAAAATTGCCCCCATTGACTTACAATGGTGTAGGACGGCCCATGAAATGAAATTGCATAGGGATTTTGGATTGAACATAGCTCTGGATCACAGTGTCATAGAGACAAGAGGGCGGGCTCATTTCACTCAGACGACCAATCAGTCTCTCGGGATCATTGTGACGCTATCAAGCCACGCCCTAGCAACAATTTAAAGCACCTTAGCAACAAGTCCCATAGACTTCTAATGAAAGACATCAAAGGGATATCTCCGGATAGAAGTGTCATAGAAACACAAGGGTGGTCTCGTTTGACTCGGAGCAGCAAACAGCCAATCATGTGAATCACCTCAACACTTCCTAGCCCCTCCCTAGCAACCATTGTCGAGCACCTTAGCAACCAAAATCCATAGAGGGATATCTTCCATTCTGAATGTCACAGAGGCATGGGAGTTGGTTTATGTCATTCATACTGACAAGCAGCCTTTGGAGATTCATGATTGGCAGCTGCCAAGCCACTCCCTAGCAACTAAACAGAGTACCCTAGCAACCGAGTAACAAATCACATATTTCTGCACCAGAAAATCGTACAGACTACTGGGTTGATTTATTTCAACCAGGATGGCAAGGAGACTTCATTAGTATCACTATGGTAACTGCCTAGCAACCAGATGGGGTTACCCTAGCAACCGAGCAACAAATCACATATCTCTGCACCAGAACACACTACAGACTTCCGGGTTGACTTATTTCACTCAGGATGGAAAGAAGCCATGTATTGTATTACCTTGGTAACTGCATAGCAACCGCATGGGCTTACCCTAGCAACCGAGTAACAAATCACATATTTCTGCACCAGAAAATCGTACAGACTTCTGGGTTGATTTATTTATCACCATACTTTTTGTTCTTTTCAAGTTACAACATGCTGTTTCACGAGTTTTGCCACGACAAGCACCACTCACATTTTCTTCAGGAAATGTACATTCTAGTTAGTGGTGCTTGCAAAGCATCACTATTGTAATCTCACATACTTATTTTTCTTATTAGTGGTGCTTGCAAAGCATCACTATTGTAATCTCACATACTTATTAGTGGTGCTTGCAAAGCATCACTATTGTAATCTCACATACTTATTAGTGGTGCTTGCAAAGCATCACTATTGTAATCTCACATACTTATTAGTGGTGCTTGCAAAGCATCACTATTGTAATCTCACATACTTATTAGTGGTGCTTGCAAAGCATCACTATTGTAATCTCACATACTTATTATTAGTGGTGCTTGCAAAGCATCACTATTGTAATCTCACATACTTATTAGTGGTGCTTGCAAAGCATCACTATTGTAATCTCACATACTTATTATACTTTTTATTTTTATTTTTATTTTTATATCTCTTAACAAAACTTCGGCACCTAACTCGTCCCGCACCGTTTGGCGTAGACCCACGAATGAGGTATCAAATCGAGCGGCCTATTGAGGACACGTGTGCTATGACTTTTATAAGCGATCGGAGTGCGGTATTTGCCCCAGGGGCAAAAAGCGGCCGAAAAATCCCATAGACTTAACATTGAGACAAACTTTGAGCGTCACAGCTCCAAGCGAGGATTTCGTAGAAGCGTGTGATTTGCCACATTTGAAGAGGCTGGCAGGCTCTGTAAGAGCATACCTCAATATGGGGTAAAAGTTGCACCCCTGGGGGCAGGAGCTGCCCAAAAATGCCCCAATTGACTTATAATGGTGTAGGGCGGCCCATGAAATGAAAAGGCATAGGGATTTGTATTGAACATAGCTCTGGATCACAGTGTCATAGAGACGAGGGGGTGGGCTCATTTTACTCAGACAACCAATCAGTCTCTCTGGATCATTGTGAAGCTATCAAGCCACGCCCTAGCAACCATTAAGAGCACCTTAGCAACAAGTCCCATAGACTTCTATTGAAAAAGATCAAAGGGATATCTCCGGATAGAAGTGTCATAGAAACACAAGGGTGGTCTCGTTTGACTCGGGACAGCAAACAGCCAATCATGCATCACTTCAACACTTCCTAGCCCCTCCCTAGCAACCATTGTCGAGCACCTTAACAACCAAAATCCATAGAGGGATATCTTCCATTCTGAATGTCACAGAGGCATGGGAGTTGGTTTATATCATTCATACTGACAAGCAGCCTTTGGAGATTCATGATTGGCAGCTGCCAAGCCACTCCTAGCAACTACACAGAGTACCCTAGCAACCGTTTAGCAGTAACTATATCTCTGCACCAGAAAATCAGAGAGACTTCTGGGTTGATTTATTTCAATCAGGATGGCAAGGACACTTGATAAGTATCACTATGTTAACTGCCTAGCAACCAGATGGGGTTACCCTAGCAACCGAGTAACAAATCACATATCTCTGCATCAGAAAAGCGTAGAGACTTCGGGTTGACTTATTTCAATCAGGATGGCAAGGACACTTCATTAGTATCACTATGGTAACTGCCTAGCAACCAGATGGGCTTACCCTAGCAACCGAGTAACAAATCACATATCTCTGCATCACAAAAACATAGAGACTTCGGGTTGACTTACTTCAATCAGGATGGCAAGGAGACTTCATTAGTATCACTATGGTAACTGCCTAGCAACCAGATGGGCTTACCCTAGCAACCGAGTAACAAATCACATATCTCTGCATCAGAAAAGCGTAGAGACTTCGGGTTGACTTATTTCAATAAGGATGGCAAGGACACTTGATTAGTATCACTATGGTATCTGCCTAGCAACCAGATGGGGTTACCCTAGCAACCGAGTAAAAAATCACATATCTCTGCATCACAAAAACATAGAGACTTCGGGTTGACTTATTTCAATCAGGATGGCAAGGAGACTTCATTAGTATCACTATGGTAACTGCCTAGCAACCAGATGGGCTTACCCTAGCAACCGAGTAACAAATCACATATCTCTGCATCAGAAAAGCGTAGAGACTTCGGGTTGACTTATTTCAATAAGGATGGCAAGGACACTTGATTAGTATCACTATGGTATCTGCCTAGCAACCAGATGGGGTTACCCTAGCAACCGAGTAAAAAATCACATATCTCTGCATCACAAAAACATAGAGACTTCGGGTTGATTTATTTTAATCAGGATGGCCAGGAGACTTGATTAGTATCACTATGGTAACTGCCTAGCAACCAGATGGAGTTACCCTAGCAACCGAGCAACATATCACATATCTCTGCACCAGAACACACTACAGACTTCGGGTTGACTTATTTCACTCAGGATGGAAAGGAGCCATGTATTGTATTACCTTGGTAACTGCATAGCAACCACACGGGCTTACCCTAGCAACCGAGTAACAAATCACATATTTCTGCACCAGAAAATCGTACAGACTTCTGGGTTGATTTATTTATGACCATAATTTTTGTTCTTTTCAAGTTACAACATGCTGTTTGACCGAGTTTTGCCACGGCAAGCACCACTCACATTTTCTTCAGGAAATGTACCTATCTAGTTATTTTATTTTTATTTTTTATTTTTATATCTCTTAACAAAACTTCGGCACCTAACTCGTCCCGCACCGTTTGGCATAGACCCACGAATGAGGTGTCAAATCGAGCGGCCTATTGAGGACACGTGTGCTATGACTTTTATAAGCGATCGGAGTGCGGTATTTGCCCCAGGGGCAAAAAAGCGGCCGAAAAATCCCATTGACTTAACATTGAGACAAACTTTGGCGCGTCACAGCTCCGGCGAGGATTTCGCAGAAGCGTGTGATTTGCCACATTTGAAGAGGCTGGCAGGCTCTGTAAGAGCATACCTCAATATGGGGTAAAAGTTGCACCCCTGGGGGCAGGAGCTGCCCAAAGTTGCCCCATTGACTTACAATGGTGTAGGGCGGCCCATGAAATAGGGATTTTTAATTAAACATAGCTCTGGATCACAGTGTCATAGAGACAAGGGGCCTGCCTCATTTTACTAAGGCGACCAATCAGTCTCTCAGGATCATTGCAAAGCTATCAAGCCACGCCCTAGCAACCATTTAGAGGACCTTAGCAACAAGTCCCATAGACTTCTAATGAAAGAGATCAAAGGGATATCTCCGGCTAGAAGTGTCATACCAACACAAGGGTGGTCTCGTTTGACTCGGGGCAGCAAACAGCCAATCATGAATCACCTCAACACTTCCTAGCCCCTCCTAGCAACTATTGTCGAGCACCTTAGCAACCAAAATCCATAGAGGGATATCTTCCATTCTGAATGTCACAGAGGCATGGGAGTTGATTTATGTCATTCATACTGACAAGCAGCCTTTGGAATTTCATGATTGGCAGCTGCCAAACCACTCCCTAGCAACTACACATAGTACCCTAGCAACCGAGTAACAAATCACATATCTCTACACCAGAAAATAGTACAGACTTCTGGGTTGATTTATTTCACTCAGGATGGCAAGGAAACTTGATTACTATCACTATGGAAACTGCCTAGCAACCAGATGGGGTTACCCTAGCAACCGAGTAACAAATCACATATCTCTGCACCAGAAAATAGTACAGACTTCGGGTTGACTTATTTCAATAAGGATGGCAAGGAGACTTCATTACTATCACTATGGTAACTGCCTAGCAACCAGATGGGTTTACCCTAGCAACCGAGTAACAAATCACATATCTCTGCATCAGAAAAGCGTAGAGACTTCTGGGTTGATTTATTTATGACCATAATTTTTGTTCTTTTCAAGCATGCTATTTGGCGAGTTTTGCCACGGCAAGCACCACTCACATTTTCTTCAGGAAATGTACCTATCTAGTTATTTATTATTTTTATTTTTTATTTTTATATCTCTTAACAAAACTCGGCACCTAACTCGTCCCGCACCGTTTGGCGTAGACCCACGAATGAGGTGTCAAATCGAGCGGCCTATTGAGGACACGTGTGCTATGACTTTTATAAGCGATCGGAGTGCGGTATTTGCCCCAGGGGCAAAAAAGCGGCCGAAAAATCCCATAGACTTAACATTGAGACAAACTTTGGCGCGTCACAGCTCCGAGCGAGGATTTCAGTAGAAGCGTGTGATTTGCCACATTTGAAGAGGCTGGCAGGCTCTGTAAGAGCATACCTCAATATGGGGTAAAAGTTGCACCCCTGGGGGCAGGAGCTGCCCAAAAATGCCCCAATTGACTTATAATGGTGTAGGGCGGCCCATGAAATGAAAAGGCATAGGGATTTTGTATTGAACATAGCTCTGGATCACAGTGTCATAGAGACGAGGGGTGGGCTCATTTTACTCAGACGACCAATCAGTCTCTCAGGATCATTGTGAAGCTATCAAGCCACGCCCTAGCAACCATTAAGAGCACCTTAGCAACAAGTCCCATAGACTTCTATTGAAAAGATCAAAGGGATATCTCCGGATAGAAGTGTCATAGAAACACAAGGGTGGTCTCGTTTGACTCAGGACAGCAAACAGCCAATCATGCATCACTTCAACACTTCCTAGCCCCTCCCTAGCAACCATTGTCGAGCACCTTAACAACCAAAATCCATAGAGGGATATCTTCCATTCTGAATGTCACAGAGGCATGGGAGTTGGTTTATATCATTCATACTGACAAGCAGCCTTTGGAGATTCATGATTGGCAGCTGCCAAGCCACTCCCTAGCAACTAAACAGAGTACCCTAGCAACCGTTTAGCAGTAACTATATCTCTGCACCAGAAAATCAGACAGACTTCTGGGTTGATTTATTTCAATCAGGATGGCAAGGACACTTGATAAGTATCACTATGGTAACTGCCTAGCAACCACATGGGGTTACCCTAGCAACCGAGTAACAAATCACATATCTCTGCATCAGAAAAGCGTAGAGACTTCTGGGTTGACTTATTTCAATCAGGATGGCAAGGACACTTCATTAGTATCACTATGGTAACTGCCTAGCAACCAGATGGGCTTACCCTAGCAACCGAGTAACAAATCACATATCTCTGCATCACAAAAACATAGAGACTTCTGGGTTGACTTATTTCAATCAGGATGGCAAGGACACTTGATTAGTATCACTATGGTAACTGCCTAGCAACCACATGGGGTTACCCTAGCAACCGAGTAACAAATCACATATCTCTGCATCAGAAAAGCAGTAGAGACTTCTGGGTTGATTTATTTCAATCAGGATGGCAAGGACACTTGATTAGTATCACTATGGTAACTGCCTAGCAACCACATGGGGTTACCCTAGCAACCGAGTAACAAATCACATATCTCTGCACCAGAAAATCATACAGACTTCTGGGTTGATTTATTTCAATCAGGATGGCAAAGAGACTTCATTAGTATCACTATGGTAACTGCCTAGCAACCACATGGGGTTACCCTAGCAACCGAGTAACAAATCACATAACTCTGCACCAGAAAATAGTACAGACTTCGGGTTGACTTATTTCACTCAGGATGGCAATGCAGCCATGTATTAGTATTACCTTGGTAACTTCATAGCAACCAGATGGGGTTACCCTAGCAACCGAGTAACAAATCACATATCTCTGCATCAGAAAAACGTAGAGACTTCTGGGTTACTTTATTTCAATCAGGATGGCAGTGAGACTTGATAAGTATCACTATGGTAACTGCCTAGCAACCATATGGGGTTACCCTAGCAACCAAGTAACAAATCACATATCTCTGCCCCAGAAAATCAGAGAGACTTCTGGGTTGATTTATTTCAATCAGGATGGCAAGGAGACTTGATAAGTATCACTATTGTAACTGCCTAGCAACCACATGGGGTTACCCTAGCAACCGAGTAACAAATCACATATCTCTAAACCAGAAAATCCTACAGACTTCTGGGTTCATTTATTTCAATCAGGATGGCAAGGACACTTGATAAGTATCACTATGGTAACTGCCTAGCAACCAGATGGGGTTACCCTAGCAACCGAGTAACAAATCACATATCTCTGCATCAGAAAAACGTAGAGACTTCTGGGTTGGTTTATTTCAATCAGGATGGCAAAGACACTTGATTAGTATCACTATGGTAACTGCCTAGCAACAAGGAGGGGTTACCCTAGCAACCGAGTAACAAATCACATATCTCTGCATCAGAAAAACGTAGAGACTTCTGGGTTACTTTATTTCAATCAGGATGGCAGTGAGACTTGATAAGTATCACTATGGTAACTGCCTAGCAACCATATGGGGTTACCCTAGCAACCAAGTAACAAATCACATATCTCTGCCCCAGAAAATCAGAGAGACTTCTGGGTTGATTTATTTCAATCAGGATGGCAAGGAGACTTGATAAGTATCACTATTGTAACTGCCTAGCAACCACATGGGGTTACCCTAGCAACCGAGTAACAAATCACATATCTCTAAACCAGAAAATCCTACAGACTTCTGGGTTCATTTATTTCAATCAGGATGGCAAGGACACTTGATAAGTATCACTATGGTAACTGCCTAGCAACCAGATGGGGTTACCCTAGCAACCGAGTAACAAATCACATATCTCTGCATCAGAAAAACGTAGAGACTTCTGGGTTGGTTTATTTCAATCAGGATGGCAAAGACACTTGATTAGTATCACTATGGTAACTGCCTAGCAACAAGGAGGGGTTACCGTAGCAACCGAGTAACAAATCACATATCTCTGCATCAGAAAAACGTAGAGACTTCCGGGTTGACTTATTTCAATCAGGATGGCAAGGAGACTTGATTAGTATCACTATGGTAACTGCTTAGCAACCAGATGGGGTTACCCTAGCAACCATGTAACAAATCACATAGCTCTGCATCAGAAAAACATAGAGACTTCCGGGTTGGTTTTTTTCAATCAGGATGGCAAGGACACTTGATAATATCACTATGGTAACTGCCTAGCAACCACATGGGGTTACCCTAGCAACCGAATAACAAATCAAATATTTCTGCACCAGAAAATCGTACAGACTTCTAGGTTGATTTATTTCAACCAGGATGGCAAGGAGACTTCATTAGTATCCCTATGGTAACTACCTAGCAACCAGATGTGGTTACTCTAGCAACCGAGTAACAAATCACATATCTCTGCACCAGAAAACACTACAGACTTCCGGGTTGACTTATTTCACTCAGGATGGAAAAGAGCCATGTATTGTATTACCTAGGTAACTGCATAGCAACCACATGGGCTTACTCTAGCAACCGAGTAACAAATCACATATCTCTGCACCAGAAAACACTACAGACTTCCGGGTTGACTTATTTCACTCAGGATGGAAAGGAGCCATGTATTGTATTACCTAGGTAACTGCATAGCAACCACATGGGCTTACCCTAGCAACCGAGTAACAAATCACATATTTCTGCACCAGAAAATCGTACAGACTTCTGGGTTGATTTATTTATGACCATAATTTTTGTTCTTTTCAAGTTACAACATGCTGTTTGACGAGTTTTGCCACGGCAAGCACCACTCACATTTTCTTCAGGAAATGTACCTATCTAGTAATAATTATTATTCTTCCACACAAAAGTTCGGCGCGTAACTTGTCCCGCAGCTTTTGTCACACACCCCTGAGTGAGGCGTCAAATTATGCGGCCAATTGAGGAGAGGTGTGGAATGACTTTTATAAGCGATCGGGGGTACGGTATTTGCCCCAGGGGCAAAAAAGCGGCCGAAAAAATCCCATAGACTTAACATTGCGACAAACTTTGACGAGTCACAGCTCCGAGCGAGAATTTCGCAGAAACGTGTCATTTGCCACATTTGAAGAGGCTGGCAGGCTCTGTAAGAGCATACCTCAATATGGGGTAAAAGTTGCACCCCTGGGGTGCAGGAGCTGCCCAAAGTTGCCCCATTGACTTACAATAGTGTAGGACGGCCCATGAAATGACATTGCATAGGGATATTGTATTGAACATAGCTCTGGATCACAGTGTCATAGAGACAAGGGGGCGGGCTCATTTCACTCAGACGACCAATCAGTCTCTCGGGATCATTGTGAAGCTATCAAGCCACGCCCTAGCAACAATTTAAGGCACCTTAGCAACAAGTCCCATAGACTTCTAATGAAAGACATCAAAGGGATATCTCCGGATAGAAGTGTCATAGAAACACAAGGGTGGTCTCGTTTTACTCGGGACAGCAAACAGCCAATCATGCATCAAATCAACACTTCCTAACCCCTCCCTAGCAACCATTGTCGAGCACCTTAACAACCAAAATCCATAGAGGGATATCTTCCATTCTGAATGTCACAGAGGCATGGGAGTTGGTTTATATCATTCATACTGACAAGCAGCCTTTGGAGATTCATGATTGGCAGCTGCCAAGCCACTCCCTAGCAACTAAACAGAGTACCCTAGCAACCGTTTAGCAGTAACTATATCTCTGCACCAGAAAATCAGAGAGACTTCTGGGTTGATTTATTTCAATCAGGATGGCAAGGACACTTGATTAGTATCACTATGGTAACTGCCTAGCAACCAGATGGGCTTACCCTAGCAACCGAGTAACAAATCACATATCTCTGCATCACAAAAACATACAGACTTCCGGTTTGACTTATTTCAATCAGGATGGCAAGGACACTTGATTAGTATCACTATGGTAACTGCCTAGCAACCACATGGGGTTACCCTAGCAACCTACTAACAAATCACATATTTCTGCACCACAACATTATACAGACTTCTTGGTTGATTTATTTATGACCACAATTTCTGTTCTTTTCAAGCAGGCTATTTGACGAGTTTTGCCACGGCAAGCACCACTCACATTTTCTTCAGGAAATGTACCTATCTAGTTTTTATTATTATTATATCTCCGTACAAAACTTCGGCACCTAACTCGTCCCGCACCGTTTGGCGTAGACCCACGAATGAGATATCAGATCGAACGGCCTATTGAGGACACGTGTGCTATGACTTTTATAAGCGATCGGGGGTACGGTATTTGCCCCAGGGGCAAAAAAGCGGCCGAAAAATCCCATAGACTTAACATTGAGACAAACTTTGACGCGTCACAGGTCCGATCGAGGTTTTCACAGAAACGTGTGATTTGCCACATTTGAAGAGGCTGGCAGGCTCTGTAAGAGCATACCTCAATATGGGGTAAAAGCTGCACCCCTGGGGGGCAGGAGCTGCCCAAAAATGCCCCAACTGACTTATAATGGTGTAGGACGGCCCATGAAATGAAATGGCATAGGGATTTTGTATTGAACATAGCTCTGGATCACAGTGTCATAGAGATGAGGGGGCGGGCTCATTTTACTCAGATGACCAATCAGTCTCTCAGGATCATTGTGAAGCTATCAAGCCACGCCCTAGCAACCATTTAGAGCACCTTAGCAACAAGTCCAATAGACTTCTATTGAAACAGATCAAAGGGATATCTCCGGATAGAAGTGTCATAGAAACACAAGGGTGGTCTCGTTTGACTCGGGACAGCAAACAGCCAATCAGGAATCCCCTCAACACTTCCTAGCCCCTCCCTAGCAACCATTGTCGAGCACCTTAGCAACCAAAATCCATAGAGGGATATCTTCCATTCTGAATGTCACAGAGGCATGGGAGTTGGTTTATATCATTCATACTGACAAGCAGCCTTTGGAGTTTCATGATTGGCAGCTGCCAAGCCACTCCCTAGCAACTAAACAGAGTACCCTAGCAACCAAGTAACAAATCACATATTTCTGCACCAGAAAATCAGAGAGACTTCTGGCTTGATTTATTTCAATCAGGATGGCAAGGAGACTTCATAAGTATCACTATGGTAACAACCTAGCAACCGGATGGGGTTACCCTAGCAACCGAGTAACAAATCACATATCTCTGCATCAGAAATTCGTAGAGACTTCCGGTTTGACTTATTTCAATCAGGATGGCAAGGACACTTCATTAGTATCACTATGGTAACTGCATAGCAACCACATGGGCTTACTCTAGCAACCGAGTAACAAATCACATATTTCTGCACCAGAAAATCGTACAGACTTCTGGGTTGCTTTATTTACGACCATAATTTTTTTCTTTTCAAGTTATAACATTCTTTTGCCACGGCAAGCACCATTCACATTTTCTTCAGGAAATGTACCTATCTAGTTATTATTTACAATTCTTGCTGCACTTAAATCTGTTTTGTATACTATTCTGATGATAGTGAAACTTTGTAGTATGGCACTTTTCGTACCACTGTCTCCTTAAGATGATTCGCTTTGGGTAAAAGCGTCTGCCAAATGAATAAATGTAAATGTAAATAGAGAACTGGGTTCCAGGTTTCAAAAACTGTGCATGCAAATGTAAATATGTCTTGTAAATTAGTTGAAGCGTGCAAATCCTACGGATACTGCACCTCTAGGCAGTGCAGGGGTGAGCACCTCTGGTAGGTCACGCAGAAGAGGGGTGTTTTGAATTCTGCAAATTACGCTGAATGCAGTGACACTAGTGAGGATAAGGAGCCCACATGGATGGTTGGCCTTTTAACTAGCTGAGGAACAATGAGCCCACATGGATGGTTGGCATTGTTCTCAAAATAGCACTGCATTTAGGGAAATTGGCAGGTGCTCAAGAGGTGTGGTCGCCCAAGTGGGGCATAGTGATAGTTAAGATGTTTTGATATTTAAAATTACATGCTGAATAGTGTAAATATGTAATATGTTGAATAATTTATGTAAATAAGTATTTTGGTTATGTTAAGTTCTGTACAAAAGTAACTGCATTGCCATTGTATGATTGTATTGCGCTTATGCTGGCAGCAATGTGCTATATGGTATGTGTGTGTGCTTAGACTGTGAGTTTGTGGTAGAGAGTGCTAATATATGTCCATTTAATTGTTGTTTCATAAGAACTGTGCTGTAAAGAAACAGGTATATTAGGCTAAGTATTTGATAAGTTATAACAATTAATGGTAAAAAGAGCGAAAGCAGTTTGCAAAATCATTATAAGAATGAAAAACGTTATAAGGTATTAAACAATTTTAGATTTAAGGCTTTGTAGATTATTTGAACATTATCCAAATTGTAGGGGAGAGTGGGGTAAAGTGAGACATTTTTTACATTTGCTCCGCTCTAAGCGAGCTAAAATGATATATCAGTAAAATTTACACATTTCCCATTAATTCAGGATGTTTCCTAGCAATGGACATTATCAGAATGTATTCAGGACGAAGGGCAGTGAAAATATGATTGTTTTTTAAAAAGTGGTCTTGTGTCACACTTTACCCCATCTTAGGGGTAAACTGAAACAGACCAGAGAAATCAAAGGGTTAAAGTGAACCAGCTGGGGGTAAACTGATCCACTTACTTTTTCCACTCTGAAACTACCATAACAACACATGTTGTTACAGTTAAAATCCTGACAGCTAGCTTGACAACCACACATTCAAAAACTAATGTCGGAATAGTAACAGAATCATGGGGATTGGTCAATTAAGCACATTGTTTTTCTAAACACTTGAAAGTAACTCTGAACAAAATCAAATACAACTTAATATAATTCAAAAAGTTTTAATTAACATTCAAATGACAGATAGAATCCGTTAGATTAGAACACAGTCTGGGGGTCAGAACACAGGACCCTTAGAGCCAGCTAGTGTCTGGGGGTCAGAACACAGGACCCTTTGAGCCAGCTAGTGTCTGGGGGTCAGAACACAGGACCCTTAGAGCCAGCTAGTGTCTGCTCTCTTCGTCAGACACATTATCAATTGGGACAGGGACATCACTCTCCTCAGAGCTGCTAACTATGATTTTCTTTTTGGTTGCTTTCTTTTTTGGTTTTCCCTTTTCTTTGCTATTTTGCTTTTTCCCTGCCAGATTCTTTTGTCTTTCTTTATAAGCCTTTTCAATTGCCTGCTTCTCAGGAGTATCAGTTAGGATGGCTGTCTTCACATGCTTTCGTTTGGTTTGTGTTCTGGGGGGACATTTGGGAAGTGGTATTGGGTCTTGAACGGGCCATACACGGTCACGTCGAGAGGCTGCATGCGATGGGATGTATGGGGTGGGAGGGTGAGCAGAACAATACCGTTGCTCTTGGCTATTTCTACTGCCTTGAGTGAGATGTGAGCCTTAAGATTATCCAGGATTAACAGCATGGGATGGTCAGGGGTGCAATTAGTGTGCCGTATCAGGTGGTCAAGGAACTCAGCCCAGGTTTCTTCATTCATCCATCCCGTTCTGGTGGAGGTACCTTTGGCTCCTGGAGGTGCTCCTATCATGAAGCAGTCCTTAAACTTAACTCTGGGGAAGATAAACATGGGAGGTGTGGCATTCCCAGCAGCATTCACTGCACACACCACAGTCACCAGTTCTCCTCTCTCAGCTGATGTGACAGAACCAAATTGCTTTTTCCCTTTCTCTGTCACAACCTGAATCAAATGGCCTTGCAGCTGCTCTTATAGACTTCTTTCCTTCCTTGACCTCAGCGGCTGCACTCTCCATCTCCTCGAGGGGTGTTTTGCCCCAGGTTGTCTTCCTGGTGTATTGCCTTGGCATGATGGCTTTTCTACAATGTTTATGACATTAAAAATAAAACATATGTAATGTAATATTACATTAAAATATGTTTAAGACTAAACTTAACTTGTGCCTCATGTCTCACTTTACCCCACAGCATTTGTCTCACTTTACCCCACTGCTACATTTTAGAAAAAATTTATCTCTCTTAGCAATTCAGGCTAATCTTCAGCTAGCATAATCACATGGTTTTATATGTTGGTAGTTTATCAACATGTATGATATAAGTTTTTCTACCTGAATCAATTTGCTTTGGCACAACAGTTGATTAAGTTGACAGCAAGAAAATTTACTTTCACATGCAAAAATAATATTTTTGTGAAAAAAACATGCTTACCACAGCACCATAAGGTCCTCTCCTTAATGGCCAAGGGGAAATGGGAGGGGCTTGAAAAAATAATGGTCACTTGACCACAAATGTTTTCCGTTGCCTAGATACAGGGGGTGTCTCACATTACCTGATGTCTCCCTTACAAAAATAACCTACAGGAATCCTGCAGGATTTTCATTTTTTCTGCAGGTATCCTGAAGGAATTATAAAATCCTGCAGGATTTTTCTCTTGTGCTGCACAGCAGTCCTGCAGGAAGTTTAAAATCCTACAGGATTTAACCTGTTAACCTTTGCCAGTGCGCCAGCGCACTGAAGAGTTTTTTCCCCCCACTAGTTTCATGTTTATGAATAGATTTAACGTGAAAGAACATCATTAATCTTGGCAAACTATATATCATTTTAAAGGTGTAAGCCTCAAGCATCGATGATAGAGCTCTGTTTTTCGATGAAAAGCTTATAACGAATGTATTTCTTGCATTTATATAAGCAATACAGATCAAAACACACGTAATAAAAAGCGGAGTACATACCTGTAGTGTCGTAATAACGAGCCACACTGCGCATCCACTGCTAAAAGTTCCAGATTGGATGGAAAGGTGAGGGTCCACTGAATAACATCCCATAGAGCATTTTTAGTCCAAAGAAACAATAACGTTGTAACATCGATGGTTGTTCCTTTGTTTACATAGAGTTTCTTCAGGGTGAAGTATCATACTTGTCGGTTATGCAATAAAATTATGCATAAAAACAGACTCCGGTAGCGAGCGTTATATGGGTGTGTTGCTTAGAGTGTAATGAACAAATTAAGACCGCACACACACACACAAATACAAAGATAGGCAATATATAGGTCAAAATATCCAAACACTGCGGTCAGTTTTTTGGCGTCATGATATGCTGATCCTATTGTTTTGTCTTTACAACGAAAGCCAATGAAAGAATTGAAATGATATGACTGATAGAAAATGTAGCCAAGCAGTGCACGATTCCAGCGATATCCGGGAAGTTTAAATTCCTCGCGAACAAGATGTTTTTTATTTATTTGAATCAGCCACTCTAACCTGCGAATTAGGCTGTGACCACACCCCGTCATTTGACAACAAGCGAGCCATAGTAAAAAGGCGGAAAACATCTGTTTTGGCGTCTTACTGGACGGATTATCTCATCAAATGGATCGTCAAAAGAAGTTTTTTCTGCTGAAGATGTTTTATTTGAGATCACTTTCGAAGCAGCGATGACGAAATTGAGGAGAGTGAAGACAGCGCCGAGGGTGATATGCTTGAGGGCCGGAAAAGATGGTCCAATTTTACATCGGTGAGTTGCTATGTAACATGCACACATTATACGTGTGTGTGTGTGTGTGTGTGTGTGTGTGTGTGTGTGTGTGTGTGTGTGTGTGTGTGTGTGAGAGAGAGAGAGAGATAGAGAGAGTGTGTGTGTGTGTTTGTTTTCCCATTTGATATATATATATATATAGTGTGTTTGTGCTAGGAAAAATTACAGAAATAACTAAACAACTTTACAATTGTCCAATATATACAAATAGAAATAAATAGAAATAAAGTAGCATCATCTTTTCAGACCACAATGCATTTACCTTATAAAACAAATGGCCTGTCTGATGGCTGGCCATCAGTGTGATTGTTGGTTCTATGTCTGACCATCCATATGAATGCTGTCTGTATCACTGGCCATCACCATGCTGTCTAAGCGACTGCCCATCAGTTTGATTGTTGATTGAATGGCCAGCCACATAAAAACTATACAGAATTATTTACTTGACATGCGGTGCTAATTATCTTTCCATTCTTTCCCATGCAACAGCCATCAAGTTGAATCTTCAGATGAAGAGTGGCATCCAAGCACCAGCCAACCAGTAGAAAAGAGATGCAAGCTCTCAAATTCTTCAAGATCTGCACTTGCTGTTTTAGACCTGAATCGACCAGTAAAAGGGAGAGGCAAAAAGAGCAGCAGAAAAACCAAGTCCATACCGCTGTGTCCCCAAGCACCCCTAAAGAAAAGTGGAACTGTTCAACTGGCGAGGGCGTTTGGCATGACCAGCACTGACTAAACAGGACTTAGCATTTTGCCAGAGACAACAGCATTTTTGAATTTTTTTTCTTTGCCTTTTCTGTTGCAAAGAAATTCAGTTATTTTTATACATTTATTTTTTTAAATATTTCATAATATTTTACTTATATTTTTATTGTTCTGTTGTGCAAATAAATCACTTATATAAAGTCTTATGGTTGTGTGGATTATTTTATAATTGAAAAAGCATGGAACAGTGTATATGATGACTAAAATAGCTTGCAGTACCCTTCATAACATTTGGTCATTAGGTTGCTTTTTGAGGTATCCAAGGAGGCTTCTTGGTACCTGGACATAGTCTTGGAAAAAATATTGCAGAAATCTCATTTTTCATAATATCTTCCTCAAATGTGAAATATAAACTGATGAGACTTGTGGCTTTCAATCGATTACCTAACTGGATTCCTCCAGGTTTGTTTTCATTTATTTTTTCATAAAATAATGAAATGTTACTTGCAGTACAAATTATCTTCAAGACACTTTAAATTCTATAAATTTTTGTCTGTGTAAGTTTTTTCAACTTTTACATTTGGGTAATAAACTCCAAAGTGTCTTCTTTTTAAATATGTCTAAATTGTGCATGTAGAGCAAATTGTTCAGTAACTACAATTATTTTAGTTTGGGGATGTCATTTCTGGGGATGTGCCTCAGGCAGGGGAGGGAGAAAGGGAACTGACATAGTCTTGGAAAAAAGCTTGCAGGAACCCCATTTTTCATTATATCTTCCTCAAATTTGAAATATAAACTGATGATACTTGTGGCTTTCAATTATTTACCTAATTGGATTCCTCCAGGTCTATTTTTATATATTTGTACATGAAATAATAAAACATTTTTGAAGTTCACATTATTTATGAGGCACTTCAACTTTTATAACTTTTTATTTGTTTGAGCATTATCAACTCTGATTTGTTGTTAGTAGAGTGCCAAGTGTCTTCTTTCCAAAGAGACCTTAATTGTGCCTGTGGTACACTGTTCTCAGGAGCTATATTTATTTTAATTCAGGTATGTCATTTTCAGCTGTGAGCCCCTGAGTGGGGGTGCAGGTTAACAGGTTAAAAAAAAAATCTGCAGGAATTATAAAATCCTGCAGGATTTTTCACTAGTGTAGGATGTTGCTGCATGTTTCTGTTGTATTGAAGGGCTCATTCTAAAACAAGTAGGAATGTCCTGCACATACTGCTGTGCAGCACAAGTGAAAAATCCTGCAGGATTTTATAATTCCTGCAGAAACGAAATGTTTTCTTACAGGAGTTTTTTCCTGTAAATGAAAAATAAATAAATACAAAATGAAAAATAAATATTAAAAAAACTACAGGTTTTGGATTCAGGATAGACTATATAATGACTAGAGAATAAAACTGTGATAGTTGCTGTAGTTTTAGTCATACAATTTTTATTTAATTAGATTCAAGTACATTTCGTTGAACTATTTTTTATATATTATGCTCTGTTGGCAGCAATAGAAACAATGAGTCTTAACAAATAAATGAATACAATTAAGAGTAAGAATAGATCTAGGCAAAAATAAAAAATTAACCATTACTCTAAATCATTTCAAAATTATGCATTTATGCAAACATCCAAGACATTTCAACATTTAAGAGATATGAGTCTGTGTACTGTACACTTTTACATTTTATAACATTAAGATCAAAACCAGCAATTTATTTTTAATCCAACTCCCATCTATTTGGTTGGATGCAAAAAAATTATTTGCAAGACCTGGCAGGTCCTTGAGATAGACACAGGTTGAATGTATGTCTGTGCATTTGATTAGTTCAACTGAGTCTATCCCTCTTTCTTTTAAAATGCTTGTTGCTGTTATCCCTGATTCTCTGTCTTTGCTGATGTCATTACTTGTTGTTTTCATAACATCAATGAAGGCATGACCCTCTCCTTGCGCATTACCTACATTTATAAATGATCGTATTAATGCTACAGACCCATGTTTGGTTTGAACTGCATAGTTGATTCTTTTAGATAAAGATTTTGCTCCTTTTGAATGAATTCGCTTGCCATATACCACAGCCCTAGAATAAAAACTGAAAGCTTTATTTGCACTAAAACCTGACTCTTGAAGGAGATAAGACTCTCTTGGGGTTGGCTGTCGTACATTTGGGCATCCAAGAAACATCACGCTAGAACTACCAATACACTTTGTGACAATCTTGGTACCTCCCAACATTTTTTCAACAAAGCTTTTGCTGTGTTGTGTTTGTTCATCATTGAATACAGCAGCAATGAGTCGTGGAACATGCTGGTAAAGGTTAAACATGTTAACAATTTGCTCTGCTACAGCTTGTGTGCCATGAAAGAGTTTCTGAAGGTGTCCATTCTGGGACTCATATAAGAATGCACTGTGACTCCATAAAGGACCCCAATTTTTTACAGATGCTGCTGCATGTACAAGTATGTGGACATTATAAGACACATGACACTTTCCATACAGAGACTCAAAGCGGCCCACAAATGATTTTAAAAGGCCATCAGCTTTGTCAATGTCATGGGGGAATTGAATCTTGAAGGAGAATGTATGTGGCCTGTACTAGAAGTAGTAAATGGTCAAGATATTTTCTGGGTAAAATGCCGAACAAACAGGGAAGGCTGTAAAATAAGAAAAAGTGTCTGTATTCGAAGCTTTCCAATATTTACGCAAAGAAATTGAACGGGTGGTCTTGTTATACTTGCAGGTGGTTTAATGGCAAGTAACCTTCTTTCAATTTGCTCGACTTCTCTTCCAATGTACCAAGACTCTGTATGGTATTTGGAGTCAAACCATAGGGTAGTCAGCTGGCGACAAACACCAAGTAATATGCCATGCATGTAATCATATCCAAATCCAGTAACCATGTTAAAAAACATCAGCAGCATTAGAGGAGATGGACCTTTTACACCATTTATGCATGTTTCCGAATCCACAGCTTGCTGAGCATCTTTAGTGTGTTTTTGTGTGATCTTAGCTCTGGCTCCGTTGACTGCAAAGGATACACCCTTGTAAACCCATTACCCTTTTCTACAACTTCACCCTTTTGATAACACCAGTTACAACCATGCTCTCCATTAAATTGCTTGACGTTCTGTACAGCACAACGAGCCACTGAATCACAAATGCAAAGCAAACTGTAAACATGGACTACTGATTTTTCACCTTTCCACTGACAAGGTAACCCTTGGTTTTCAAGACTTCGCAATTCATTAACAAACGATTGCAGAAACGAGTTCATTTCTGGCTTTCTTGGCCCAAACCACAAACCGCCAAGAATGACATGCTTTGCCCTCAGATTAGGGGAGCTCGTTGATTGTAACTTGAAGTGGCCAGATATGAAAAGGAGAAGATTTGAAAATTGGAACACCATCAACATTCCATGACACTGAAATATTCAGCCAAATTTGGGTCATTTAGTGCATCAATAGATTTGTACATAGTGCCATCAAATATGTCTTCAACGTTTTGTGAGTTGCGCTTTGTCCTTGACCATTTGTAATTCAAAGACTGACAAAAATCTGTATTCTGAAATTTACCTCTTAATTGATCTGCAATAGATAACTTGATAAAGACAGAGCCAGATTTGATTAGGTTTTCCATGTCCCCTGGGGCACCATTGCATGAAGCACAGTGGGTGGGGATTTCATTACCAAAGAAATATTGGCAGGATGGGCAAATATACTGGACTTCAAAAGTGTCACAGTGAAAGGATTTCATGAACTTGTATAAGCTATCTGGAACGCCATTGGTTGAATCAGGACAGTGGAGATTGATAAGATCTAACAAGTCACTCAAAGCCACTTTGGATGTTGTATGCCTGAGGCTGTAGGCAAGTATAGACAGGAGAGATTCTTCATTAGTGATTTTGGCATTTGGATATATCTTTTCCTCACTGGCACACCACTCCTCTCTTTCTTCTGTGCTTCCCTCACAAACTGCACTGTGGTTTCTGACAATCTAGAAAGTAAATATTGCACTTATTACAAGCTGACACATAAAGAAGAAAAAAAAGTGTGAGGCTATAGACTAGTACATATTCTAAACTTTATTCTCACATGAGTCTGTGGAAAGTTCTCATAAGCTGTGCTAAAAACATCATCCTCATCATCAGCAGAAAAGCTTTCCTGTCAGAAATTGTGCATTTATTACACATTAAAACAAAGATATGAACACAGATATTTACAAATGTATGCAAAAAACATTGGATAAAAAGAAAAGATCAGAAATTCTTCTCACATCAGCATCTGAAAAGTTCCCATCAGCATCGCTGATGACCTCATTCTCATCATCAGTAGAAACGTTTCCCTGTGAGACATGTACAGCTATTGGACCACTATGCATGTACTATACTTTTAAATTTTTATATGTACTGGCTGAAAAAGGAACAAAGAATTGCCAACCTTATGACAATAAAGAAGCGCAATTCTAAAGAAGATTAACTTTGAAAAAAAAAAAAACTATTCTCACATGAGCATCAGGGGAGTTCCTGTTAGATTTGCTGATATTGTCACCACTGTCATCAATGGAAATGTTTTCCTATAAGTATGAAATTATAAACATACAGGAGCTAGTTAGACATGGCTTCTTGTCTAACTATGGCCATGTATTTATCACTGAAAATGGTTTTTAGGCCAACATCAAAACCTGAATTACTTCAACTATATCAGGAATAAGCCATGTCTTGTATGATCTTCTCTTTTTGCGCCTGAAGAAGAAGAAAGAGCAGAATTCTTGCTTATTTGATTAATGTCAATATGTAATTCTACAATAAGAAAACAATTGCCTAAATTACAGTTATTTGCATATTATTCTGAATTCAGCAACCTATTATATTCTGTGTCCATCGCCTTTTTGTAGCTGCTGGAACAGGTGCCTCTTCATTTAAGTACACTTTATACTCCATTTGTATCCTTCAAAAAGAAACAATAGTGTTATTTCTTTGTAAGCATAATAAAGAATATATTTTTTTGCATTATCCGAATAGCTTAAACCAAATTGTAATATGAGAACATTTTCTAAAAATTACAATAACGAATCTGGGTATTTATAAAATTGAATTAGGAACATAGGATTAATATATATATATTTTTAGAAGGCTATTTATTTTAAAGAAAATAAAAGTTGTCGCTGAAAGACTTGTGTTTTAAGGAATCTGTTGAATAAGAGTCTTTCACCCTGAAAAAGACGCTCGTGTAATTTACATAAAGAACCGGTAAATGAATCTTTCTAGAGATTCGATTCACTGAGGTGACGTGTTTCATTGACGCCCTACTCGCTACACGTAGCCGATTCACGTCATTCAACTGTCACTTTGTCTTGTGAAGGTAAGTCCGCCTTTTTATTATAATAATTGTATCGTTATAATGCTTTAAATTACTGTTCTGTTATACATTTCTAAATGAATGTGTATTTGTAACACTAAAACATATGAAAATGTTTTTTTTTTCTGTTTTTTTTTTTTTTGCTGCCGGCACATTATAGGCTTATATAGCTAACGTTATACCGGCTATATCAATTTTTTTTAATAAATGACTATAAAAAATGAGCTTTATCTATTGTTAACAAAACCCATTACTTTGTTTTGTATTTCATCACTAGTAATTGATATTATTGTACCTTTTGGTTACCTTAGAATAGAAGTAAATTATCTGCACCGGACGAGACCGTGAGAGTCGCTGGCTGGTTGCCGTTAAAGGTAACATTGTTGTCATGGATACAGTCAGTTGAAGGCAACAGATGAATGTGAATGATGAGACTTTAGAGTTTTGTACACCTTTGGATTAATATAGGCCTATATTTTATTAATGTATAAATGTATTTATGTTCAATTGTATGTAAGTAAATATGTATGCATGTAATTATTTATTTATTTATTTATTTAGAAAATGAACAAAACATGGGTTCTGGTGGAATGGAGGGAGGAGCCTCCCACCTATGATATTGTCCCTAAAAAGGACATACTAAAAAAAAGTTTGAACCTGGAGATGTTGTGGATGTGGTTTATGAAGAGGAAAGTTCCCCAGCCACAGTTATAGATATTGATGGTAAAAGTTCAGCAAACAAGACTCAGTCATGATATAGAAGATATGTATTTCCTACTTGAGTATTTTTGTCCCTTTAGAGAGCAAAGAAACCCTCAGGAGGAGGATGTTCAGGCTAGAGGGAAAAGAAAAAGTCAGCCATGTTTGCAAAATGATGCAAAAAGAGTGGCAAAGAAAAAAAAACTTACACTCCAACTCAGTCCCCATCTCACTCATCATCTGATCAAGAGCCTCTGGTCAAACATCAAGTATACATCTTTTAAATACTTTTATTTTTCATTATGCTTTTTTAAATCACAAATATTAAGATACTAATATTGTGTGTCCATCTTTAGGTCATCCACAGAAAGGATAGTATTTTAATGCAGGAAATAAACAACATGGACAGTCAAGCTGGAGAGCCTTCAAGCCGAGAAACTCGACTTGAGAAAGAAATTCTGAAATTAAAAAAGAAAATGAAAATCTAAGAGCACTTAATATATCTCTGCAACAAGGTTTTTTTTTCTTCATATATCTGTATTTCTGTCTATCCATCTATATATCAATTTATCTGTCAGTGTGGTAGTCTGTAAGTAATCTTTTTTCTTTTCTTTTTTTAAAGAAATTCTTCCAATGCTCAAGTCCATGAAACAGGACACTCTTACTGTTAATCAACAACCACAAAATAGTTCAAGCCAGAAGAATCCCCTGAAAAGGTGAATAAAAATATATTTGTTTGTTTATATAGCCTATATTCACGTAAAGTGTTGTGCAGAAGTCGTAGAAGCCATGTTAATTTCTTCATGTATCATTTAACTTTTGTAACTTAATACAAACTTGATTACCCCCTTGTCTATAAAACAGCTGGCACACTAAAGCAAAATATATCACTTTTTTGTAGAAGAATCTAACAAGCCTCACACTTTTGCACAGTATGTAGTCAACGTTACATGCTTTTAGATATAGTGCCCCTAACTTTTTTTCTTGACAGACACATGTGCTAGGAATTAGTCCAACTGTCCTGACAAGTTGTGGACGGGGTGGCACATCATCTTCTGCCATGGTAAAAGATCTGGCGGTGGCAGTGTTTGGGAGAGACACGTTGGCCACACATGGGCTGTCTGGAAGAGCTGGCAATGCTAACAAAGACGCTATAGCAAAGCCAGCTCTTGACCAGGACAAAGTTGTGCAGATCCTAGGTAAGTAAAATGTCCTTCTTTTTTCTTTACGCAAACATAATGTTGCAGTTACAGTGCAAAATTGTAATCATATGCTATCACATATGATAAGTAGAATTGCATTTACAGACACAGTACAGAAAAAATTTCCGGATGTTCCAAAAAAGTTCATCAGGGCAGCACTAAGAGAGAAGTTGAATGATGAGCACAAGTTACGAGTAAGGTAATCATTTGTCATACACACCACACACACACACACACACACACACACATACACACTCATGCTCTCTCTCACACACACACACACACAGCTCATGCTCTCTCTTACACACACACACACAAGCTCATGCTCTCTACACACACACACACACACACGCGCTCATGCTTTCTCTCACACACGCGCACACACACGCTCATGCTCTCTCACACACACGCACACACACGCTCATGCTCTCTCTCACACACGCACACACACGCTTATGCTCTCTCACACACACATACACATGCTCTCTCTCACACACATACACATGCTCTCTCTCACACACAATCACACACACACACACACACACACACACTTTTTTTTAACTCTTTTCCCCCCTTTTTTTCAGGAAAACAGTGTAGAGGCTTCATTTGACTGATAGAGCAACATTTGGCTGCATGCATGTGAATTGGACTCCGCTTCTCTCTGCTCTGCAGTTTCAATAAATAAAATAAAATAAATAATTTGTAATAATACATTGTTTGTTGTGAAGTTATTTCCCCTGCATGAATCCAGCAGAAGACAACTTGCAAAGTCCTGCATAATTGCATATATATCCTGCACAACAGTCCTACAGGAAGTTTGAAAATTATATTTTAAAACCCTGCAGGGATATAATTCCTGCAGGATATAATTCCTGCATGTTTTCCTTCATAAAATTCCTGCAGGTATTCCTACAGGAAAATGAGCTGAAAATCCTGTAGGAAATCTGCATAATATTCCTGCAGGATTCCTGTAGGTTATTTTTGTAAGGGCTCACATTACCCCGTTCTCCCCTAGTTGGTGTGATCCAGATAAAGAAACAATTATTAATAAAGAAACTAAAATAAAGTTAAGAAAAAAGCACCTGTTTCTTTCTTCCAGAGTGGGAGTAAATGAGTATAGGATTGCGTGTGTGTGTCACGAACGCTTTCGAGAGCACCTCCGCGGTCGGCCACCGGAGATCCGATTCACCTGAGTTCTAATTACCCACATACCGGGGCTTGATCAATCCACAGCTGATCCCCATTTCATCTCCCTCTATTTAAGCTACACGCAGTCACACACTCGGGGCGAAGTCTTGTTTGTTCCGGCTACACTACTGAGCGTTCTACTACCATTCCGGTTTGATTATCTGCCTATCGACCTTGCTTTTCCTGTTGACTACGATTGATTACTGCCTGCCTACCTGAACCTTGCCTGTCTCTTCATGATTGCCCATAGCTGCCTGCCCTGACATCCTGCTTCCCTCACAACGCTCCTGCTCTGCCTACGTTTGCCCTGATTCCCCATTGCCTGACCATGGCCTGCATATATCTGTGAGTTTCAATAAAACACTGCTTATGGATCCCAGCCTACCTGAGTCTTTGTTACAGTGTGAGACTGAGAGAAGGAGAGAAAAGGGAGGGGCTGAAGTCAGTTTTGTCTTAGAATTGTATCGTATTTTTTGAGAGTTTATGTAAAAAGTGTGAAAGTTTCTGTGTTTGTGAAGTGACTGAAGTGCGACTGTTCGTAAAAGTGTGAATGAAAGAGAACGTTAACTCTTAGCTGGCTGGATAAGATTCAGCCTTCGGCTGTTCTTTTCATGCCATGAAGAAAGCATAATATAAGATTAAATAAACAGAGAAAGAGCAAGTGGTATATCTGTGCTTAAAGTTTGTATTACATTATCTGGACAAATAATAACATTTTGAAGTCCAGTGTATTACTTAAGTTTAAAGTCAACTAAATAATTGGATTTTAAACAAGTTGTATTGAAGATAAGTGTAGTTACGTTACAATAAAGTATAATTATGGCAAAAACTCCATTGGAAACACTAACATGTGTAAAGAATTTATTGATAAAATTTCAAAGAAATGGGGAAAGAGGAAAACATTTGAAACTGACTAATAAGGAAATATGTTTCCAAATCCAATTTCTATTTTGCAACTTGAGTATGGGAATCAAACCTTAAATGTGGAAACTTCACATTCATGTGTCTGTTTTTAATTCTGTCTGGTCCAGTTTATGAGAGAATAACATTTTGAACAATAATAAATTAAACACAAAGTCTTGATATTTAAATGTGTGTGTGTGTGTGTGTGTGTGTGTGTGTGTGTGTGTTTTGGTATGTGTTTGAGAATGCCTAGAGAACAAATTTGCATGTAAGTTGCAGCTTTATCTGTGTAAGCTGATCAACCAACAAAAAAAGATAGGTAGAGTTTATTTTGTTAGGGACTGTCTGATGGAGAGATTGAGTGAGATGCTGCTCTGTAGGCAGAGTGAGCGCGAGAGGTTATACTTCATACAGCAAATGATTGTTTGCAGACTTTGAATGGGAAATTCATCTTTCTTGGTTTCTCCATTCAGACAGGGGTGCCTCACATGTAGAAGAGATGGATAGCAGATTCTTTTTGTTTATATTTATTTTTCATTATTTTTGTTTTATATACACAGTGTAAGCATTGGTTGATCCAATCCGCTGAAGTTGTGCTCTTAATACCTGGTTTTCTGTTTTTATGTGTGGCAGCCTTGCCAATATTGTGATGCTTTTTCCTTGGGTTTGATTTGTGACCAAACATGCCAGATAAAATGGAAAATAAAGTCCAAACTTCCAATAAGGAGGAAGAACTATGCAAACGTTGTAAACAGTTTTGCTCCGATGTTTTATATCTAATAAAATAGTTCTTCTTTTGAAAATGCATATAATGGAAAATGTTATTTGTGCAAGAAGACCGGTAACTTCCTTAATTATGAATGTTAAATATTCATGAGTCTACTCTGTGTGTCTTCTGAGACATTGGTTTTGTTGCTTATCTGGACACCATTCAAATTGAAGTCAGTGATCCAGATAAGAGACTCAAAATTGAAATTGAAACAAAATTATAGTAAGAAAAAGCATCTCTCTCTTCTCATGCAGTGAGACAGAACATTGCAAGGCTGAATTGTGTGCTGTGGAGACTGGTAACTCCACAGCAAAAAGGGTGGTGGTTGAGTAAGTCAGAAAGAGAGAGTGAGAAAGGAGGGGCAGTGACAGTGAAACACAGAGGGCTTTTTTTCTCTGTGTTCTTCCTAAAATAGAAACTAATGTGGATGCAGGCTGATACTGAGTTTAAACATAGACTAATTGAAAAAAGAAATAGAAAGATTATTAATAGAGACACAGGGAATTAGTATGGAGAGAATCTGAATGCATAGACTGTGTAGAAGACAAAAGGGAACTTGCAGAACAAAAGAGAGTTTTAGAACAAATTGACTACCATCACAAATTTAAAGGCAATAGAACAGGAATGGCCATCTGTAGATTGGAAAGCTATAGTGGAAAAACATTGAACCATTAGTCCAATTGAATGGATTTTATATGCAGAGTCCTTCTCAATTGGGGCAATTAGCATCATCAACAGAAATACCCATTGACCCAGTGTATGTGCCTTATGAAGAAGTTAAGGGGTCCGTGGCCAATTTCACAAAGACAATAGAGGAAACGTAACCCCAATTTATACAATAAATGGAACAGTAGGAAAAGTAGAGGTAGCAATTGCTTTACGTAGAGACCCAGCCAGAGGCGACAGCTGTGGGTGGAAGTACATCTGTGCTAAAACAAGAAGAAATACCAGCAATCAATCACTGTAAATAATGAGTGTTTCTTATAGGAATAGAAGAGGAAAGGGAGGAAAGCGAGGAAGGGGAATTTTAAACAAGGAGGAAAGGGAACCCCTGATTGACTTCCTTGGACCTTTTGCATTTAGAATATTGTGATAGAAGTGAATTAAATGTTTCTGTTGTTTCATGGGGATGGTGACATGTAGAATTAACCCCATCTCTCACTTTTATGCATTGGGCAGGAGGAATAGCTGCCACAGGTCGCTGGTTTGCTGAAGATGAGCTTTTGGATTTTTTTCATAATTAGTGTAGGAAGACATTATCTGGATGCAGAACAATTCACTTTGGTTTGGAACAGAGAAATTGTCTGTGAAATCATTAAACCAGGGGTCGGGGACCTATGGCTCACGAGCCACAAGTGTCTCTCTGTTAAAAAATCAAGTGGCTCGCCGGGTGTCTCACCAACACATGATCGTTTAAAACTTTCTAGAGATACTTTTCCAACAGAAAGTGTGGGTGCTATTGCAAAGCTTAAAGTGAGTATTTTGCTGATGTACCAGCCACTGTGGAAGGCGAAATTAGACACAAAGATGCACGTTTGACGAAACGTGATTATATTTTGAAGACCAGATGAAAGAAAAGACACCGTTGTGTGCGTGCAGTGAACTCTGAGTGCAATGAAAGCCCTTCTCCAAGACACGCACATTCATAGAGTTCTGGGACTCGTTTCCCAATAACTATTGATCTTCGCTGTTAAGAGCATTTTCTATGAGCGATTTTTATGAACGTTCGTTATTTTTTTATGTGGAACCAGGGTGTGATATAGCACCCGCAAAATGCGATGAGACTCAATCCAGTTTGCGAGCTCCTCTCCAAATGCATTTCATGCACAAGTAATTTTGCTCATCTACCTGCAAAAGGGGGGTGACCTGTAAGATGTCTCGAAGTGACACATGAAAAGAAATGCTGACGTGTTTGAAGAAACACACTTTATTATATTTTTAAGAACGGAGATAAAAAAGCCGTCAATGCTTGTGTCTGATTCACTGTTCAGAGGTGTGCAGCGGGACCCTGTCTCGTGAAACAAGCGCATGTAAAGAGTTATCACTCCTGTTTCATTCAACTGAAAACTGTTTGCAAGGATAATGTTGTCTATGAAAATGCTGCAAATCATCTCGTGAGGTACTGCAAGTTTAGTTTGCCCTTACACATTGCGAACGCATGCTATGTATATCTATGTATTTAATATACAAAGATGAACGTGATTAAATCATAAGGTAATAGACACGTTTGCCTTCAACCTAAAAATTAGTACTTTTTTTTTTTTTTTTTTTTCTTTAGGCAGCATAAATATGACCAAAATGGAATACAAACACATTCGATAAGAACACACAGCATTTTTTGGGAACACAATTTTTTAGGCTTAATTATGATGATTATTACAATTTTCTTTACATTTATAATTGTCTCTAGTTATTAAGTTGTATTATAGTAATTATCACCTGTTGTTGCATACTGATACTTGTGTAATGGCAAATGGAGCCGTTGGAGATGGTAAATGTTTGGATTTGGGGAGGGGGTTATATATCATAATTTGTATCACTTCGTTATTTGTATTGAATTTTGAATAATGCTTTTTGAATTTAACAATTTTTGAACTCCCTATTTAAGCAGTTGTAGATGGTCCCATTGGCTGTGATGGTTCTCAGGAGAATACTCCCTGAAAAGAAAATATCTGCTTACTGTTACCAAATTATTAAGGATTAGCTAATAAGACTGAGCGGTATCGAGACCAGTGGCAAGAGGTGATGACCCAATGATGGGAAAGACTCTCCAATGTAAAAAAAGGGAGGGGGGGCAACCTAAGGCAGGGCATCACTGCCCTGAAAGCCTGCCCAAGAAGGTTTGAAATGGGTTTAAGGAAGTGGATGAATGCTCTTAGGTCAGAAGCATCAAAAGGGAGGTCTAGAAGAGACCTGCTCGAAAATTGTGAGTTCCACTCAACCCGACTGCATTTTAATAACCGCTTTACTAAAACAACTTATCACAGTGTTAAATACCAAGCATTCTGAAACTGTGCCATCAGGGGATCATACCCTGGGTAGAAGATTATATATAGATTGGTTTTAGGGGGTAAAGTTTTGAGAACCGTTGCAGACAAAGGAGTTTCTGACTTATTAAAGAAGTATTAAACAAAACTGGGAATGTTTGTATGATAATTCATTTAGACTCCAAAAATAATTTATTACTTGCGCTTTTATTGAACTCATGTACATTTTAATAGTAATGAAGAATGAAATAAAAACACATGGTGGTGACTAAATATTAAGATTGTTATAAACAAACAAGACAAGCAATCTAAATTGAATTTTATATAAGAAATGGGGTGCATGGTTGGCTAAAATTGGTATAATGATTGAAACAACAATTCTGGTGTTGATACAATATGTAGATGATCTGTTGATTTGTTAAACGACATTTAAGCAATGTCACCAAGATTCTATCAAAGTGCCCACTATATTAGCTGAAGGGGGCCACAAAGTCTCAAAAGAGAATCTGCAGTACTGCTTACAACAGGTAGAGTACTTAGGACGAATCATTGTGCATAACACTAAAGCTATATCACCAAGCCAATTGGAAGGCATAACTAAAGCACCCAACCAAAAACAGTGGGACAAATTATTACCTTTTTAAGGCATGACAGGTTTTACTGCTGATTGGATAGAAAATGATGCTATTAAAACTGCTCCCTTAAGAGCACTGATGAAACAGACAGGGCATCAGAATCTCTGAGCTTGACTGACAAGAGATACCGATACATTGATAGCCTTTGAATCATTTGAAAAAAGAGCTTCAGACAGCTCCAGCACTAGCAACCCCAGACTATACTAAACAATTACATTTTTTTGTAGATGATAGAATAGAAGGATATGTATTAGTCTTAATGCAGGAGACCTGTAGTGGAACAAAAAAAGCAACCAATAGCTTATAGCACCAAATTAGATGATGTAGCACAAGGCTACCTGCAATGCTATCAAGGACTTGCAGCAGTGTATTTTGCTAATGACGAAGCTTCCAAAGTGACACTGGGCTATTCAATGATAATTTACACTCATCGCAAAGTGAAAGAGCTATTGGAGCAAGGTAGATTTGTTCTAACAGCAGTAATGGGAACTGTATCAGTTTTGTTTCAGCCTTTACCACAATTAGATGACATTGCATGAATGCAACATCAAGCTGGCCCATATAAACATGCAGTATGGCCTAACCCTAACCTCAAGCTTGAATATGAGTGCAGCAACATAACATTAGCTCTTTCTCTATTAGGGCTATATGAAGAGCAAACAGTCGCAATGGCAGATTATTTTTGGATTTCAACCAACACATTTTCACCCCAGCACATACAGAGATGCACACCAGTTTGCTTGTTCAGATTTGTTTGCATATCAATGACTCCTTGTGGGCAAATGAACCCACATTAACCTTTGTACATTTTAAGAATAATGTCCATTGAGTGGAGAGCTATGTGGCTTAACATTGCAGTATATTTCTCTGTTGCCTTCAGCCTGATGGCTGTTCCCCGGCCGGCCGGTTCTGATGAGTCCAGAGGACGCCACAACAGGACCTCCTCCTCAGTCACTAACCTGCCCCCTGCCGGGTGTGTGGAGCAAGGTAAGTGCTTAGAGTCCTTTCTCAGCACTAGAGCCTCGGGATGCGTCCTTGCCTCCAGACGCCGTACTACCTGCTCCGCCCCGCTGTGAAGCCCCGCCGGGAACATCAAAAATACTCGTCCCCTTGGTGCCCCTAGCACGGAGATTGGATGCGTGGCTCCCACTTCCCAACCCCTCACGCTGGCTGGCCCGGACCATCCGACTCGGTTACGCATTTCAGTTTGCCAGGCCCGCCCCTTCGCGGGCGTCCGCTTTACTGCAGTACACGCGAACATGCCAAATCCCTGCGCGCGGAAATCGCTACTCTTTTACTCAAAGACGCGATAGAGCCTGTCCCTCCAACCAAAATGAAGAAGGGTTTCTACAGCCCTTACTTAATTCTACCCAAGAAAGGCTGCGGTTTACGACCGATCTTGGACTTGCGAGTTTTCAACCGGGCTTTGCTCAAACTCCCGTTCAAAATGCTCACGCAAAAACACATCTTAACTTGCGTCCGGCATCTAGATTGGTTCGCACGGTAGACCTGAAGGACGCGTACTTCCACGTCTCAATTCTGCCGCGACACCAACCCGTTCTACGGTGTTCCAGTACAAATTCCTCCCCTTCGGCAAGTCTTTGTCCCCTGGCGTCTTCACGAAAGACGCAGAGGCAGCTCTTGCCCTGCTCCGAGAAGCCGGAATCCGCATACTCCATTACCTCAACGACTGGCTCATACTGGCCCACTCCCGAGAGTTACTATGCACTCACAGAGACCAGGTGCTCAGGCACCTCAGCCGCTTGGGGCTTCAGGTCCACAGAGAAAAGGGCAAACTCACCCCGGTTCAGAGCATCTTTTTCCTCGGTATGGAGTTTGACTCGGTCTCAATGTCAGCACGCCTCACTAATGAGCGTGCGCAGTCAGTGCTGAAATGCCTCGCCAAGTTCGGGCCAGGTACAACGGTCCCTTTAAAACTGTTCCAGAGGCTCCTGGGGCATATAGCATAGCTTCAGCACTGGCTTCAGACCGTTGGAGAGGGGCCCCGCTGCGCTGGCATATCAATTGTCTAGAGTTGCAATTGTCTTTGCTCTGCGGAAGTTCCTCCTGTTAGTTCGGGACAAACATGTCCTAATCAGGTCAGACAGCACCTCCGCGGTAGCGTACATAAATCGTCAAGGCGACTCGGGTCGCTGCGTGCCACTCGCATAACTCAATGTGATAGCGGACGCGCTGTCACGACAACACTTGCCCAGTGGAGAGTGGAGGCTTCACCCCCAGTCGGTTCCAACTGATTTGGGAACGATTTGGCAAGGCCCAGGTAGATCTGTTTGCCTCCCGAGAGACCTCCCACTGCCCGCTCTGGTATGCCCGAACAGAGGCTCTCCTCGGGGCAGACGGACTGGCACACAGCTGGCCCGCGCTGCTGCGCAAATACGCATTTCCCTCAGTGAGCCTTCTTGCACAGGTGCTGTTCAAGATCAGGGAGGAACAAGTCACACTAGTGGCTCCCTATTGGCCCACCCGTGTCTGGTTCTCGGACCTCATACTCCTCGCGACAGCCCCTCCCTGGAAAATTCCCCTGAGGAAGGACCTTCTTTCTCAAGGGCAGGGCACGCTCTGGCATCCGCACCCAGACCTTTGGAACCTCCACGTCTGGCCCCTGGACGAGACGCGGAAGATCTAGCCGGTCTACCACCTACCGTCGTTGACACGATCAACCAAGCCAGAGCCCCTTCTACCAGGCATCTCTACTCCCTGAAGTGGCGCTTGTTCGCAAATTGGTGTTCTTCCCGGGCTGAAGACCCACAGAGGTGCACAGTTAGGTCAGTGCTCTTATTCCTGCAAGAGAGGCTGAAGGGGAGGCTGTCCCCTTCCACCCTAAAGGTGTATGTCACTGCTATCGCGGCCCACCACGACGCAGTAGATGGCAATCCCTGGGTAAGCACGACTTAATCATCAAGTTCCTAAGAGGCGCCCGGAAGTTAAATCCCTCCTGGCCAAGCCTTTTTCCCTCCTGGGACCTCTCGGTAGTCCTCGTGGGCCTCCAGAGACCTTTTGGAGGTTTTTTCTCCCAGGAGATCCCACTCCTCGGATCCCTGGACGATCAGGCTAATCAAGCCTCCGAGAGGGATAAAGGTCAACTGCGGATGATTGTGCGGGAGAGAGAGATCATTTACGGACATGTCCGTCGTGTTTGTTTGTGTCTTAAGTTTCTCATTAAAATATTATTTATATCGTCAAGCCGGTTCTTTCCTCCACCTTTCCATTGAACACGTTACACATGACGGACATGTCTGTAAACTAGCTCCCTCTCGGAGGCTTGATTAGCCTGATAAGGGACCAGGTGTGTATGATCACGATCCGGCTCCGCCCTGCCACAGACTCCGACTTTTTTGGGGCATTGGGGAAGGGTACGTGCAGTCTGACACAGCTGGTCGTCTTGGCACATAAAATACCTGCCCACTCCTGTGTCAGCAGAACTTGTACACGGCTCAGCGCATGGCGTGATTTAAATTGGACCTCTAGTGTCGCTTCTCCGACACAATGTCAAAGAGAGCGACAGACGGGGAACGTCTAGGTTACGGATATAACCTTCGTTCCCTGATGGAGGGAACGAGATGTAGTGTCTTTCCGGCCACGTAGTTGAGCCGAGCCACTGTAGTGGCCGGATGATTTCCAGCTCAGAAAAATACTAGCTGCCAACTTCTCATTGGCCTTTTTTCATAGATCAGAGGTACAGGTGAAACTCAAAAAATTAGAATATCGTGCAAAAGTTCATTAATTTCAGTAATTCAACTTAAAAGGTGAAACTAATATATTATATAGACTCATTACAAGCAAAGTAAGATATTTCAAGCTTTTATTTGATATAATTTTGATGATTATGGCTTACAGCTTATGAAAACCCCAAATTCAGAAAATTTGAATATTACATGAAATCAATAAAAAAAATTTTAAATACAGAAATGTCGGCCCTCTGAAAATTATAATCATGCATATGTACTCAGTACTTGGTTTGGGCCCCTTTTGCATTAATTACTGCCTCAATGCGGCGTGGCATGGATGCTATCAGCCTGTGGCACTGCTGAGGTGTTATGGAAGGCCAAGATGCTTCAATAGCGGCCTTCAGCTCTTCTGCATTGTTTGGTCTCATGTCTCATCTTTCTCTTGGCAATGCCCCATAGATTCTCTATGGGGTTCAGGTCAGGCGAGTTTGCTGGCCAATCAAGCACAGTAATACCATGGTCATTGAACCAGGTTTTGGTACTTTTGGCAGTGTGGGCAGGTGCCAAGTCCTGCTGGAAAATGAAGTCAGCATCTCCATAAAGCTTGTCTGCTGAAGGAAGCATGAAGTGCTCTAAAATGTCCCGGTAGACGGCTGCGTTGACTGGACTTAATAAAGCACAGTGGACCAACACCAGCCGATGACATGGCTCCCCAAACCAACACAGACTGTGGAAACTTCACACTGGACTTCAAGCATCTTGGATTGTGTGCCTCTCCATTCTTCCTCCAGACTCTGGGACCTTGGTTTCCAAATGAGATGCAAAATTTGCTCTCATCAGAAAAGAGGACTTTGGACCACTGAGCAACAGACCAGTTCTTTTATTCTTTAGCCCAGGTAAGACGCTTCTGACGTTGTTTGTTGTTCAGGAGCGGCTTGACAAGGAATACGACATTTGAAGCCTCAGTCCACTCCTTGTGAAGCTCCCCCACACATTTGAATGGCCTTTTCCTGACAATCCTCTCCAGGCTACGGTCATCCCTGCTGCTTGTGCACCTTTTACTTCCACACTTTTCTCTTCCACTTAACTTTCTATTAATGTGCTTTGATACAGCACTTTGAGAACATCCAACTTCTTTTGCAATTACCTTTTTGAGGCTTTCTTGTGGAGGGTGTCAATGATGGTTTTCTGCACAACTGTCAGGTCAGCAGTCTTCCCCATGATTGTGAATTCAACTGAACCAGACTGAGAGACCATTTAAAGGCTCAGGAACCCTTTGCAGGTGTTTAGCTGATTAGAGTGTGACACTGAGCCTACAATACTGAACCTTTTCACAATATTCTAATTTTCTGAGATTCTGAATTTGGGGTTTTCATAAGCTGTAAGCCATAATCATAAAAATTATATCAAATAAAGGCTTGAAATATCTTACTTTGCTTGTAATGAGTCTATATAATATATTAGTTTCACCTCTTAAGTTGAATTACTGAAATTAATGAACTTTTACACGATATTCTAATTTTTCGAGTTTCACCTGTATATTCGGTGCTCGAGAGACCCCTAGATGTTTCTTTTTCACTTTACGTTCCTTTTTACTCTCTCAAAATGGTCTTTACTGCTCTGAAACACATCTGGTGTGTCCCCTTTTTCCACATTACAATTTCAATCTTTATACCAACAGTTATCATCATTATGTTTTGTTTTGATCTACAAAGCTATGATTTGTCTCTCTCCTCTTGATTCCATTTGTGAAAGTGTAAACACTTTAACGGAGGTTTTGGGGTGAGGTGGTTCTGTAACACTGCTGTGATAGGGGTGCAATTTTTGTCTCCCAGTTTATCTGGGGCAATGAGGCTGCACAGCAATCCATAATATAACACTAAACTGACACTTTTCCCATCTTCAATCCTGTTAGCTTCTATGAAAATGTTTTTAAAAACTTTTTAAATTGTTCATTATCCACTGCTTGTTCATTTGAAGGTGTCTGTAACATAAGTTAAAGGTTCGGTATGGAAGGAGGAGATGGGAGCAGTGACACACTTCAGGTGGGCTATTATTTTCTTTCAGTCTATTTGAATGCATTATTTCTGGAGAGAAATTCAGCCAATTTACAGCACCGGTCCTCCTGTCCCAGCCAGATGCATCCATCTGCAAAATAAAGGGGAGAGAGAAGTTTGGTGCATGTAAGAGCAGTCCCCCACAAGTGCAGATTTCACTTTTAGAAAAGATGTTGGCACGACTCCGTCCACTGGACTGGGAGCCGCCTTTCTAGTGAGATCAGTCAGCGGGCTGGTGACGTCAGAGAAATTAGGCACAAGCCAGCCAGCCAGCCCTCAATCTCACCTCCTTTTGGTCTTGGGCATTGGGCAGGCTGTGATCACTGCGGTTTTGTTAATTTGGGGATGCACCTGCCCATGATCCAAGTGGAAACCCAGGTAACGAACTTCCACCCACTCAATGGCGGAATTCTTTGGGTTGGCCGTGAGCCCTGCCCACTGCAGCGATCTCAGGACAGTTCTCAGATGTTGCATGTGCCGCTACCAATCATTACTATAAATTATGAAGTCATCTAGAAGAGAAGCAGCACATGCTGTATGTGGCCTAAACATTATGTCCATGTGAAGCTGGAACATGGCGGGGGGGCCCCCGAACAAACCGAACAGGAGAGGAACGAATTGGTTTAAACCGAATGGTGTGGATTCATGGGAGTTAAGGGGATCTGAAAATTACCCTTTGTTAAATCCAGTGTTGAATAAAATTGAGCTGCGCCCAACCGATCAAGCAATTCATCAAGCATGGGGTATGCGTCAAATTTAGACACATTCACTTTTCTATAGTCCACACAGACCATCCCATCGCTCTAAGTTACCAGAATCGCTGTGCAACTCTGAAACGTGACCTGGCGAGACAGGGCATGGGAAGTGGCCTGGACCGCCTCCCCCACAGTAAATGCAGAACCAGTAATCTGCAGGGCTAGGTCGATATATTGAACCAGACTGAGGGAACTGCGCCTGCAAGGCATTAATGAGGAGATTGGCTCACACAATCTGAAATGGAAACAGTCTTTGAGGGCGATCTCATTTAAGTCAACCTCGCTTGCCAGAGAGCAGAAGACCCCCACATATTCCTCCAGGGATCGATTCCCCTGATGTAGGCACAGGAGGCGGACCGCTGGGTTCATGGTTGGAGGTCAGGTATTCTGTAACGATGCTGGACACAGGCAGAGACGATGACGTGAAGATGAACCCAAGTGCAGTTTGTTATGAATCGTGAAATCCAGAAACCCTTAACGTGAACAAAACATAAGAACTTGACTAAACTTGACATGACTTGGTAAGTCTATGAAAACAAAACATAAACGTAAACATGACTTTACTAGACTTGGAACAAAACAATAAAGTTACATTCACAATACCTGACACTGGTGTAGGGTGCTACTGGTTGTTAAATCAAGTTTACTATCAGAAATTATTAATAATTAACATTTATTAATTACTAATTAAATTAAATAATATAATTGAATTAATTCAATTCTATCCTCAGGGCACCAATCTTTGAAAAGAGAAAATTATAGTAAATGACTGATCAAGTCTCAAAGTATTTCTTGAAGGTTGAGTATCTTGATTAATAATCAAAAAGGGGAGAAACTAATCAAATTATTGCCATACGAATCCAACAGTAATCTGGTTACAGTTGGCTTCTAACAACAACAAAATGACAATACACTGAAGTAATAGGGGAGTTCTTGACGTGGCAGAGGCTGGCTTCGACACAATATTCAAACAAACAACTAGGAGTACTTATTATAATATAACAAGATTTATCATAATCCAACCGCAATGAACACCACCAGTACTATATGAATATAACACAAAAACATAACATGGAAATCCTAACTAAATAGTGGAGCTATTTGCCATTGTATGTATGTATGTGGGGGTGTATCTAGATTCGGTAACAAAGAAAACAATGTCAGATTAAACTCCACATGGAGAACTAGTTTCAAAATGGAGGATCAATTTCAACATGGAGAACTAGTTTCAAAATGGAGGATCAATTTCAACATGGAGAACTAGTTTCAAAATGAAGGACAAGGTCCAGCATGGAGAACTAGGCTCAAAATGGAAGACTAGATCGAAAAGGTGGACCCAATGATCATATGAATTTGTAGGGAAGGGAGGAAAGAAAAATGGCTGGATCAGATCCAGAGCATTGGAGCTAATACCACTTGTGGGTAGAAATGAGCTGGCACACCAAGGAACTGACAAAACAGGTGGGAGAATTTTAACCTCAGTCGGACATAAACCGTGGTGTCACTCACTCCTTGGATTTCAGTGAGAGCGAGAGCGAGCGCGAACAAACAGGTGTGCATGCAATTTATCTGAGGATAGCCGCTGGTAACAGTGGGACCGAATCGCTAGTTCAGATCACTCAACAAACAACATTTCACCCAAAATTGACGATCTCACAAATCCAAATAGCGATCAGAGTTAAACATACAAAATTATACTCAAAACATCAAACATTCAGCATCAAATATACGATTTAGTTGTACAAGAAAAGTCACAGTTTCTAAACTAAATCTGCCCAGATATCAAGCCTTACTTGGGAAATCATGTGTGATTTCAGCATGGTTTGAATTCCTGTTGCATTGAGCGATCAGGAGAAAACAATCTGGAATCGGTCCTTTGTCTTATGCTCATCAGCGAAAAGACACGTCTCTGCTTTGTTCCTCGGGTCCTGTGACAGAGAGAAATACAGGCGATGGTTTCCGTTTTCTAAATAAAATGAATGAACAGGTTGTAATAAGTATACTGCTAGACTGGAACAAAGCTAAGTTAATCTCACTCTTCCGTGGCCAAATTGTGAGGTTAGAAAAACGTGGTCTCGCATTGTCCTTTGTCCAGAAGGAGGGAAAACTCCTTTGTATGTGTAGATACGTGACTCTTTTAAATGCTAGCTTAGAATCTGGGCGCAGAGAGGCCACTTTTACCTCTGTCCGCTAGTTTTGTTGACAAGATGACATCATTGGTCATAGGCCGATTTTTGACCAATGACGTTTGAGATTGGGTCATGGGTGGGACTTCACATCCAGCTGTGAAACTGTGAAGGACCCTGGGAAACTGAGTTCAAAGTCTCACCTTTGATCATAGAACAAAGGGCCATGCGGTCTCCACTGCCATTTTGATTGGGCAAGGCCCTACACTAGACAATGGCAAACATGAGGGCTTAAATACAAGGACATGGGTAACAGGTAAACAAGACAACCAATCACAAGACTAAACTATAAACAAGATAACAAGACTCAATGAACTATAACCAGTGAAAAGACAAGACTAATAACGAAAGCAATCAAACAATAAACCAATGAAAACAAGACACATGAACAGGGAAAACACAGGACAAGATCTCATGAAGGAACAGGAAATCACATGACAAGACAGCACATGACCAGAACAGGAACTAAACTAGAAAATAAAAGACATGAAAACAAGAGCAAAACACATAAACGTGATAGAACCCAAGAGAGCGCATTTTATACCCCTCCTTGTCTTTCTACTCTGGCTGACAGTTGCTGCACATATCAGGTTCAAGGCTCTGATGCTGGCATACAGTCTTGGAAAAAAAATAGAAAATTCACATGGTATGAATTAAATATCCTTTATTTAACCGGGCTACAACATCTAAAACATATATAATGACCAATGTGTTTTCGAATAAGAAAGCCTTTCAGTCTCTGGGTCTGCTCCCGTTTACCTAAAATCATTCCAGCAGAGCTGCATTCCCACCAGAAGCCTGCAATCTGCAAATGAGCAGTGCCTTGTCGTACCAACACAAAGAGGCGCCAAATCACTTTCCCAGACTTTCGGCTTTACAGTACTTCATTGGTGGAATGGCCTTTCAAACACTATCCATGAAGCAGACTTCCCCTCTGTCTTCAGAAAACAGCTAAAGACACATACTGTCCATGAGGACTTGACCATACATAAAAAATTATATATATTATGTATAAACTTGTTGCACTCTGTAATGTTATGAGAGTGATGAGATGAGAAGTGTGGATCTAAGTGCAGCCTTTTAATAAAGAAACTCGGAAAATAACCATAAACAAGAATCACTGGGAACAAGGAATCAAAATAAACAAAATCCAAACACTACAGCTTGGAATGGAAAAAACTGACAAAGAACACAGGAAAACTAAATAATAAATACACAAGGAGCAAATGAGAAAACAAGGAACACCTGGCAATAATAACCCCAGGGACCAATGAATAAAGACAATGAAAAGTATAACAAAACCCATAATATACAGAAAGACAAGCGAAGAGCAATGAACATAAATGGCGAAAAAGCTTACACATCCTAATCTGTCTTGGACAGAATTTCTCTGGCATTTATTGATTTTTTTTAAACATTGATGGGTAATTTGATAACACTTTATAAAAAGGAACCTCCACGTCTGGGCCCTGGATGGGACGCGGAAGATCTAGCTGGTCTACCACCTGCCATCGTAGACACGATCAGCCAAGCCAGAGCCCCCTCTACCAGGCAACTTTTTGCCCTGAAGTGGCGCTTGTTCGCAAATTGGTGTTCTTCCCGGGCTGAAGACCCACAGAGGTGCGCAGTTAGGTCAGTGCTCTTATTCCTGCAGGAGAGGCTGGAGGGGAGGCTGTCCCCTTCCACCTTGAAGGTGTTTGTTGCTGCTATCGTGGCCCACCATGACGCAGTAGACGGCAAGTCTTTGGGCAAGGACGACTTAATCATCAGGTTCCTAAGAGGCGCCCGGAGGTTAAATCCTTCCCAGCCAAGCCTGTTCCCCTCCTGGGATCTCTCAGTGGTCCTCACTGGCCTTCAGAGACCCCCCTTCGAGCCACTATAATCAGTTGGAACTCAGGGCCCTCTCTCTAAAGACTGCCCTGCAGATCGCGCTCGCCTCCATCAAGAGGGTCGGGGACCTGCATGCGTTCTCTGTCACTTGCCTGGAGTTCGGTCTGGCAGACACACATGTGATCCTAAGACCGTGACTGGGCTACGTGCCCAAGGTTCCTACCACGCCCTTCAGAGACCAGGTAGTGAACCTGCAAGCGGTGCCCCGGGAGGAGGCAGACCCAGCCCCTTCGATGCTGTGTCTGGTACGTGCTTTGCGTACCTACTTGGACCGCACGCAGAGCTTTAGACGTTCTGAGCAGCTCTTTGTCTGCTTTGGTGTACAGCGGAAAGGGAACGCTGCTATACTATTCATTATCTACATTATGCCTCTTGGACAAATTATTCACCATCATGGTTTTAAGTATCACTGCTATGCCGATGATATACAAATATATACAGCTTTCCAGACAGATTCTATTCACCTGATTGCCTCGTTATCCTCATGTGTAAATGAATTGAAGGGCTGGCTTAACTACAACTTTCTCAGATTTAACATGAGCAAAACTGAGCTCATAAAAAATCAAAATAATGTCCCTAGATGTGATCTTGATGCTACTCTAATTTTCCCATCTGCCACAGTCATAAACTTAGGTATCATTCTTGACCCTTCATTGGCCCTAGATGCCTATATTAACAAACTCTCTAAAGCAGCATTTTCCCAACTTCGTCCCTATGTTAGCCCGAAAGAAGCTGAATCATTAGTCCATGCATTTATTACATCTCACCTTGACTACTGTAACCTCCTTTTTTCTGGACTACCAACACACTCTATCTCCCGCATGCAATATATTCAAAAATCTGCTGCGAGAGCACTACTGCACATATTACTCCCATCCCATATAACCTTCACTGGCTACCTGGCCCATCCCGTATTGTATACAAAATACTCATGCTTACATTTAAGTCAATCTATGTTTTCCATGAGCGCTTAATCAGTCACTAAATAAAATTAAATAATAATAATTCTTGTTGCACTTTAATGGGGGGGTTTGGTATGAAAAAAGCTTGAAGTGGGCTCACATTGACTGATCCAAATACAATGGAGATTCATTTATTTAAATAAATACTTGAAATGTTATGAAATTTCAAATGTGATTTAAACGAACAGAAAATGGTTAATTTTTTTAACCACCTTTTATAAAGTGGTTATTTGTGTTACTCAAAATAGCATTTTGCTGACACAAAAGTATTTGCCTAAGTTGAGAAAGTTGACCCTATAACTGTTGTTCCTATATTTACACAATATAACTATAAACCTCCTGGAGGCCTTTAACCCCTAATGTGGGGTAAAAGTTTCCCTAGCCTTTTGAATTTTAATCAAAACACCCTTCCATTACTATTTATTTTCACACAAATGAAAGGCACTGTTCACACAAGAATGTGAATTCTATAATCATATACTCATTCTCATGCCATCCCAGATGTGTGTGACTTTCTTTGTTCAACAGAACCCAAGCAAAGATTTTTAGAAGAATGTCTTTGGTCTGTACAATGCAAGTTATTGGTGGCCAGACCTTTCAAGCTCCAAAAACAGATCAATATATAAGTCCTTATTTTACTCAATCTCCAATTTTGCTTTCACATCTGAAAGAGATTTATAGTAAAAAATTATTTAAATATTGTTCCGTTTCTCACCCACAACTATCATATCACTTATGAAGATAAAGATTTAACCATATATCTTTGTAGGTCCTTTCGGTGCCAGTGAATGGTGATTAGGCATTTGAAGCTCTAAAAAGAAGATAATGTCAGCATGAAAGTAATCTCCAGTGGTTTAATCAATGTCTTCAGAAGCGATTCAGTTGGTTTTGGGTGAGAATAGGCCAATATATAACTCCTTAATACAGGACTGGACTTCCTGTTCCTGTTGCTGACAGCACACTTTACAAGTGTTTGTAGCCTGCTTAGCATTGTTTATTCTAATTCTCATATGTTCATAGTTTATGCTTTGTCATTTTACCAGGTGTTTTGTGTTTTTTCCACTTTTCTGTTGTTTCAACTCTGCGTTTTACATGTTGCTGCTGGCACCTAGCTCAAGTCTGTGTTTGTAGCCTGCTAGCTTTTATTTAGAATCACTTATCTATCTCTTTTCAGCTTTTAATCCTTAACATATGACATTTTTTAGGGCGCATCAGGTTTTCCCCACATTATTCTCTTATTGTGATTCAACTGCGTGCATTTTCCACACGCATTCACTTTCTATTTTTATCACGATTAAACTGCTTGCATTTTACACAGATTATTGAATTGATCTCAAAGCACTGCTTATTAAGAACAACCATAACAAACAATTGCATGAGGGATTCACATCGATCTCAAACCCTCACCACTCAGGAACAACCAACAACATCAACAATCAATTGTGGTAAGTCATGGCATCCGCTCCTGTTATATCTTCCTGCATTGCATGTAACATGTTTACAATAGATTCTTCCATCAGCAGTGAGGGATTCACATGTGATAAATATAGACACGCATCTAAACTCTAGTGGAGGTCAGTGAGAAAGAGCAGCTAGTAGATACTGTTTCAGATGCAGGAAGAACAGTGAGCAACACACACACACTTTGGTTCCGGATTTAGAGCCCTGCAGCAGGGCGTTTGGGTGAGGTCTCAGCGGCATACTTGCTCAGCAAAGTGACACCACTCTCCCGTGCCTGTTAGTGTTTCCAATTGATTCTCCCCACCCTGTGATGTACCCACTGAGAATCATTTTGAAAGAGCCCTTATAATTTATGATTCTATTGTAAGGAATGTGGAAATAGAGACTCCAGCCATTATTGTTAAATACATTTTGGGTGCCAGAGCATCTGACATCAGATCAAATTTACAAGTGCTGGCTAATGCTAAATGTAGATTTTCAAAAATTGTTATTCATGTCAGCACTAATGATGTCTGGCTTCGCCAGTCAGAGATCACAAGAGATAATTTTAAAGAGGTGTGTGAACTTGCAAAAACAATGTCAGACACTGTAATATGCTCTGGCCCCCTCCCTGCTTGTCGTGGTGATGAGGTTTATAGTAGATTAGTGTCACTGAATGGCTGGATGTCTGAGTGGTGTCTGGAGAATAGCATAAGATTTATTGACAATTGGAACAGTTTTTGTGGTAGACCTGACCTGCTAAAGAGAGACGGACACCATCCATCCAGGGAAGGTGCTGCTCTCCTCTCTAGTAATTTGGATAATAGTATTAATAATGATAGTATTTGACTAACTGGGTCCCAGGTCAGGAAGCAGATAAACTTGTTAATAGTTTAATACATAATTAAATGTCAGATAGCTGCCTTGAAATGTCATACAGGTCACATAAACTACAACACATAGAGACTATTACCTAGATATCACATAGAGACTGTGTCTGTTCCCCAAACTACCAAACACAAAACTCACTAAATCATTTAGAAAAACTTTGATTAAGGTCAAACCTGAACAAAACAAAATGTTTTAAGATAAACATCATATGAAGGCAGGGCTACTAAAAACTAAATCTCATTGTACCAAAGCACTAATTGTAAATTTAATTATTACAGATCATAGTTTGGATGTTCTCTGTTTGACTGAAACCTGGCTTAAACCGGATGAATATATTAGTTTAAATCAATCTACTCTCTGGTTCTTGTTATAAACATGAGCCCCGTCTGAAGGGTCGAGGAGGAGGTGTTTGCTACAATTTACGTTGAAGTTTTTGGTGTTGCTCAGAGGACAGGATTTAAGTTTAAGTCTTTTGAACTGTAAGCCCGTTTATCGGTCCAATGACGGGCTCCAATAATACGGGTGAAGGTCTCTGCGTGTTACTGTCTTTCTTGTTACGCAACACAACAAGATTAAATGAAATATATTTTCTCTTATGTATTACCTCGTTTATTCATCTGACTCCATAAATGAAAAAGGTTTTTAATGATATCTGAGTATCATTAAAAGTGAGCGAATGTTTGATTATCCCTTTAACTCTTTAATTATACTTTACCCGTTTAGATTAAGAAACTATGTCGCTTTGAGGTCCTCGCGTGTTTTCTCTACACCGCGGGTCTCACGATCACAAGTGGCCAGTATTGGATCATCAAACAGAGGTAATTGCTATATACCTGAGATCGGTCACGTTCAAGTTCACACAATCAAAGATACTTCAGTATAGCCCCATGGAATTTCATACACTTGAATGTAACTTAACGTTTTCTTCAGTAGAGGTCACGGCCACTATTACAGATGTAAGTTGACCAACATAACTTCTCTTATAATAGCTTTGGATTGGCCATGCATGGTTTCCCACGTACACTTATCTGGAGAAACATCAAATTAAAACAGAGGTAAACCAAATTTAGATTGGTCAAGCAGCGTTTGCTGTTCTAAACGGAAATTCCCTTTTTGTCTTTGCAAACCAAGTACACTTGAATCGATGCCAAATATTAGTCGTCACTAATCTGACGCAGACTTGCGGTAACATACGAATCGTTTAATCTGTTTGGGAAACACAATTTCAGAGTCAGTCAGAATAAAATCAAATGTTGACAATTTATTGATCAGGTAACATAATCAATTCCAATTAGACAGTGATAAGTCAAAGTTAGACATTTTATCAAAATATAAGAAATTCGAATTGCAATGACCTGATATAAGTTACAAACAGTAAACTGTTTGGGATCGTCTGATTACAGAGAGCCCTGAGCAATGTGTCGCCTTTCCTTAAATACCCAAACCATGGACAAAGGGGATTTTGGGAGTGGTTAGGTTTGGAAGTCCTGGGGACATACTTCATTAACATACAAGCAGGGATGGAGACAGACCTCCAGAATTATAAAGCATTTGGCAAAGACCTTATAACTTTGCTGTCATTAAGTTTACACACCTGGGAATAAGAGCACTATACCAGACGCACTGAGACATTTTAAATGATTCCAAACATGTTACACTAGTTACATTATTTGTATACATCAGATATATACTTTTGTTACATACAGATCTTAGGTGATTCTGAGCTGAATGGGGGAGAGAGGAGAGAATGGGACAGATGTGGGAGGGCGACAATGAGGTGTGAATTTGCAGTCTCCGCTCAGTGGGGTGTGGTGCCTCAGGAAGAGATGCTAATTGCGAGAAAGTTAGTTTGGTGATTTTCTCAAAGTTCATACATTTGCTCTTTGCCTTTGAATGCAAACACATTGGCACCCTGCCTTACAGTTTCCTCCGCTTGACCCCCGGGGACAATTCCAGAAGAGTCCCTGTGGGGTCATTGTGCCTTAGTTTCTATTTTTATCTCAGTCGCAGAAGAGTGTGCAGTTGCGAAGGGCTGAGAGCCAGTGCCATGTCGGTTGATGTCCGCATGGATCTGATGAGGAAAGTCGCAACAATGTGTCTGGTTGAGGTTAGCACATGCATTCAGTTCATAGAGTCCATCAAGGCATTTGTGGCTTGTTCAGTGGACATGTCATTCCATCATGGAGAAACATTGCACCTTCCCTTTGATGATGATCTGACTCTTTGAAGAATTCTCTGCCACCTCCAGTGGTGGTCTTCTGGGCAGACCTCAATTAGGTGAAGGAGTTCTCCCTGGCAATGCATAAACACCTGAACAGCTTCTTAAATGACCGTGTAAAGATTAAACTTTTCAAAAAGAAAAGGTTGAGTAATACATGATGAAAAGACAAACAATGAATCAATGTCACCAGTGCGAGTGGTAATCCAGGTCTCAAGTGTGTATTTAAAAATGCAAAGGGGACTAATTAATCTGTATTAATTAAAGGAAAGGTGGCACAGAGTTCAAGGCAATTAGAACATGTATCATCAATATACAATATTAACCCTTTCCCCGCCAAACACGGAATTTTCCGGGTTTCCTGTTTTAGGTGTTATACGGTAAGGAAGACCCCTCCGCATGTTTTGAAAGAGTACGCAACTCTTTGATCAAAGAAACAGACTGCGATCGTCTCAAACATGAAGAAGTGGAGTATGAGAAGCTCAAAATATCAGACATAAACATGCCTTTTTCTCAGCTTTTTGTCTGAAATGTTGTTTTTTGACAAAACCTACCTCTTTCAAGTCGCAATAAAAAAAGAACAAATGAAGATAAAATAAAATTGTTTTTTTTTGCCTAAAAGCAGAGGCCCAGATCTTTTTCAGCATAAAAGATTTCGATATATAGCATCTTCATATATTCATGGAAGAAAATATTCTGCGGGCCATTAAAGTTTAGCGAAAATCGTCAAAAACCCTGGCGGTGGCTGGCAACTTTTTTTTAAAAACGCTGGCGGGGAAAGAGTTACAGTGGATACTAAATTAAAGGAAACATACCACAAAGTCAGTATAACTAGTATTTCCATCAGTGGCAGGCATCATTAAACATATAGTTATAATACTAATTCTATGATTTTAGAATCACAGTTACAGACATATACAATAATAACAGTGTTAATTCAAAATGATCTAATGTGTGTGATTTGGTGGCTAAGTCACAATCGATGGATGATACATGTCTATTTTCAAAATGTGAAGTGGATCGATAGAAGCATCTGCATTTCATATCGTCAACTTATTTTATTTTTATTTTTATATTGTTATTAGCAATGCGTTGGAAACCAGGGGCCCTCTGGTTTGCAACCATTTCAACAACAATCAATTGGTTTGATTTATATGTATGTGGAAATGTTGAAATTTGGGTGGCAAGTTTGCTTGCAATTAGTAATTAAATCATCGATGTGTGACTGTAGCCATGCAAATGTCCCATGTATATTACAGTATTTAAAAGGAAAGTTGTAAATAGTGCCTGTTTTATGGAAACAGGTTTGTAATGTCCTATGGGTGAGAGGCTATGTGTATGTGAGAGGCGGGCCAGATCTTCAGTGGATTAGTATTTTCAGAATCTCTGTCATTATTTTGTTCCATGATGTGTAGTAATAAAAGTGTGTGCTCTGTATGTTTAGGAGATGGGTGGAACCTGATCTAGAGCAATTGGTGTTGCATAATTTTTGGTTCCGGTGCTAATCCGGGAGGCCATATAGCTATTTTGTTTTTGTGGAGCTGTGAGGTGTGAGTGGCCTGTTAGATTTGCTTTCGCACCCATCTCCAGCATGGCCAAATTGATGTCCTGGCTTGAGGCCGGGGGATCAGAATTATTTTTTCATCTGTCCATCACAACATTGTAAACTGAAATATGAACAACTACAGAAATAGAAAACAGTTAATGTTGAACTTTTAATTAATTTGCATTTAGACATGTGGTACTTTATTTTCCTCTGATGGTCAAAGCCAAACTGTTACAGACAGCTTTAGTCTCATAATGTATGGTTTGTGCCATCAGGGGGAAGAAACATGTACCATTACAATGTCTAATGCAAATTTTATTTCAAAGATCAAATTAGACTGAGCATCCTTGGTGAGATCTGAATTACTGCTGATATTTTAGTGCAGTTTGAAGTGTGAAGCACCTTAAGCTGTTCTCACAGTTGAGTCTGTACAGTCTGCTGTTGTGAGCAATATAAGCCCCAGTTCTGCTGGGGAACTTTCTGAGCTTTGTTTTATTGCTACCAACACAGCTCTGTGGTCAAAGAATCAATACACATTTTTGGTGATGTGTCTTCTGCTTAGCATTTTTTAAGGGTGCTATTCACACGTTTGATCATCTATGACCTATGATCTCGGTGGTCCGTTAGGGTTATGAAATTTTGCCTGATGTTTAGCATTTTACACACACATTTTTTTCCATTGTCTATCCAGTGGAATGTTTCCCCTGATCAGATTTTAAATTCAATTGGTGCTTCTCAGCCAGAGATGATTTGGTTCATTATCATGTGCCACTGCATTGGTGCACAGCAAACAACGACCGTATACTCCTCCCTCTTGGCACTGATAAGAGAACCAATGAAATTCAAATCACAAGAATTTTCAGGGCCGGTAAGGTTGTTCGGTTTGCAGTGTCACTACAAACATACATGTCTAATGTACATCTGCAATGCCATGCATAACCTTTCCCCGTCTGTGGCCATGCATGGCCATTATAATATAATGCATATTATAATGTGATTATAATACAACTATATTATATTAAAATAGTATAAATTAAACTGATTTTATCACTGGTTTCTGGAGGGCTTCTGGAACGATGTATTTATCGTCATAAATCATGCCTTCAGTGACCTTGACTAGTTGGTCCTGCTGCAGGTGCGGTGTCAGCTCTCCATCAGAGCGCCACAGATCTTGTTGGTACTGTTTTAAGTTAATAGGAATAGTCTGAACCGCACTCACAGCAGGAACAATCAGCCTGTCAGGCTGCCATTCATCTCCCTATGGGGATGGAGGCCACATATCCCTAATGGTGATGGTATTTTCCATTATTCCGTTCGCGTTGTGGGCCACGCCGTTTTGGCAATTTTGTTTTTTAAACTCTGTGAAGAAATTTGTGAATAGTTTCAACAGGTCGCTATAGGGCGTTTTTTGGCAATGCTTTGCTTGTTTTCTCAAATCTCTTTCTCTTTTTTGGCAATCTCTTATGAGATGGTTAAACTTTTTGCAATAATGGCATTGCATTTTGCTTTGAGATCTTTGGTTAAATTTCTCTGTGCTGTTCCCTTCTGTTAACCATTTTGCGGACGCAACACTACGGGGTTTTGATCGCCACCTGCTTTCTATTCTTGAACCCCAGTCTACTATTGATCTGAACGTGTTTTCGGCGGGATCGACACCATTGGATAAAGCCGTTTGAACTGGGATGCTGGCATTTTTCTTAACAAGTTGTAGTAATGCGTCATGGTCACGGTTTGCATTTTCTAGGCCTGAGTGTTCTCTGTATGTTACCCATAACCGTTCTGCGTACGTTTCAAATGACTCATTACTGGCTTGTTTGATTTCAAATATTTTTCTCCAATCTGCATGTGTCGGTCCCCTCATGTCTAATAATGCCTGTTTTAGACGCTCGTAGATAATCTCGTCGGTTTCGTTATTGTCTCGGTTCATAATGTTGCCAGATTTCATCTCTGTGGTTAGTTTTGGTCTGAGCTCCTCAGGAATTGTGAAGAGAGCTATTTGCCAAACGTCTCTAATTTCTAATTTGTACACCGTGGCCTGTAACATCAATGCTTCCCAGTAGGGTTGAAACGGCCCTTTTCTCGGCATAATTCCTACGACCTGTCTATGTCTAGTGCATTCTTCGCATGTTAACGGGCGGCTGATTGTTGTGATTTCATCATCCGCATTCGTCATGGTTTTAAGCACAGCGACATTAACTGATTTCTTTGGCAAGTCATTCGATTTTGTTCGAGTCTTTACTGAGCTTTGCAGGTTTGGTTCTTCAGGCCACAGGTTCTCAAGAGCTCGGTTACGAGTTCCTCTCTGTGGCCTGTCTCCTAGCGCAGCATCGTCATCATCATCATTTTAAGTCTCTAGCTCAAAGGTTTTATCCAGTGCTGCACGTTTAACTGCAGCTCCTGGAAACCCAGATTTATTGCAGCAATCTTCGAGAGCAGATATGTAATTCCTGCCGGTTTTAAGTTTTCTTTAAATTTGATCCATTTTTGTTGCCATTTCTTCGCGTTGTCTAGCCCACCCCTGTTGCTCGTACGCGAAGGCTTCGACTTGCGCTCTTAACTTTTGCAATTCGTCAGATCGCAATCTTTCGATTTCTTTGATATTTGCTATTGTTCGTTCTCGGTTATGGTCTCGAGGTCGTTACGACGAAGCAAATAAACAATTGCAGCGGGAATGTTATTGTATTTGGATTTTGATTTCAATTTCGCATCCTCAGCAGAATACCAGGATTTTATTTCGTTGTTACTCCACTTTAAATTTAGTCCCTTGTCGCTTAATCGAACAAGGAGGTTTTTTAATTGCACGCTTAGAATCTCCATAATTTCCACATCTATTCCGCTGCTGTGCTTTCCCTGGAAAGACAGTATTAGTTAAAAAAAAAAAAAAGTCTCGAGAGCAAAGTCTAGAGAAAAAATTTTTATATTAAAGAAACATTTTAAATAAAAGCATCCTTTAGACGTAGCATACAAGTGAATATTTATAAAAACAATTGTCTGATATATCACTACACATCTTTCTTGCAATTTTACTAGACGTTACTTTTTCAGTGAGGAAAAATACAATTTATAATCGTTCATAAACCATAAAAAAGAAGGCTTCGAATATCTCCACTTACTACAATGAATATGATATTTACCAATGAGAACAATCATATTAACCAAATCAGATAGGGATGAATCTACATTATCCATATAAAAGAGAATTTGTGATGAGTCAATCATCGGGATGTCATCGATCTTAAATGACAGCCAATTATGTAAATCAGACCAGAAGCTTTTGGCCATAGGACATAAAAACAACAAGTGTTCCAGAGTCTCATCAGCTGCCTCACAAAATTCACAGGGATCTACTTCAAATTTAAACCTCTTTCTAAGAAAGTCAGCAACCAGATATATTTTATAAATTATTTTAAAGTGAGTCTCTTTGACTTTTGGGGAGATGGGCCATTTGATGAATTTGAAATGTGGTTTATCTATGGACAAGGCATTCATATTTGGAACTTGTACACACAATCCTCTATTATAATCCAAAAGCATTCTAGATTTAAAAAATCATTAATACATTTGTTATTACATTTACTGTAATGCAAATTACATTAATTAATTACTAAATTTGGTAAGGTTGGTGAAAGTCTTATTCTCACATCAATGTGTTTTGGATTAACTGTAATAACGGTATTGATTTACACATTTTATTATATTCTCTATAAGTGCAGTTAAGATTATACTTGAGCAAAAAGCCAATATATTCCAAGAAGTTACTATTATCATCTAATATATCATTCATAAACACAATACCTGTTTCATACCAATCACTTTTAAACAACGATTACCTATTAATTGTAATGACCCTGTTATCCCATGGGGAGAAAAGTTGTGGGTAAATATCATTTTACAGTATTGGAGAAGTTGTTTCTGTAAGTTTGATAATTTAATAGGAATTTAAAAGAAATTCAAGCCAACCTATTTTATTAAATAGAGATCTAGGCATGTGAAACCACATAGAGTAAGGTTGTGATAATTATGATTTCAAGCATTTACTCTTAAATGCCCCAAACATTGATTCAAAGTCCAAGGCGTTGATACCACCCTTATCATACTCTTTCACTAACTGTGATTTCCTATCATTTGTTTTATTTTTCCAAAGGAGGGAACTGGGAAGATTGGGAATCGGATGATGGCAGACATTGAAGAGGTTATTGTTTCTTTCTAAATTTCTCCTTAATTTCTTGTAGCTGTAAGATGTTTTGTGCGTTATATATATATATATATATATATATATATACACTCACCTAAAGGATTATTAGGAACACCATACTAATACTGTGTTTGACCCCCTTTCAGCCTTCAGAACTGCCTTAATTCTACGTGGCATTGATTCAACAAGGTGCTGAAAGCATTCTTTAGAAATGTTGGCCCATATTGATAGGATAGCATCTTGCAGTTGATGGAGATTTGTGGGATGCACATCCAGGGCACGAAGCTCCCGTTCCACCACATCCCAAAGATGCTCTATTGGGTTGAGATCTGGTGACTGTGGGGGCCATTTTAGTGCAGTGAACTCTTTGTCAAGTTCAAGAAACCAATTTGAAATGATTCGAGCTTTGTGACATGGTGCATTATCCTGCTGGAAGTAGCCATCAGAGGATGGGTACATGGTGGCCATAAAGGGATGGACATGGTCAGAAACAATGCTCAGGTAGGCCGTGGCATTAATCGATACCCAATTGGCACTAAGGGGCCTAAAGTGTGCCAAGAAAACATCCCTCACACCATTACACCACCACCACCAGCATGCACAGTGATAACAAAGCATGATGGATCCATGTTCTCATTCTATTTACACCAAATTCTGACTCTACCATCTGAATGTCTCAACAGAAATCGAGACTCATCAGACCAGGCAACATTTTTCCAGTCTTCCACACTGTATTAGTATGGTGTTCCTAATAATCCTTTAGGTGAGTGTACATATATATACACACACAAAACATATTACAGCTACAAGAATTATCCGATTCCCAATCGTCCCGCTTTCTGTCTGTACTCCTCCAACAACAGCCAATCACGAGATTCGAAGAGATGCAGCCAATCAATACAGGATTTGATCAACAGCCAATAGTATTTGTTAACAGAAAGGAATAGTGCCAGAGTGTCAAAACCGACTTGTGTGCATAAAGCTTTCATCTGTGCAATGGATCAATTGCTAATGGACAGATAGTCTGTTGAATAAATTGTATGTGGGTAGTCCCACTTGCAGTCAATTAAACGGGCAGTGGTCTGTTGGTTGACATGAAGCTATATAATCAATTGCTAATGGACAGTTAGTCTGTTGAATAAATTGTACGTGGGTAGTCCCACTTACAGTCAAATGAATGGGCTGTGGTCTGTTGGTGGACATACTGCTATACAATCAATTGCTAATGGTCAGTTAGTCTGTTGGTTGACATGAAGCTATACAATCAATTGCTAATGGACAGTTAGTCTGTTGGTGGACATGAAGCTATACAATCAATTGCTATTGGGCAATTAGTCTATTGGTGGACATGTAGGACTCCCCCTGAACATAGTGCACCCTTCAAAACATAGAAATTCCACTGACCACTGTTGTGGTTTCTGCCCACTTTGTGAAAAACTCACTCTCAAAAAGTATTTGATTTCAGAAGAATAGACTTTATTGTCAGACCATAAAGCCGAGTTGCCTCCAGAACAACTAACATGTCTTGAGTTTGCACCCTCTTACATAGGTCTCACAAGGCGTGGCTAAAATAACCCTTATCCTGTTTGTATCATGTTTTCAGCAGAAAAAGATCTTTGTGGCCCCAACCAATCTTCTTTATCTTTAAACCAGAAGGCTTCAGTTACATCCAATGAGCAATTTTCACACTATGTAAAAACACTTTACTAAGAGGGGCCTCATCATTTATCTTCTTTAGCTTCAACAGAAGTAAATAGGAAACATCTGCAAGCCATTTATGTGTGAGTGTCCATGTACGTCCGACATTCCATTCCCAGACATTTTGCTGAGCCACTCACATACACAAAAAACACATATGACCAACAGAAACAATGTATATATTTAACGTAGATATAACTGGCTATATTTACGTTTGATTACACTTCATTAATTTATATTTAACTTGATAAAAATATTCCACATTCCCCCTTTGTGACTTAGAAGTCACATTTCCACTTTCTTTCCTCTGAGTGCAGTTTCACAATTCAGTCAGCCTTAGTTATGCTATCTAATGACTAAATTAAGTCACACAGCTTTGCTACAAATGACCAGATTATGCCACCACGACTCGTTGGAGATCACAGAACCAAACATCTCTACTCAACTTTGATTAAGAATAGAGTAAAAGATTCTGTCCCCATATTCATCCAAGAAATAAAACATACAAAATTGTTTTAAGCATGAGTGTGCAATTGGTTCAGCCTCACATGTGGATATCACAGTTATGTAGACTACATCAAATATAAAACTAATATTCATTATAATGTCAAAAGTTCTTGCTTGAGTGTAGACATCTTCAACCCAGATACTTTGCGCATCGAAGAGGGTCACCCTTTGGGGAGAGGTTAGGCTAGCACTTACACCCAGGGCATGGTTCTTCATATCTTCATATCTATATTCATTAGAGAGATCAGTTTCCTCCCATCTTGGTCTTTCTGTCCATCCAGGTTAGTTTGAATTGCATTGGACCATATACATCGATCAAGGTAATCTACTTACTGTTGCTCAAAAAAATGATTTTGCCAGTGGTAACACACAACAGAATATTATTCCTTCCACAATGTTGTTATTCCTAACATTATATAAATTTTAGCTAATTGTGCACCCCATTTCTTTATGCAATCTATTTAAATTGCTATAAACAAGTCAAGCCATGTTAATTTTCAGTCACCACCGTGTTTTCTTTTTCCATTCTTTATTTATATTGAAATGTATATGAGTTTAATAAAAGCATGTGTAAAAATAATTGTTCAATCCTAATCCTTCATCATACTAACATTCTCAGGTTTGTTCAATACTTCTTTAATAATTTAGGCACTCGTTTGTATGTAACGGTTCTCGAAATTTGACCCCCAAATGCAATCTTTAATTTATCTTCTACACAGGGTGTGATCCCCTGATAACACAGTGATAGAATGTTTGGTATTTATCACTGTGATAAAATATTTTAATAAAGCGGTTATTAAGACACAGTCGGGTTGAGTGGAACTACTTTTCAAGCAGGTTTCTTCTAGACCTCCTTTTTGATGCTTCTAACCTAAAAGCATACATCCACTTCCTTAAACCCATATTACCCTCCCAGCTTGGGCAGGTTTCCAGGGCGGTGGCGCCCTGTCTTAGGCCGCTCTCATTTTGCCATTGGAGAGTCTTTCCCGTCATTGGGTCACCATTTCTTGCCACTGGTCTGATACCGCTCAGTCCTATCAGCCAATTCTTAATAATTTGGTATCTGTAAACAGATATTTTCTGTTGCTTCAGGAAGTATCACCTGAGAACCGTCACAGTCAATGGAACCATCTACAACTGCTTAAATATGGAGACAGTTCAAAACATGGTTAAATTCACTAAGCATTATTCAAAATTAAACAGTCTATTAAAGCTTAACAAATTAAATAAAATGTAAAAATTTTACTCATTTCCAGAACAGTTGTATTTCTGCTCCTTTAGCAAATGTCACAAAAAACCTTGTATAATCATGGGAACTAATATCAGAACAAAACAAATGGTAAATGTTGTTTTTTTTTTTTTTTTTAACCTTAGAGGTTACCAAAGCACTTTACACTGTGTCTCAATCACCCATACACACTCACATTCACCCACCAATGGCGGCAGAGCTGCCATGCAAGGCGCTAGCCTGCCATTGGGAGCAACTTGGGGTTCAGTGTCTTGCCCAAGGACACTTCAGCATGTGGAGTTGTGTGGGCCAGGAATCAAACCATCAACCTTGCGATTGGAAGCTGACCCGCTCTACCACCTGAGCCACAGCCGCCCCACAAAACAAAATACAGGGTAGCCTCTGTCAAGCTTCTAGGCAGCTTAATTTAAAACATCACCTTAATGAATAATGGTCTCTAGATAGTTTTGAACCTACATTTATTCTCAGATGAATGTTCAATTAATCTCTTATCTTTAATATAAAACCGTAACCTCAAATTGTCCTCTGAATTGGGAAAACCTTAATTGCCCTTAAAATCTTTAATCATGATAAGGAAAGCGGTTTGAACCTCTCCTTCATATCACTGTATCTAACATTAGTGTCACATCACATCATTTTACATATAAAAGAAAATTAAACAATTTAAAGATGTGCCTTTAGAGTACACTTCAACATCTGCTGTTGAGGTTCTTGTTTCAAGCAGACAAACAGAGAGTGAGAAAGGGGAGGGGTTCAGAGGGGGACATTGCATCTCATTACAGCAGTTCCTTGTTTTTCATTCTAGAATCTCACAATAATATATTTAAGTTATACTTCAACAGTGTAAAAAGTGATCATTATAAGAATTAATTATATTAACTTCTTTCAAACTTTTCCATTTTAAACCATCTTCAAAAACTTTCAACCTTCTTCTCTTGTTGAGATCCTGACCCCTGATCAGCTGATGGCACTGCTTCCAGCCATGTGCTAAATCTATCTTTCTCATGTCTATATAATACATAACCAAATGCTTAAATGGTTCTTCTGGCACTAACACATGAGCTATGGGTGGTATTATTCCTTTTCTGACATTGTTTTGTGCACAAACTTCACATGTTGACAAAAACTCATCAACCTAAAAATGAAGACCAATATTCTTGTTATTTAATTCTCCTTATCACTGTTATTTAATGATTTTTATTACTTCTCCCCTTATGCATTGGTTAAAACCATGCATTAATCTTAGTTGATGCAACCATCTATGCTTCATGAAAACACCATGTATCTTGTGTTTTTTTTTTTCACATAGTATGTTCATATAGACCTGCAATATTTCAATTAATGATTTCTAAAACAACAACTTTCCCTCTCCTTTTTTAACATTCTCTTTATTCAATTCAACTTACTTTAGCTTTCTGTTCAAGCTGAGCTTTACATTTACAGCCGCTATCTTATCCCTTCTTTTTTCTTTCTGTTGAATAACTCTGTTTTTTCACTCTCTCATGAGAAGCAAGTTCCATTCTATCTAATGAAACAACCAAAATCACCTTTATAAACTAACAGAAAAGTAAATGTTTAAACTGAATATGGTATAAAAGAGGCACAACTGAAATTCATCAAATCTCTTCAGAAAATACATTAAATCCTTTTACTTTCTCATGACTCTCATCTTTTAAATCCTAAAGTTAACATAATTTAACAATACCATTTTTCAGTTATTATTCTCTTATATTCATCAGCATTTCCTGATAAATGATTCAGTTAAATAGTAGAGACAAACATCATTGTCCAAAAACTGTATGCCTCTAAAGTGATACTTTCATAGATTTATCTTAAAATGGAAATATTTACACTAGAAAAAGATACTCTATCAACTCTTTGTAACACCCACTACCCTTTTTCTTTAAAGTGAGGGTACGCTCTGGAAAATTTAGGCGAGTACCAATCCAATAGGTAACTCTTACTGTGCCATACATTTGTAATATTTGCTCTTTAAATCAATAACTCAGTGATTAGATGCTGGATTTAAATTTAGACCCTCAGAACAATTTGGACATGGGTATTGAACCCATGGATGGCAGTTAGAAAGTCAAACATCCAATTAGTCATATATGACGGAAATCAACTTATCCAGAGAAATTTAATCCACAATTGAAATGTAAGTTCAGTAATGATTACCAGCAGTCATGATAGTGTGAGGGCCAATCAGATAATAGCCCACATTTTTCAGTCTTTTTCCCTCTGACTTCCTCCTGCAGTGTTAGCCGCTTCAATAAATCATTTGGCCAGGTCATCTACAATGGTGAGAGACTAGTTGCAGAATGAGTTGGTGAACAACATACACATAATGATGACATCATGAAATTATTTATGATATTCAATTTAATATCAATGTTTCCCATGGGTTTCACCTGCTACCAATGACCAATTTTTATTAGCATTTTCAATTATTTTTACAATTAAATATATCACATATTTGGACTTTATTTCAATTTTATCTGGCATGATTAGTCACAGACCAAATCCAAGAAAAAACTTCTCTAAGCAAATTTGAAAAGTAGAGAACATGAAATGATCTAAATCATTCTTAAATTTATTTTCTTTAATTCTAGTCTCAGTGACAGCTTTCAGTGTACCCATGATCAACCAATGCCTACACTGTATATATAAAACAAGAAATAAAAAGAAAAATATCTAATCTTAAAAGAATCTGCTATCTATCTTTTCTAAATTCGGGACATCCCTTTGTTTGAGTGGAGACATCAAGAAAGACGATATTTTTTTAATGCAGAGTATTAACCCCTCCTGCTCACTCTCCTTACAGAGTTTCAAAGGTCTCCCTCAATCTCTCCATTCAGACATTCCCTAACAAAAATAATAAACGCTATCTGTCCTATTTTTGTTGGTTGATCAAGTTTACACCGATAAAGCTGCACTCACCTGTAAATTGTTTTCCAGACATATTAAAACAAATCAAAAACAAAACATAAAATCATGGGTTTTTACATTTTGATGTCAAGACATTATAATGTTTAATTTAATATTGTCAAAAATTGTGTTTTCTCATAAATTTGAATAGACTGCACTTAAACAGACACATGAATGTGAAGTTTTCTCATTTAAGATTTACTTTTCATACTCCAGTTACAAACTCCTTTTTAATTTCTCTTTCCCATTATCTTGAAATGTTGGCATTTCCATTGTGGTTTTCTGGTATACGTATACTGCTTACCAGCATACATGAATGCAAATACGTGTCTACTTCCTTCCACCACCGGAACACTGAAAAAGGCAGAGCATAAATCAATCACAGTAAAGTATTTGTCATCAAGAGGGACATTTGTCAGCAGCGTGTGCAGATTTGGAACATCAGCTGGCCAATTTTGTACTATATCATTGATTGCTCGTAAATCATGAACAAGGCGCCATTTAGATTTGTTTGTTTTGATCACAGGAAATATTGGAGTATTACAGTAACTGTTAGTTTCCATTAAACTCCTGATTTTACTAGACCATCTATAGTGTCTTTTATGCCTGTTTCAGCCTCAGGCCGCAAAGGGTACTGTGATTTTCTTCGAGAAGTGCACCTAGCTTAAGTTGTATTCTTATTGGACTGGCTGAATTTACCAGTCCTACATCTGTGTCATGCTGAGACCATAACTTATTTGGTACCTGACGCTCCAATTCTTTAAATAGTTCAGCATCAATGGTCTCTATCAATTTGTTTGTTGGCGTCATCTGCGTTTGAATATTTTTTATTGATGACTACTTCCTGAGGAGTACCCATCAATGGAGTCCCACACAACATTTTCATGTAATTTTCTGTCAGCAGAATGGAAACTTAATGGATTTACTGTTGTTTCCCATTGGCTCTGTTTAGCTTTTTTAATCATTGGCCACCAATATTTTGCAATACAATTCTTCCCTACATATAAGGATACAAATGGATCAGAATTCTATTACATTAAACCAATTTTTACAAATTAATTCTCAGTTATACTCAAAGCTGCTCCCTGTTTAACTATTATGATGTATACATTTCTTTAATTATTTTATGTGGCAGGTTTTTCTCACTTTTTCTGAACTCTCTTTTTTCCTTTGGTCTGACTTACAGTCTTGTTTGTCTTTCTTTTTCTAACTCCACATGTCCCTCTATCTGCATTTCTCCTAGAACCTCTACAGTTCCCTTGAGTATTGGGAACTGACCTTCTGAGGGCACATATAGAGGTGATTTGACAAGTACCTCATTTACTTATCTCTTTTTCAGCGTCCTTCAATATTTTCCTAGCCTGTCTTATATTTTTCAGATAATTTTCTCCTTCTGTTTTGAACAATGCTAGCACTTCTCTCTCCCTTTCTCTTTTTTCCTCTCTCTTTTTTTTTTACTCTTATCTTTAGTTTTGTAGTTTTTTATCAATGTTTCCATTTCCTCTCACAAGGATACATCAAATGTCCCTTCCTTTGGCCATTTTGTCATCAAATCTTTGGTTCTTTTTTGCCATTTGTTTGAGAGTTTATCTATAAGTTCTTTACACAATGGATGTTTTAATATGTCCACAGGAGTGGCTGCCATAATTATACCTTATGTATTATGACAACACTTATCTTTAATACAACCTTTGTTTAACATCCACTTACTTAGTTGAATTTAGTTTATTGCAAAACACTGGAGTTTTTTTTTTTTTTTTTTTTCAGATAATGTAATTTCCCAAATGAAATTCAAGTACTATATTATTTTAATATTCTTACTTGTCTCTATGAAATGAACTTATAACCACAGTTATATCACTTAACCGTATGTATGTTTTTGTAAATGATTCAACGTAAATTATTTTGTATGAAGTTAAATACTTGTCTTTGCTTCAGTCTAATTAGGAGTTATGACCAGTCAACAATTGCTTTTTCTCAGTTTAGCTTATCTTACACCAGGCTTCCTGTGTTTCCTGAATAGAACAGCCCATGACTAAATCTTGTTCTGCCAACCAACAGTTAGTTTTTCTCTTCCATGCACATTTTTACAGCCATGTTGTCTTATAGTTTTTATTATTTTCCCTATTGTTAATTTACACTGTAGTATTCTTTTGCTTCTAGGTTCAAAATTATTGATGGAAGATTGAAAATAGGTCTAAATAGATTTTCTTTGCTATAATTTGTATATATTCTCTTCATTAGTTTTGCATTAAAGACTGAGTTTTTCTATCTGGATTACAAATGTTGCAACTTTGTAAATTTGTCAAACAACCAACAAAGCCAAGATTTCTGTTAACCAAGGAAATTCCTTTCCAAAGTGTCACGAGACAGGCTTTCATTCCCAACATCCATTCAACATATAATAGACAAATCTTCTTTATTAGACAACATGTACTCCATTTATCCTGTCCCTTTTATTTTTTTAGGGCTCATGTAACATCCACTCTGTGTTCCTTATATTGTTTAAAGATTCATCAGACATCTCAATTCCTGTATTGGGCTTATATTTGTACTCAGTCATACACTTCCATACACACACTTTCAAACACAGACTCTCATACATTCACAACCACAGAAATGTCACACTTAGTACACACACAAGGCCTTTATAAACACAGAGCTCACAATAACACAAAATAATTCTAGAACGCAGCTATTCTACCACTCTTCTTGAGTGACCTGCACCTGCAGGATTTATACACATACACTCTTCTTGAGTGACCTGCACCTGCAGGATTTATACACATACACTCTTCTTGAGTGACCTGCACCTGCAGGATTTATACACATACACTCTTCTTGAGTGACCTGCACCTGCAGGATTTATACACATACACTCTTCTTGAGTGACCTGCACCTGCAGGATTTATACACACACACTCTTCTTGAGTGACCTGCACCTGCAGGATTTATACACACACACTCTTCTTGAGTGACCCGTTCCTACAGGATTTATACACACACACAAACACTTTCAATTCCTCAACCTATGTGGAATATATATATATATTTTTAACTGTTATCCATCAAGGCCCACTTAACAGTAGAACATAGATCATTGCATGCAATTATTTCTTCTGGAATCAAAAACCCTCTATTTATTTTATTTTCCTTATTTAAATTTGGAAGAGCTTTTAGAGTGTTCTTACCACCACAGGTAAACTGACAAGCAACACAAAATTAATAAGCAAATTGCTTACCTTTTTTCGGTGGCCACCGTTTATTGTGTTGCCTGGCCAGTCAACGTGCTGCTGTGGTCACTCTGCCCTGTTCCGTCCCATCTGGGGTGCCATTTGTTGTGGTTTCTGCCCACTTTGTGAAAAACTCACTCTCAAAGAAAGTATTTGATTTCAGAAGAATAGACTTTATTGTCAGACCATAAAGCCGAGTTGCCTCCAGAACAACTAACATGTCTTGAGTTTGCACCCTCTTACATAGGTCTCACAAGGCGTGGCTAAAATAACCCTTATCCTGTTTGTATCATGTTTTCAGCAGAAAAAGATCTTTGTGGCCCCAACCAATCTTCTTTATCTTTAAACCAGAAGGCTTCAGTTACATCCTGTGAGCAATTTTCACACTATGTAAAAACACTTTACTAAGAGGGGCCTCATCATTTATCTTCTTTAGCTTCAACAGAAGTAAATAGGAAACATCTGCAAGCCATTTATGTGTGAGTGTCCATGTACGTCCGACATTCCATTCCCAGACATTTTGCTGAGCCACTCACATACACAAAAAACACATATGACCAACAGAAACAATGTATATATTTAACGTAGATATAACTGGCTATATTTACGTTTGATTACACTTCATTAATTTATTTAACTTGATAAAAATATTCCACACCACCAAGTGATGATTTCAGCCAATGCAAATAAATTGCATGTGGGTAGTCCCACATACAGTCAAATGAATGGGCAGTGGTCTGTTGAATAAATTGTATGTGGGTAGTCCCACATACGGTCAAATGAATGGGCAGTGGTCTGTTGAATAAATTGTAAGATGGTAGTCCCACTTACAGTCAAATGAATGGGCAGTGGTCTGTTTGTGGAAATATAGCTATACAATCAATTGCTAACGGACAGATAGTCTGTTGAATAAATGGTATGTGGGTAGTCCCACTTGCAGTCAATTAAATGGGCAGTGGTCTATTGGTTGACATGAAACTATACAATCAATTGCTAATGGACAGTTAGTCTGTTGAATAAATTGTACGTGGGTAGTCCCACTTACAGTCAAATGAATGGGCAGTGGTGTGTTTGTTGACATGAAGCTATACAATCAATTGCTAATGGGCAGTTAGTCTGTTGGTGGACTTACAGCTATACAATCAATTGCTAATGGTCAGTTAGTCTGTTGGTGGACATGAAGCTATACAATCAATTGCTAATGGGCAATTAGTCTATTGGTGGACATGTAGGACTCCCCCTGAACATAGTGCACCCTTCAAAACATATAAATTCCACTGACCACCAAGTGATGATTTCAGCCAATGCAAATAAATTGCATGTGGGTAGTCCCACATACAGTCAAATGAATGGGCAGTGGTCTGTTGAATAAATTGTACGTGGGTAGTCCCACTTAATGAATGGGCAGTGGTCTGTTGGAGGACATACAGCTATACAATCAATTGCTAATGGGCAGATAGTCTGTTGAATAAATTGTATTTGGGTTGTCCCACTTACAGTCAAATGAATGGGCAGTGGTCTGTTGGTGGACATATAGCTATACAATGAATTGCTAATGGACAGATAGTCTGTTGGTGGACATACAGCTATACAATCAATTGCTAAAGGGCAGTTAGTCTGTTGGTGGACATGAAGCTATACAATCAATTGCTAATGGGCAGTTAGTCTGTTGGTGGACTCAGTTTGTGTGCAAAATAGATGGTTAGCGGGCAGATAGCGGGTCCGTGGACAGCCCCGCCCCCTCATGGTGGTCAGGGGGTCTCCCTGGTCAATTTGGGTAAAATAGTGGGTCAGGGGGATGATAATGGGTCCGTGGACAGCCCCCCAGCCTTGTTAACCTCTGTGCTATTATGTCTCTAAGACATTATAAATATTACAGTTTAATTTTATGTTAATGCATGATTTTCTGTAAAGCTGCTTTGAAATGTTATGCATTGTGAAAGACACAATACAAACAAACTTTTTCAATGTACAACTTGCCACTGCAGTCTCTATGCACAATTATGATTTCAAGCTTGATTTACATGTCCTGGAGTTACATTTTGTTCTGTTTTCACCCAAAACCAACTGGATCATTTCAGAAGACATTGATTAAACACTGGAGTCTCATGCATTATGTTTATGCTGACTTTTTGGAGCTTCAAATCAAATAAAAATCCCTTTATCCCTCAACCAAATACACAAGTCTTGGGTGCAGTTCCAAGCAACATAGCAGTATAACAATTACAATAAACATCTGATTTACACATAACACAGTTTACACATCTTGATACACAACACAATATAACCTAATAATATACAATATATATTATACACAAAATAAGACGATATACCAAAAAAAAAAAATTATATACAGTATACAGAAAATAAGAAGACTGTATTCAATAAAAACACACTGTACTCCAACCCACATGTAATCAGTGGAACCCCAACCCACATGTAATCAGTTTCTTCTGAGCATTGTTTATTTCACTCTTTTTCAACCTTCCTTGGCCACCCCTATTAGACCACACTGTTGCCATGTAGATGACACAGCCTGCCCTCTTTCGCTTTGCTCCTTGGAAGGCTTGCTGCTTCAGTAATCCAGTTACAGCACATGGTAGCATTCTGTCTGAACCAACAAAAAGACATTCAGTAAAGCGCCTTTCCACTAATGAATAGCTCATGGCTCAGATCAGAATGGAAAGAATGCTCAACTTGCACAAAACTGCAGTCATCTCTTAAATTCCCTTAATTGCTGTCCCCTTGGCCCATATAGTTTGGATCGCAAGAGGAACATCAGAGTTGTTGCACCAAATCTAAACAGACATTACTCTATAAGTGGCGATGCGCTCCAAAGGGGGTTAATACTTTTTTGATGTAAGACACAGAGGCATAGACACAGGCATACAAGGGTACAGGTGTCCGCAGGATATAAATGCATTTTCTGCTGAAAATATAAGTTTATAATTTTTATTATATATGGTTAAATCCTGCATAAATGGGTTTGTTTTTCCTGTTGGCTGCAGAGTTGCTGCTATAGCTGCTGTACTAGGGTAAATCTGCTGCAGAACTATGGAGAACTGCTGTGAGTATGTCGGGTGTATTATAGCTCTGCACTAAAAGTGTGAAATACAGATTTATATTTAATGTTATACACTGTTTGGCAATAATTGAATACAGTAGACTCTGATTGTATTGTAGATGGAGTTTTCTATCGATGTGTGAGTCATGCTGCTTTTATCTGCCTTTTAATATCCTGTGTCCATGTGGGATTTTAAAAAGGTAAAAATGTGTTTTGCATATTGCTCTTTCATGAGTGTGCAAAGCGCAACACGCTGCGACTGGGCGCAACGTCTTTTCCGATTTTCACAAGAAAAGAGTTAATTCTAAGTGCAATTTTCCTGCCAGGCAAATGGGCATGGGTGGGAGTGTTTGTGCTACTGTGAAAAACTTATAAGAAATGGTGATCAGTCATAAGACTTAAAATATATAAATTAATATATGTGTAGTGGTGAAAAGAGTACAAATAAAATACAACTAAGTGTAAATAAGTAGACTGCTGAAAAACTACTCAAGTTATAACTTTAACAGTAAAAATTACTTTTATGTAAATTATATTATATATAATATATAAATAACATTCAAAAGCACTGTTGCCAATTTAATGACTTTGTCTCTAGATTTAGCGACTTTCTGACACCCTTAGCGAGTAAAAGAGTCATCTAACAACTAGTGACAGTTTTTGCTAATTTTGTATTCTGCTTTAGCAACATTCTTCCACATCTGGCTACAGAAAAAAACATCAGCTCTACCATGATTGATGTCAAATTTTTCTCGGTGTTCTAAAGCCCAATTAAGTTTCAAGTAATATGGCTGGCCTGCATGCCATCAGTGGTTGGACTTAAGTGTAAACGAATGTTCTATAAATCGAATGACTGATGAGCTTTCATGTAGTTGGTTTTTGTTGCAACCTTCTCAACCTCAATTCATGTGCATGCTCTCCGTTTAGAGAACAAAAGTAAGCCTACAGCAATAGGCTATTAAGAAATTATCTAGCAGTGCGAGAGAGAGAAAGAGAGTGATAATGGATATGAACCATTGGTCTATAATAAAGTATACTGTAGAGATAAGTGATGTGAACTCTTATGTCATTGTCAAAAATAATTGTGACCCCGTAACACTGGCACAAGAAATAAACACTGATGGTTTTGCATCACAGCCCAGATATGTTAAAAAAAAAGATATATTACATATTATCTCCAAAACAGCTCCATGTGAGGCATCATTATGCATATAGATCTATGTTTAAAAATAAATAATAATAAAAACATCCCCAACACTACACCCCTACCTACCCCTGATTGCTATTGCTAGGATACATTTGGCATTTTTGTTGTTCAATAACAAAACAAAATAAATAAATAAATAATGATTAAATTGTAATCCTCAACTGTCTTCCCCTGCTTGCTATGCAGTGTTTGAAAAAACAAAACAAAAAATCTATCCCACTGCCCACCACAACTTTCTGAATGTTTGACAAGTTCAATTACTTATAGCTAAATGATTATTAGTTAAAAATTAAAAACGTATGATCGTTCTTCAGTACTACAACTTTAAAGAACTGCCATAGCTCTTTGCGCCTTTGTAGCTTTGTAGCAACATTTCAGTGAATCTTTGGCGACTTCCCATGAGAAATAGTAGGCAACACTAAAGTTACACACTAAACACAGATATTTTTTTCACCATTAAATTAATCAACAATACTTCCAAAAACATTTGCAAATTATTATTACTGATTAAAATAATTTTGTATATATTAATTTATTTTAAAGAACATTTTCACCCATTTTTAGCAGTCATTACACAAGTCTACTGTATAGTATATAGTGTCACCTAAGAAAATAAAGATCCTTAAGAAATCATTCTAATGTGCTAATTTGGTACTCAATATTTGTATAATATTATTATTATTAGATCAGTTGAGGTATTGTGCACACTTGCATTTCTTACAACGACAAACACGCTCTACTGTGGGTACAGGATTCTTGGACGATCAGGTTTGAAGAATACAGCATTTATTTAAATAGAAATAGTAATTTGTAGCATATGTCTTTACTGTAATTCTTGATCAATTTAATGCATCTTTGGTGAGTAGAAGCATAGTTTCTTTCATAAACCAAATGTCTTAGTGTTCTAAAATTTTGAACGGAAGTGTATGCAGCCTAATATATATACAGCTCTGGAAAAATGAAGAGACCACTGCAAAATTATCAGTTTATCTGGATTTACTATTTGAGTAAATATATGTTTTATTCTATAAAGGAATGACAACATTTTGTTATGCTGGGTAGTGGAAGTAGGAGAAGGCAGACGGGAGTGTGGATCCAAATGCGGGCTTTATTATATAAATAACAAATAAGAGAACACAAAGAAAAGTCCACAATGGGAAAAACTAACTTAAACACAAAAGAACACACAGCTGGGAGAACAGAACACGAAGGGCAGGTACAAGGGCAAAGGCATGACAGGAAACCATTCACGACATATAACCATACATCAAACAACGATCGACAAGGACTGAACAAGAAACGAGGGTTTAAATACAAGAGGAACAAACAAGGGAATGAGGGACACCTGGAAGAAACAATCAAGGGAACACCAATCATAATAACAAACTACAAAGGACTACAAAAAAACAAACAGGAACCAGGAAACAGGGGCTAAACTAAACTTCAACATAAGAGCACAACAACAAAAGACACCAATGAACATGACAGAAACCAAACAGGAAACAGGAACTAAACTAAATTTCAACATAAAAGCACAGAAGCAAAAGACAACAGAGAACATGACAGCATAAGAGAAACTACAAAAGGACTACAAAGACCAAAAAAGGAACTAAACAAAACTTCACAATAACAGTACAAAAAACAAAAGACAACAGGGAACATAACATAACCCCCCTCAAAAGGACCGGATTCCAGACAGTCCTAAAGAAAACAACAAGAACAACAAACACAAATAAATGTCCAAGGGGTGAGGGATTGGAACGGGGGGAAAACAGACAGACCAAAGGGGTACAGGGACAGTCCAAGGAGGTACAAGGGGTAATTAGGCAGTCCACGGGGGCACAAGGGGCAATCAGACAGGCCACGGGGGCACAAGGGGCAATAAGGCAGTCCATGGGGGCACAAAGGGAAATGAGACAGGCCACGGGGGCACAAGGGGCAATTAGGCAGTCCATGGGGGCACACAGGGACAGGTTTGGGTAGTCTGGGAGGTGGCCATCGGACAGGGACAGGTCCAGGAGGCCTAGGAAGCGGCCACAAGACAGGAACAGGTCTGGGGGGCTTGGGAGGTGGCCATCGGACAGGGACAGGTCCAGGAGGCCTGGGAGGCGGCCTCAGGACAGGGGCAGGTCTAGGAGGTCTGGGAGATGGTCGCAGAACAAGGGCCGGCACAGGGGTCCTGGGGAGTGGCTCCTGGACAGGGACAGGTTTAGGTGACCTAGGGGGTGGCCACAGGGCTAGGGCTGGTTCAGGGGGCCTGGGAGGAAGAGTGGCCCCTAGGGGAGCTGCAAGGGGCTCTGGAAATGAAGCTGAGGGAGGCTCTGGAGGCGGAACCGAGGGAGGTGGCGCCGTAGGAGGCTCTGGAGGCGGAGGCCTGGAAGGCTCTGGAGGCAGAACAATGAAGGTGGCGCCATAGGAGGCTTTAAAGGCGGAGGCCTGGAAGGCTCGAGTGACCTGAGAGGCGGAGGCCTGGAAGGCTCTGGAGGTGGAGCCGAGGGAGGCTCAGGAGGTGCAGCCGAGGAAGGTGGCACCGTAGGAGGCTTTAGAGGCGGAGGCCTGGAAGACTCTGGGGGTGGAGCCGAGGAAGGCCTAGGAGGCGGAGGCCTGGAAGGCTCTGGAGGTGGAGCCAAGGGAGGCGGTGCCGTAGGAGGTTTCAGAGGCGTGGCCCTAGAAGGCTCTGGAGTCTCTGGGAGCAGAGCCATAGGAGGCTCGGGAGGCGGAGCCGTGAAAGGCTTGGGAGATGGAGCTGTAGGAGGCCCGGGAGTTTCTGGGAGAAGAGCCGCAGGACGCTTCAGAGGCGGAGCCGTAGGAGGCTCGGGGAGAAGGGCCGTGGAAGGCTCAAGAGGCTTGGAAGGCGGAGCCCTGGAAGGCCCGAGAGGCTTGGGAGGCGGAGCCCTGGAAGGCTGGAGAGGCTTGTGGGGCGGAGCCCTGGAAGGCTCGAGAGGCTCGAGAGGCGGAGCCCTAGAAGGCTCAAGTGACTTGAGGGGCGGAGCCCTGGGAGGCTCGAGAGGCTTGAGAGGCAGAGCCCTGGGAGGCTCGAGTGGCTCGAGAGATGGAGCCCTGGAAGGTTCGAGTGACTTGAGGGGCGGAGCCCTGGGTGGCCCGAGAGGCTCGAGAGGAGGAGCTCTGGAAAGCTCGAGAGGAGGAGCTCTGGAAAGCTCGGGAAGCTTGAGAGGCGGAGCCCTGGAAGGCTCGAGACGCTTGAGGGGCGGAGCCCTGGAAGGCTCGAGAGGCTTGAGGGGCGGAGCCCTGGAAGGCTCGAGAGGCTTGAGGGGCGGAGCCCTGGAAGGCTCGAGAGGCTTGAGGCGCGGAGCCCTGGAAGGCTCGAGAGGCTTGAGGGGCGGAGCCCTGGAAGGCTCGAGAGGCTTGAGGGGCGGAGCCCTAGGAGGCTCGAGAGACTGGAGAGGCGGAGCCCTGGAAGGCTTGGGAGGCGGAGCCCTGGAAGGCTTGGGAGGCGGAGCCCTGGAAAGCTCAGGAAGCAAGGAAGGCGAGGCTCTGGAAAGCCCAGAAGGCGGAGCTCTGGAAAGCTCGGAAGGCGGAGCTCTGGAAAGCTCGGGTAACTCGTAAGGCGGAACTCTGGAAAGCTCTGGTAACTCGTAAGGCGGAGCTCTGGAAAGCTCGGGAGGAGGAGCCCTAGAAGACTCGAGAGACTTGAGAGACTTGGGAGTCGGAGCCCTGGAAGGCTCGAGAGGTGCTGGCTCTAGGACGGGAACGACCACTGGCACTGGCTCTTGGACGGTCCTGGCTACTGGCGCTGGCTCTTGGACGGTCACGGCCACTGGCGCTGGCTCTTGGACGGTCGAGGCTACAGGCGCTGGCTCAGGGACGGTCGAGGCTACAGGCGCTGGCTCAGGGACGGTCGAGGCTACAGGCACTGGCTCATTGACCTCTGAGGCGACAGGTACTGGCTGGGTGACCGTAGCTGATGAGGGCTCTGGCTCGCAGACCGGGGCAGGCGAGGGCTCTGGCTCGCTGGCCGTAGCTGGCGTGGGCTCTGGCTCGCTGGCCGTGGCAGGCGTGGGCTCTGGCTCGCTGACCGTGGCAGGCGTGGGCTCTGGCTCACTGACCGTGGCAGGCGTGGGCTCTGGCTCGCTGGCCGTGGCAGGCGTGGGCTCTGGCTCGCTGACCGTGGCAGGCGTGGGCTCTGGCTCGCTGGCCGTGGCAGGCGTGGAGTAGCGAGCAGAAGCTTCTGCCCTCCTCCTCCTCTTTCAGGCTAACGAGGTTGAGCGCGCTGGCGCAGGAGCAGAGGAAGCTGAGCACACCGGCTCTGGAGCGGACCAAACTGCCGACGCTGGTTTGTAGACTAAGGCAGGCGTGGAGGTTGGCTTGCTGGCAGGTGGGGCATGGCGCGAAAGGACGAGCCATGGAAGACTGGAGGGTCACCACTGCGACAGGGACAGGGACAGGTCCAGGAGGCCTAGGAAGCGGCCACAAGACAGGAACAGGTCTGGGGGGCCTGGGAGGTGGCCATCGGACAGGGACAGGTCCAGGAGGCCTGGGAGGCGGCCTCAGGACAGGGGCAGGTCTAGGAGGTCTGGGAGATGGTCGCAAAACAAGGGCCGGCACAGGGGTCCTGGGGAGTGGCTCCGGGACAGGGACAGGTTTAGGTGACCTAGGGGGTGGCCACAGGGCTAGGGCTGGTTCAGGGGGCCTGGGAGGAAGAGTGGCCCCTAGGGGAGCTGCAAGGGGCTCTGGAGATGAAGCTGAGGGAGGCTCTGGAGGCGGAACCGAGGGAGGTGGCGCCATAGGAGGCTCTGGAGGCGGAGGCCTGGAAGGCTCTGGAGGCAGAACCGATGAAGGTGGCGCCGTAGGTGGCTTTAAAGGCGGAGTCCTGGAAGGCTCGAGTGACCTGAGAGGCGGAGGCCTGGAAGGCTCTGGAGGTGGCGCCGTAGGAGGCTTTAGAGGCGGAGGCCTGGAAGACTCTGGGGGTGGAGCCGAGGAAGGCCTAGGAGGCGGAGGCCTGGAAGGCTCTGGCGGTAAAGCCAAGGGAGGCGGTGCTGTAGGAGGTTTCAGAGGTGTGGCCCTAGAAGGCTCTGGAGTCTCTGGGAGCAGAGCCATAGGAGGCTCGGGAGGTGGAGCCGTGAAAGGCTCGGGAGACGGAGCCGTAGGAGGCCCGGGAGTTTCTGGGAGAAGAGCCGTAGAAGGCTCGGGGAGAAGAGCCGCAGGACGCTCCGGAGGCAGAGCCGTAGGAGGCTCGGGGAGAAGGGCCGTGGAAGGCCCGAGAGGCTTGAGAGACTGGAGAGGCGGAGCCCTGGAAGGCTCGGGAGGCGGAGCTCTGGAAAGCTCGGAAGGTGGAGCTCTGGAAAGCTCGGGTAACTCGGAAGGCGGAACTCTGGAAAGCTCGGGTAACTCGGAAGGCGGAGCTCTGGAAAGCTCGGGTAACTCGGAAGGCGGAGCTCTGGGAAGCTCGGGAAACTCGGAAGGCGGAGCTCTGGAAAGCTCGGGAGGAGGAGCCCTAGAAGACTTGAGAGACTTGGGAGGCGGAGCCCTGGAAGACTCGGGAGGAGGAGCCCTGAAAGGCTCGAGAGGCGCTGGCTCTAGGACGGGCACGACCACTGGCGCTGGCTCTTGGATGGTCCTGGCTACTGGCGCTGGCTCTTGGACGGTCACGGCCAGTGGCGCTGGCTCAGGGACGGTCGAGGCTACAGGCGCTGGCTCAGGGACGGTCGAGGCTACAGGCACTGGCTCAGGGACGGTCGAGGCTACAGGCACTGGCTCATTGACCTCTGAGGCGACAGGTACTGGCTGGGTAACCGTAGCTGACGAGGGCTCTGGCTCGCTGGCCGTGGCAGGCTCTGGCTCTGGCTCGCTGGCCGTGGCAGGCGTGGGCTCTGGCTCGCTGACCGTGGCAGGCGTGGGCTCTGGCTCGCTGGCCGTGGCAGGCGTGGAGTAGCGAGCAGAAGCTTCTGCCCTCCTCCTCCTTCGGGCTGACGAGGTTGAGCGCGCTGGCGCAGGAGCAGAGGAAGCTGAGCACACCGGCTCTGGAGCAGACCAAACTGGCGACGCTGGTTTGTGGACTAAGGCAGATGTGGAGGTTGGCTTGCTGGCAGGTGGGGCAGGCGCAAAAGGACGAGCCATGGAAGACTGGAGGGTCACCACTGCGGGAGGAGAGGCAGGGTCTTCCTCAACAACGCCCACAGTGAGTGACGAGCCACAGACCAGCAAAGTCTCCTCCACGAATTCCAGGATAGTCCAGCCGTGCGTCGCCGGTAGCAACCGCTCCTTAAGCGAACTGTTCAGATTGCCCCTGAAGAAAGCCACCAGGGAGGAGTCTGGGAAGTCCGCGACACTCGCCAGCTCGAGGAAGTCGCGGATGTGGTCCTCCACAGGATGGTCCTCTTGTTTCAGGCAGAGGAGTCTGAAGTTCGCCTGTTGCACCGCTGGATCCATTGTAGATCGATCGTTCTGTTATGCTGGGTAGTGGAAGTAGGAGAAGGCAGACGGGAGTGTGGATCCAAATGCGGGCTTTATTATATAAATAACAAATAAGAGAACACAAAGAAAAGTCCACAATGGGAAAAACTAACTTAAACACAAAAGAACACACGGCTGGGAGAACAGAACACGAAGGGCAGGTACAAGGGCAAAGGCATGACAGGAAACCATTCACGACATATAACCATACATCAAACAACGATCGACAAGGACTGAACAAGAAACGAGGGTTTAAATACAAGAGGAACAAACAAGGGAATGAGGGACACCTGGAAGAAACAATCAAGGGAACACCAATCATAATAACAAACTACAAAGGACTACAAAAAAACAAACAGGGGCTAAACTAAACTTCAACATAAGAGCACAACAACAAAAGACACCAATGAACATGACAGAAACCAAACAGGAAACAGGAACTAAACTAAATTTCAACATAAAAGCACAGAAGCAAAAGACAACAGAGAACATGACAGCATAAGAGAAACTACAAAAGGACTACAAAGACCAAAACAGGAACTAAACAAAACTTCACAATAACAGTACAAAAAACAAAAGACAACAGGGAACATAACACATTTCCCCCAGACTGGTTTATGTATTTCTGTAATTGCTGATCTCCTGGGATTTTCACAAACAACAGTCTCTAGAATTGAATCTGAATGATGCCAAAAACAAAAAACATCCAGTGAGCGGCAGTTCTGTAAATAGAAATGCTTTGTTGATGAGAGAGGCCAACAGAGAATGGCCAGACTGGTTCGAAACTAACAAAGTCTATTGTAACTCAGATAACAACTCTGTACAATTGTGGTGAGAAGAATATCATCTCAGAATGCTTTTCTGAGATGCGGGTTGGTGCTGTTTTGGTGTCCAGAAGGGGGATTAATGGTGCTAATGCATGAGCATGGCCATAATATGCACCTGTTACCCTCTGTTATTGTATTTAATGATACATTTTTCAAAAGAATAGTTAAGCTCATGAAAAAGGTTTTCTTTCGATCACTCATTCACTGTCGGGCACAAGCATCTTTTGTGGTGTTAGAAAGCATTTTAAGCAACAAGGTTAAGGTTTGAAAGGAGGAGGTGAGAACTGACTGAACCATCAAAATAATGTTTAATGAAAACAAAAAAACACAAAACATAAATGCACACACTGCAGCTGCATGTGGCTCTCTCTCTCTCCTAAACTGCTGCCTTCCACTACATTTATTCCTCTCCTAGGCTGATTAGCCAGATTAGGGCATTCCTACCGCCTTTGCCTCAGGTCGGGGAACCCCCAGCATGACATACACCTCTCAAGGGCTGGGGAGGGGCCCGGCCCTCAGCCCCTCCACATCTCTGGTGGATGGCTGCTCCTTTGTTGGCTGGTAGTTGCAAGGACTCCACAACAGTGCATCCCTCCTCCTTCCCGGGTTTCGGCACCAATGTAACAAGGTTAAAATGGGGATAGGAGGAGGCGGCAACAAGCTGAACAGTTAAAGTAAAATTAATATTTTAATTAAACAAGACACACAAAACATAAATGCACACACTGTAGCTGAGTGTGGCTCTCTCTCTCTCTCTCTCTCTCTCTCTCCTGCATTCCGCTGCATTTATCCCCCACCCTCCTCCTCATCCCTGTTCTACACACAAGAGTGTTATATGGGTGAAAACCTGAAAATAGTTTTATTTAAAACATGTAATGTTTTAACTGTGCACTAGTCATAGCAATATCTTACCTTCTGTTTTCATCCTTTTAAAGAAAGTAAAAATATTTCCTTGAACTGTTCTAATAATCTTAATATATCTTGGATAAATAGTTGATAATAACCAGAACATCCTAAGAAAGAACGTAGCTATTTGAGAGTTTTTGGACTTGGCAAAATATTTTTAAAATCAGATTGTCTAAAAATACCAAGACTTCAGTGAGATTGATATCAACCATACACTTCTCCATAAGTCGCTGGAATGTACTGGGAGGATTTGTTATCCCCTGAGGCATTCGGTTAAACTCCCAGAATCCCAAGGGACAAACAAAGGCTGTTTTGAGCTTATCTTTTGCCTCAAATTCAATCTGGTAGTAGCCAGACTTTAAATTGAGCACCTTGAACCATTTAGAACCACGGAGTGCCGAAAAAGCTTCTTCAAGGTTTGGGAGTGCATTAGCATCTTTTGCAAATTTGCTTTATCTTCAGTGGCATAAGTTTCATGTTTACACATGGAAGGTCACATTAATCCATCGCTACTTTCGGAACATGTTCTAGGTGTATGCGCACCATAGCGCATGCCAAAGCTATTATAAATAGATCGGAGAGAGCCAGGGCTGGACTGGTAATCTGGCATACAGGGCATCTGTCCATAGGGAGAACCGACCGTTGTAGAACGGACCACAAAACGGAGCAGCGATAAGGACAGCAAACACGACTCCATCTGACACCAAGCTTATGCTTTCCTTTTACTCCAACATTCCTTACAAGGACTCTGTCACCTGCTTCAAGACATAACTCAGGCACTTTGCTGTCATAGCGAAGCTTGTTTCACTTCTCACTGTTCTACAGTTACTTTGTAACTCTCTTGCAGGCAGTCTCTCACTTTCTTGACATACTCTGTATGTTACTTCATGAAATCCTTTTAGGATGTAGTCCAAAAGCTATGTCGATGGGGAAATTAGGTTGGCTGCCAAACATGAGCTGATACGGTGTAAATCCAGTCATATCATTCTTTGTAAAATGTTATGCATGTACTAATGGTAGCATGAAAACTTCCCATCTACTCTTGTCCTCTTCTTGTAGAGTTCAAAGCATCTCAAGGAGTTTTCTGTTCATCCTTTCTACAGGATTTCCACTAGGGTGATAGGGAGTTGTTCTTGTTTTCTTGATCCCGGTGAGTTGATTTGATGAGAAATGACTTGAAATCTTGCCCTTGGTCACTACACAAACACTCTGGGAACCTATAGTGGATGAAGAAGTTTTTCCACAATGTTTTTACTGCTGTCTTATTTGGCTGGTGCAGGTCCTGATGCTGCGATACCACCTGCCTGATGGTAGCAGTGAGAGCAGCTCAAGGCTCGGATGGCTGGAGTCTCTGATTATCCTCCAAGCTTTTTCATACACCGCCTGGCATATATGTCCTGGAGGGAGGGAAGCTCATCTCCGATGATGTGTCTTGCAGTTTGCACCACACTTTGCAGGGCTTTGCGGTTGAGGGCAGTGCCGTTTCTGTACCAGGCAGTGATGCAGCAAGTCAGGATGCTCTTTATATTGCTGGTGTAGAACCGTGTGAGGATGTGGTGGTTCATTCCAAACTTCCTCAGCCATCTCAGGAAGAAGAGGTACTGGTGAGCCTTCTTCACAATGGCCTCAGTGTGGACGAACCATGTGAGATCCTCTCTGATGTGGACACTGAGGAACTTGAAGCTTCTGACTCTCTCCACCGGTGTTCCATTGATGGTAATGGGTCTGTGTTCTCTGTCTTTTCTACTGAAGTCCACCACAAGCTCCTTGGTCTTGCTGACGTCGAGGGAGAGGTTGTGCTCCTGACACCAGTGTGTCAGTGTGTGCACCTCCTCTCTGTAGGCTGTTGTCAGTGATAAGACCTACCACTGCCGTATCATCATCAAACTTAATGATGGCATTGGAGCTGTGTGTTGCCACACATTCATGTGTGTACAGGGAATAAAGGAGTTGGCTGAGAACACAGCCCTGTGGGGTTCCAGTGTTGAGGGTGTTACGTCCCCCAGCTCTGGTGTTTGCTGATATACGTGCATTCTAGTGCAGTGTCTCTCCCCTTTTCTTAATTGCAGATGAGCCACACCTGAGCGAAGCCTAAGTTTGCGCTATATAAAGCTTCTGGGACCGTTCCTGAGGGCGCACACAGAGACCGAGACCAGAAGCAACGCACTGCCGTGTGTTCTGTCTTCGTAAACAGCTGCCTACTTGCTGTCCACCCGGCAGCATTGAAGTGTTCCGCCTTTATAGTAAATCTTGCTGTTATCTGTTAAATAAACATACCCCTATTATTTTTGCTACGAGCCGATCTGTGTGCGTCCTCCTTTATGTTAAGGGTGGTGTCCGACCGCCTGTAACATAGTGGGGGCTCGTCCGGGATCAATAATTTGATTAAATCGGACTTTAGTGTTAATTGCGGAACTTTTGAAAAACGCTACAACTAGTACAACATTTTGGTGAGTATTCTGGTGAGCAATTATGAATGTCTGTTCCTTTGTTTAGTCGAAACTATTTTATTTTATTTTGGTGGATATCTCAGGAGGGGGCACGTAGGAGGCCTCGAGCTGAGTAAGCCACTGAAGATTGCGTAGGTATTTAGGATTTTGTTTTGGTTTTGTATATAGTTAGTTAGAGCAGCCACAGACAACATTTTTGTCTATCAGAATACCTTTAGTTAAGTTGTATGGCTTGTTGTATGATTTAGTAAGCGCCGGTACTCTGATTGTACTAGCGTGATTAAATTTATGGGTGGACATTAAAATTCGTGGTCGTTGTTAGCCTATATTGTGCTTTTTGTTTGACCACTTTAGGTGTTTGCTACTTTGTAGCTTTGTCGCAGTTAAAACTGCTTTAGTGAGTTTGTTTTATTTTGTGATTATTTATTTTTGCGCTTTTAGGCGTCTTTACGCGTTAAAATGGCAACAGAGGAAGCATTCGTTAAAGAACCCTCAATTGAGTTATTTTTGAAATTTTCAAAAGATCAGTTGCTAAATTTAGCTGCAACTTATGAGGTTGAGCTCACTTCTGCTGAAAAGCGCACCAAAGATACAATTAAGACCGTCTTGCAAACTGCTTTGATTAGTAAAGGCATCCTGCCTGTAGAGAAACACTCTCCCGTGTCTACAGAAGCATTACAGCTGCAAATTCAGTTAAGGGAGTTAAGTATCAGAGAGAAAGAAATTGAGTTCGACCGTGAGCGCATACAAGCTCAAACCCGTGAGCGTGAACTTGAACACCGGCTGGCGTTGCGAAAGCTAGAAGTCGACGCCCAGAGGGAAGGTGTCGTTCCTTCTGACCCTAATTTATTTGATGTCACTCGCCACATTCGACTTGTGCCACCTTTTGTAGAAAGAGATGTGGAAAAATATTTTCCACACTTTGAACGCGTCGCGACTAATTTAAATTGGCCAAGAACTGCATGGGCATTCCTCCTGCAATGCGTTTTAGTGGGAAGGGCACAGGAGGTTTACTCAGCGCTAACAGTGGAACAAAGCGGCGACTATGATGTTGTGAAAGCGTCAGTTCTGAGGTGCTATCAGCTGATCCCTGAAGCATACCGACAGAAGTTTAGGAACTTAAAAAAAACGGAGCGGCAAACTTTTGTTGAATCTGGTCGAGACAAAGCAGCCCTGTTTGATCGCTGGTGCTCATCGCAGAAGGTTGATAGTCAGGAGAAACTGCGTGAACTAATTATTTTAGAAGAATTTAAGAACTGCCTGCCAACCGCTGTGGCAACCTATGTAACTGAGCAGAAGGTCGAAGTCTATTGCGGAAGCTGCTATACTTGCAGACGAATATTACTTAACGCATAACATCTCCAGAGAACGTTATCGCTTAAGAGTTAATCCATCTACGACCCCTGATGTAGACACGAAGAGGAATGCAGTAAAACAAGAAGACAGACACTGTTTTTATTGTAAAAAGCCAGGGCATATTGTGGCAGAATGTTTAATATTGAAGAAAAACAGTCCACGAAACCAATGGGTCTCGTTAGTTCTTCGAATAAAATGTCGCCTGTCCTTCGTGCAGAGTTAAAATCAGAGAAAACTCAGTCCATGTACGAGCCCTTTCTGACGAATGGGACCGTATCTATGCCTGGTGAGAAGGCTGTGGCTGTGCGCATCTTGCGAGATACAGGCGCCGCACAGTCTTTCCTCCTCCGCGGTTTGTTGCCGTTGTCTGAAAAGACTGCAACTGGTAGTAGTGTCCTTGTTCGAGGAATCGAGATGGGTTTTCTCAGTGTCCCTTTACATTGTGTGCATCTTGATTCTGACTTGGTATGTGATGATGTGGTTGTTGGTGTTCAAGACTCTTTACCAATCCCCGGCGTCACGTTTCTCCTTGGCAATGATCTAGCCGGTGGAAACGTGTGGAGCCGTGGCGATATCCCACCCGAGGTTGTGTCTGTGCCGCTCCATCAAGACTGCCCCGATGAGTGCGCACAAAAATTCCCCGAGGTTTTTCCCACTAGTGTCGTCACTAGGTCACAGTCCCAGAGGTTGAGGGGTGACGTAGGCCTACCTCCCAACGACATCGACCTGGGTGACAGTTTCGTTGCTCACCCTGCAGAGTGTGAGAGGCTCTTCGAACCGGCTTTCACCCAGTACCCCCGTGGTCCTGTGCCTATAGTGAACGGTAGGAAAAGAGAGAAAAAAACAATCAGATGTCTCGTTGTCATTAGTTAAACTTATTAATGCGCAACAAAAAGACCCCACACTTGTTTCATGTTTTAATGCAGTTAAATCTGTTTCGAACCGTGCAAGCGAGAGTCCAACCTATTTTATCAAAGACGGCTTACTTGTGCGGAGGTGGAGACCTCAGAAAAGTAATGAGTGGAATGACATTGAGCAAATTGTTATGCCATCTGAAAACAGACTCGCTGTTCTGAGTGTTGCACATGATTGTGTTTCTGGTCATTTAGGTGTGACTAAAACTTACAGCCGCGTACTTCGTCACTTTTTCTGGCCTGGGCTGAAGCGTGATGTGCGGCGGTATTGTAAAACGTGTCATGTTTGCCAGATTACTGGTAAGCCAAACCAGATAATTCCACCTGCACCGTTGTACCCCATACCTGCCATGGGTGAGCCTTTTGAGAAGGTAATCATTGATCTGCGTTGGTCCTCTTCCACGGTCAAAAAGTGGATATCAGTATTTATTAACTATTATGTGTACTGCTACTCGCTTTCCAGAGGCGGTGCCTCTGAGAAAGATCACTGCTAAAATCATGTCCAGGGCTTTATTAAAATTCTTTTCTTTAGTAGGGCTACCGAAAATCATTCAAAGTGACCAAGGAACGAACTTTACATCGCGTGTTTTTTCCGAAGTCCTAAAATCGCTCCACATTAAGCACCACATTTCTAGCGTGCACCATCCAGAGAGTCAAGGCCCTCGAGCGCTACCATCAGACGCTAAAATCGATGATGCGTGCATATTGCTTGGAGGTGGGTACAGACTGGGAAGATGCGATTCCTTGGATGCTTTTGGCCTCTAGAGAGGTTGTACAAGAGTCGATTGGTTTCAGCCCTGCAGAGCTGGTATTTGCTCACGACGTTCGCACGCCTTTGAGCGTCATTAAAGATCAGTGGCTGAGCAAACCTACTTCTCGTAACACACTACAGTTTGTTAGCGGCGTTCGCTCCAGACTACACAGCGCGTGGCCTCGCTAGAAAAAAATTAGAAAAGACCCAGTCTTGCATGAAAACTTGGTATGATCGAAAATCAAGAGCCCGTTCGTTTAAGCCTGGAGACCAAGTGTTGGTTCTCTTACCCGTGCCCGGATCTTTATTTCAGGCACGATTCAGAGGGCCATATACTGTTGAAAAGAAAATATCTGATCTAGATTATATGATTTTAACCCCAGACAAGCGACGGCATTCTCGCGCCTGTCATATAAACATGCTCAAACCATATTATACGCCGTGAAGATGTTAAAACTGACTTGTGTAATTTTAACTTACCAGATCCAGATGAATCACTCGTGTTGCTGTCTTCACTGGTAGAGGATGATGACGCGGTGACTGCGCCGTCGCTGCGCGTGATTGAAGGTCGACTCAGCAATTCGGCTATGCTTTCGGTCATTGCAAATCGCTTGCCACATTTAACTCCCTCTCAAACAGCTGACATATTGTCTGCGATAGGTGATTTCCTGAATTGTTCGGAGATGTCCCGACTGTAACTACAGTCCTGGAACATGACATAGACGTGGGTGATAATGGCCCGATAAAACAGCACCCATATAGGGTAAATCCAGAAAAGCGAGCAATCCTGCAACGAGAGGTTGAGTACATGTTAAAGAATAATATTGCTGAGCCTAGCTCTAGCCCTTGGAGCTCCCCGTGCCTTTTAGTTGGCAAACCTGATGGCACTTACAGGTTTTGTACGGACTACAGGCGTTAATGCAATTACTCTGCCAGACTGTTATCCATTACCGCGGATGGATGACTGCGTAGACCGTGTTGGCTCCGCCATGTTTGTCACTAAAATCGACCTCCTAAAAGGTTACTGGCAAGTGCCATTTACACCAAGAGCAAGACAAATATCAGATTTTGTGACCTCCGATGCATTTATGCATTATAAAGTTATGGCTTTCGGAATGCGTAATGCACCTGCCTCCTTCCAGCGTTTGGCAAGTATTGTTTTAGCTGGAATGTCCAATTGCGAAGCGTATCTGGACGACATAGTCCTATATAGTACACACTGGTCCGAACACATAACGCAACTTCGAGAGCTTTTCCGTAGATTGTCTAGTGCAAACCTCACCATTAATTTAGCAAAATGTGAGTTCGGAAAAGCCACTGTTACTTACTTGGGGCGGATAGTAGGGAGAGGACTTGTTTTGCCAGTAATGGCTAAAGTGGCCGCTGTTCAAGAGTTTCCTGTGCCTCGCGATCGGCGTGCGCTACACCGATTCTTAGGAATGGTAGGCTACTATCGCAGTTTTTGTAAGAACTTTTCGACCGTAGTTTGTCCCCTCACTAACCTACTGAGCCCCAAAACTAAATATAACTGGACGGAGTCCTGTAATAGAGCGTTTGAAAACGTCAAGGCTCTCCTGTTGACTGCTCCCGTGCTCGCTGCGCCAGACTTTAACAAACCCTTCCAGCTTGCCGTAGACGCCAGCCTCGTAGGCGCCGGTGCCGTGCTTTTGCAATCAGACACAGACGACATAAACCATCCCGTGAGTTTCTTCTCTAAGAAATTTAATTCTGCCCAGAGAAAATACTCCACTATTGAGCAAGAGACTTTAGCTTTAGTCTTAGCTATTCAACATTTCGAGGTGTATCTAGGTTCTACGGTACATCCAGTTAAGGTCTATACTGACCATGATCCACTCAAATTCCTCAGTCGCATGTACAATTCAAACCGTAGGTTAATGCGCTGGAGTCTATTGCTTCAACCGTTTAACCTTCAAATTGTGCATGTCCGAGGAAAAGACAATATTGTCGCGGATGCATTGTCTAGAGTCGATGCTTGATAGGATTCATTTTGTTTTATGATTATAGTAAAAAAAAAAAAAAAACACACACAACTTCAAAACACGTTTTGTTGATGAAAATTAAATTGCATCTGGCCTTATTGATTAAAATGGCCTATAGGCTATAGTTATAATTATTTGTACCTAAAACTCTTTTGTTTAAGTTGGCTCGGAAGAAGAGCTGAAAACAAAGTTTATGAAAAAAAAAAAGTGTTTTCTTGTTCAATGTATGGCGACAAGTCACCATTTTGGGGTGGGGGTGTTACGTCCCCCAGCTCTGGTGTTTGCTGATATACGTGCATTCTAGTGCAGTGTCTCTCCCCTTTTCTTAATTGCAGATGAGCCACACCTGAGCGAAGCTCATCAGTGATGAGATGTTGCTGCCCATTCTTTTTGTTTTTATTTTTTTTTTAATAAATTTATTTATTAATGGAATATACAAAAGGATACAGCAATATTAATAAATGTATACATTCCTTTTTTTTCCCCTTTTTTTACAACTACTAAGGGTGGACACAAACATGAACAATCCATAACCCTCAGTAAACCTTGACCCACCCACCCCGAGGAGGAAAATTAAACAGAAGTATATTTCCAAATTACACAATAAATCAAATAAATAAATATTAAAAAAAAAAAATAAATAAGAAAATAAATTAATAAATAACATATATATATATATATATATATATATATATATATATATATATATATATACACATGCAACAATAACAATACAATAAAAATAAATAAAGGGAAGAATAATACGTAACCACCCATAGTCCTTCCTGGATCTAGACAATTATACAGAAAAAAAAGAAAAAAGGACAAATATAATAATAATATTAAATTATTGCACTAATGCATGCATGTACATGTACATATATATATATATATATATATATATATATATATATATATATATACACACACACACATACACACACACAAACGCAAATATGAAGAGCTATATTCATAGATTAATTAAAAATACATATTACAAATCAGCAAAGATAGATGTGTATTCTTGACAAAATTAAGTAGAGGGTCCCAGTTTTTATAAAATTTGTCAGTGGAACCTCTTAGTGCAAACTTAATTTTTTCAATATATAGAAAAGACATCAAATCCTCTAACCATGAGAAAGTAGGAGGAGGTTTAGAAGATTTCCAGTGCAATAAAATTCGTCTGTGAGCTATCAATGAGGCAAAGGCAAGAATATTAGCATATTTTTTTGTATACTCATCCAAAACTGCTGGGACACCAAAGATGGCAATCAGAGGGCATGGTTCGATAGAAATATTAAGGATGTTAGAAAAAGTATCAAAAAAGGAGTACCAAAAATCTTCCAGCTTTGGGCACGTAAAAAAACACGTGGGTATGATCAGCAGGAGCCAGAGAACACCTACTGCATGTGACATCCACACCTGGAAATAGCTTACTTAGCTTAACGTTTGTAAGATGAATTCTATGGAAAACCTTAAATTGAATCAGACTCAGTTTGGCACAGGATGACGAAGAATTAACCCTGCCAGCAGCCACTTCCCACCATTCCTGATCCAAACTAAGTCCGAGTTCTGTCTCCCATTGATGTGTAAACTGAGAAGAAGGTGGCAAAACATAAGGAAGAATTAAATTGTATAAAATGGATATAGAGCCATGTTTCTGTATTAAGCACTTCTCGTATAAAGAAGGTTCAGACAAGTCTGGGAATGAAGGACAGTGAGAATGAACAAAATTGTGTAACTTGAAAAAAACGAAATAAGTTAGACTGTGGTATATTGAATTTCTTTGCAAGATCAGAAAAAGTTGTGAAAATAAAATAAATAAAATGAATAAATCAGAAAAATATGAGAGGCCTCTATTTTTCCAATAAAACATAAGCAGAATCTAAGGTTGAGGGCACAAATAAATGATTATTGCAAATAGGTCCATAAAGAGAAGCAGCAGAAAGTTTAAAATGTTGTCTGAATTGACTCCAAATCCTAAGGGAAGAACAAACAACCGGATTTGTAGTGTATTTTGAGGGGCGATTGAACAAAGGAGCACACACCAAGGCAGAGAGCGAGGATGAAGAGCAAGACTGTGCTTCTAATACACACCAATCTAAATGGGGAGAATTATACCAACTGTGAATTTTGCTGATATTTGCTGCCCAGTAATAAATAAAAAAATTAGGCAGAGCAAGACCCCCATCTTTTTTGTCTCTGAAGATATGCCTTGCTTAGCCTGGGAGGTCTGCCCTGCCATATATAAGTAGAAATAGCCCCATCCAACAGTTTAAAGAAGGACTTTGATAAAAACACTGGAAGGGTCTGAAAAAGGAACAAAAACCTAGGTAAAATATTCATTTTGATTGACTGAATTCTACCAAATAGAGTAAGAGGTAGCTTATCCCAACATTGCAAATCTAATTTGACTTGAGTGAGCAATTTGGAGAAATTATATTGATATAGTAGATCAAAGGAGTGTGAAATATTTACCCCTAAGTAGCTAAACTTTGTGGAGGAAACATGAAAAGACAGGGTCTCCGCTGGGATTTGTTTAGCCATGTTATTTACTGGAAAACATTCACTTTTGTTTATATTAAGCTTATAACCAGAAAAAGAACCAAAATTGTTAAAAATATTCAAAAGATCTGAGACAGAGCCGACAGGGTTCGCAACAAAAAGCAAAAGGTCATCAGCGTAGAGCGAGACACGATGTTCTATCCCTCCTCTAACAATACCTGAAAAAAGAGGGGAATTTTTCAGGGCTATGGAAAGAGGTTCTATTGCTAAAGCGAACAATAGAGGGGAAAGAGGACAACCTTGGCGAGTACCTCTTGAGAGAGGGAAATATTGGGAACACAAAAAATTGTTCTCACACTAGCAACAGGAGCAGTGTACAAAAGGCGTATCCATGACGTGAAAAAGGGGCCAAAGCCAAATCTAATACAGTGAATAAATAATTCCACTCAACCCAGTCAAAGGCCTTTTCCGCATCTAATGAGATGATTATCTCACTAGATAAAGAGGTGGATGGAGAGAAAATAATATTTAAGAGTCGTCGAATATTTGATGATAATTGTCGTCCCCTAATGAAACCGGTCTGATCTTCAGAGATTATTTTAGGAAGACAGGAATCCAGACGGCAAGCCAGCACCTTAGCCAATAGTTTAACATCAGAATTCAACAAACTTATGGGTCTCCAATTGCCACATTCTTCTGGATTCTTATCCCGCTTGAGTAAGAGTGAGATAGAGGCCTGAGTGAGAGTTAAGGGAAGAGAACCATTTGCTAAAGAATCATTATACATATCTAACAACAAAGGTGCCAGATTTTTGGCAAACATTTTGTAGAAATCAATCGGAAAGCCATCTGGGCCTGCTGCCTTACCACTTTGCATAAGCTGGAGACCTTTCAAAATCGCATCTAACTCCAGAGGCTTGTCAAGATCATCTGCTACGGCTACATCAATACGAGGAATATTATTAAAACTGTCTAAGAAACTTTCCATGAAGGAATCATCTTTAGATGGCTCTGATTTATAAAGATTTGAATAGTAAGAGAAAAAAACATCATTGATGTCCGATGGATTTTTAGTTAAGGAACCAGAAGAATCATATACCTGAGTAATTAGACGAGAGGCAGTTAATCCCTTAAACTGGGATGCCAGTAACTGACCAGCTTTATCTCATGCTCACAATAAGTAGCTTTAGTTCTTCGCAGCATAAATTCCGCATTTTTTGTACTGAGCAAATCGAATTCCGCTTTTAATTCCAATTTCTTAGCACGCAACTCAGGGGAAGGATTATTAAAAGTTACCAGATCTTGTAACTTTTGTTTCCTTTGTTTGTACTTTGTACGTATGAAATAATATAACCTCGGATTACCACTTTGAATGTTTCCCACAATAATGAAGGAGAAACAGAATCTGATTTATTAGTCTCAATAAACGTATCAATATTAGTACTTATATACTTACAAAATTCTTTATCAGACAGTAATCCTGAATCAAACCTCCACTGATTTGCCCTTCCTCTAATATTAGAAAAATTCAGGTTTAGAGAGTGTGGTGCATGATCGGAAATAACTATAGCCAAATATTCAGAGGAACGAACCAATGGCAAGGGAGCTTTATCTAGGAAAAAATTGTCAATACGTAAGTAAGATTGGTGAACACTGAAAAAAAAAAGAAAATTCCTTTTTTGACGGGTTCAAAAAAATGCCATGGGTCAGCACAACCAATCTGAGTCATGAATGCTGACACTGCTTTGGCCATAGCTGTTTGCTCTAAAGTTTTAAGATTTGACCGATCATACCTTGGGTCCATCACACAATTGAAATCACCTCCCAAAATAAGGTAATGCGAGCTTAAGTTTGGAATAGATGAAAAAAGGGTAGAGAAAAAAGTGGGATTATCCCAGTTTGGGGCACAAATATTTACAAACACAACTGACAAATGAAAGAGAATGCCAACGACTATAACATAACGACCCTCAGCATCTGCAATAATCTGTGATGGAGAGAAATTAATTCGTTTATGCATAACAATAGCTGTACCTCTGGCTCTGCTGTTAAAATTAGAGTGAAACACCTGGCCTATCCAGGGTTTTCTTAATCTAACATGATCTTTGACTCGCAGGTGTGTTTCCTGAAGAAAAATTATATCAGAATTCAGATTCTTAATGTGAGAAAACACCCGAGAACGTTTAATTTCCCTCCTAAACCTAGGACATTCCAACTAACTAAGTTAACAGAAATATCCCTACTACTCAGCCCCGTATTTAGGCCTAGTCCAGCCATTTCACTGATGCATGGAAAACAAAATCAGTAAAAAGGAAGAAAAAAAAAGAAAACAAAACACAATTAAGTTATTCTTTTCCTCCATATGAATATAAACAACCCCAAAACAGATAAAACAACAAAAACAAAAGAACATACATCCTAAACTCGCCATAGAAACCCACACGAGTTGCAGGAGCAAACTGTAGCACAACCGGAAAACCATGCAGTGATGACCACTCTGATAATGAATAATATACTACTAATAGTGATGGTGATAATAATAATAAAAACTACATCCAACTAACACAAATGACTTGCTAGGGAGACAAAAAACAGTAAAAAACCCCAGTAAAAAAAAAAAAAACTCAGTCCTTGCAAATAAGGGAGAGCATGAACTTATGTGATCCACATAATCACGCAAATGAAGAAGACATAGCTACTCAGTTTATGAAATAATCTATTAACTGATGGTTAATAAAAGGGCAGCACAATTATCCATCTTGAATGTGATCCTGAAAGTAACGTTCAGCCACCTCCGGAGTGTCAAAGACATGCTCACCGTTATGAGTGATGCGCAGGCGGGCTGGGTAGATCATGCCGAAGCGTATTCCCTTTTTGTACAAACTTGACTTGACTTTCTTGAAGGTTGCGCACTTCCTGGCGACACCCACGCTGAAGTCCTCGTAAACCTTTATGGTGTGACCTTGGTATGAGATCTCTTTGTGTTCCTTGGCCCAGCGCAGTGCAGCATTTTTTTCCAGAAACCTGTGAAATTTAACTATGAACGGCCGCGGTCTATCGCCTTGACGGGGTTTGAGCGCCAGACTCCGATGCGCGTGATCAATTTCAGGAGGGGCTGACAGGACATCTTTCATAGTTTCAAAGAAAAAGTCGGTCATGAATTCTCTTGGATTTCTGCCCTCAATCACCTCTGGAAAGCCCACCACCCGTAGATTCTGTCGCTTCGATCGGGACACCAAATCCTCCACAGCAGAACCAAGCGCTGCATTCAAATCGGCCGCCGCCGTTAGATTGGCCTTGAGCGAAGTGACTTCGCGAAGTGACTTCGCTCTCCAACTCAGTGATCCTGCCGCTGTGGTCAGTGAGAGCCATCACCATCTCGGAAATAGTGGCGCTGTGAGAGGCCAAAGTGCTGTGAATGCTTTCCAATGATGTTTGTAATAGAGATAGAGAAGAGTTCAGCAAAGCTGTGAATTCCTCTGTCAAACTTCGCCTCGACTTCTCAAGCTCTGACACGAGCACTGCTGCTGTTAGTGGAACAGGTGCCGCCGCCATTTCGGATGCCTCATTGTCGTTGCCAGAGGTTACTTGGTTTTTAGCACTGCCAGTGCCAGGTTTAGTATTTTTGCCCATTTCTATATTAGCTCCGCTCCCTGATCACCAAAGACACTTTATCACGCACAAATGATAAGAAAAGACAGCTGTATTAAACACTACTTAAGCAAAAATTCGGAGCACAGACGCCGTGCGACCTCTCACTACATCGTGAATCCGGAAGTCGTTGCTGCCCATTCTAACCACCTGGCATCTGCTTGACAGGAAGTCCAGGATCCAGCTGCACAGTGAGCTGTTTAAGCACAGAGCCCAGAGTTTCACATCAAGCTTGGATGGCACTATGGTGTTGAATGCTGAGCTGTAGTCTACAAACAGCATTCTCACATATGTGCTCCTTTTTTCCAGGTGGGAGAGAGCAGAGTGTAGTGTAGATGCAATGGCATCATCAGTGGAGTGGTCTATTGAGGCAGGCAGCACAGAGCTTATGTAAACTCTAATTAGTCTCTCAAAGCATTTTCTGATGATGGGGATAAGAGCAACAGGATGCCAGACATTTAAGCAAGTGATTTTGTATTGCTTTGGTACAGGTACAATGATGGACGTTTTAAACCATGTGGGGACCACAGTCAAGGAGAGGGAAAGGTTGAAAATGTCCATAAAAACACCAGCCAGTTGGTTCGTGCACACTCTGATGACGCAGCCCGGAATGCTGTCTGGACCCGCGGCTTTACGGATATTCAACCGTCAGAAGGATTGGGTTATATCCACTACAGAGACGGAGAGTTAACTAACCTCTGTAGCTTCGGCCGTGAAAGCTCTCTCTGCGAGGACTGTGTTATTTTCACGGTGGAGTTTTTATTCCCTTTGAAGTCAGTGATGATATTAATTCTCTGCCACATGCTTCTAGAATCAGTGGTGTTGAACTGTCCTTCAATCTTTTCCCTGTTCTGGTGTTTGGCTGCTCTGATAGTTTTGCGGAGGGCATAACTGGTTAGTTTATGCTCCTCCGTGTTCCCAGAATCAAAACCAGAGGTCCGTGCATTAAGTGCTGCACGAACATCGCTATTAATCCCCCAGTTTATGTTCAGGTAAACCCGTATAGATTTGTTTGGTACTACGTCATCTATTCACTTCCTGATGAACCAAATTACGTTATCTCTGTATACCTCGATGTCATCATCAGTCTTGTAGCATAGAATCTGATTGGTCCGACCAGCCCTGGATCATTCGGAGGGTGGCTGCTTCCTGTTTTAGATTCTGTCTGTAAGCGGGCAGAAGCAGAAAGTAGGAGTGGTCCGATTTGCCAAATGGTGGGCGGGGGGGGCTTTGTAGCCATCCCGGAAGGGAGAGTATTATTGGTCCAAAATCCAGTCCCCTCGTGTGTTGAAGCTGATGTATTGGTAGTATTTCGGTGCTATTGACTTGAGGTTGGCTTTGCTAAAGTCCCTGGTCACAATGAATGCGGCCTCAGGGTGCATGGTTTCCTGCTCACTTATATTTCCATACAGGTCCTTGAGTGCCTGGTCTGTGTCGGCTTGTGGCGGGATGTACACAGCTGTGATAATGACCGCTGTGAATTCCCTCGGTAGCCAGAATGGTCAACACAGAAGCAAGAGAAATTCCAGATCAGGAGAGCAAAAAGACTTAATAGAATGTACGTTCCTCTGATCAGACCAGGATTTGTTGATCATATAACATACACCACCTCATCTGCTTTTACCTGAGAAGTCTATCACTCCGTCCGCTCGGTGCATGGGTTTGATGGCTGAGTCTGGAATCTCTGGAGACATTCTAGTTTCTTTAAGGCAGATAATGCAGCAGTTACTCATCACTCATTGGAAAGAGATCCACGCTCTCAGCTCGCAGAGCTTGTTGTCCAGAGACTGATCATTTGTCAGTAGATTACTGGGTAGTAGGGGTCAATTTGCATGACGTCTTAGTTTTAATGAGAATGCCGGCTCTCCTTCCCTTTTTCCGGCTGCATTTCCACAGCCAGGCTGCCCAGATAAAGGGCTCCGCTTGTGTGTTTGCAAACAGCAGGTCGGAATTTAAGTATTTTAAGTCCGGTTTTCGGTGTGCTATTGCAGAACCAATGTCCAAAAGAGTTTGTCTATTGTAGAAAATAAGGCAGACAACATCCAAGGCAAAAAACATAAGAATAGTAGACAAAACAAACAAAAAACTGCAATATTGGGTCGGAGCTCACAACGCAGCAGCCATAATCGGCGCCATCTTGATGTTTTAAGGATATTTGTTATTCAACATTTAGAAGGGAATTTTAAAGTGTCATCATTCTTACACCATTATATGTAAGGATATTTGGTATGCTAAATTTAGAAGGGAATTTAGGATCTCGAAATATGTGAGCTATGAACTGAATTAAACTCTCCTTATTGTACATTATTAGGTAATGAAATTTATAATGGAATTAGTTGCGTTCGACAACCATTATAAATTAGATAAATGACAAATAACTAGATTATATATCTTAATAGAGTCTCCACCATTAAAATTGTAATACAACGTTTTGTTGTATCCGCTCACAATTTCTACTGTAAGGAGTTATCTTTAATAAGTGAATTAAGATTAATTCACTTATTGGAGTGATATTATTCTCATGGCTTATTGAAAATAATATCACACGTATGTACACGTAGGTACAGCTTTGAAGTGAAATCTTTTAGAAACAGGGATGAGATGAGGGATGTCACATCATCTTTAAATTGTATTATTGTTCTAAACATAAATCTAATCTAACACATATATACATGAGACAGGTTGGTGAAAAGAGTGACACAATGTGAAATAAATTATCAATACAGTGAAAATGAACTTTATGGAGTCTGTCGTCAATGCCTTAAGAACCATTTATCCTTCTTTGAGTCTACATTGATTTGCTATCAGATTAACCAAATTATTTAATTTATACACTATCACATTTAGCACAATATTTGAGATGTACTTGCATATAGTGGTGTTTCCTTGCATTCTTTGTGTTGCTTGGTTCTTGACGCTTGGTCGAAAGTTCGTTCCGTCGATGTTTTGGACCTCTGTAAGATCGTATAGTTATTGTCTCTATGAATGATGAGGTTGGCTTTTGAAGCGAGGCCTTCTCATGGGTGTGTGAACCATAGCGAGTGACAAGCTTTCTCGGGACGTCAAGTCCCGTGCTTCCTTGAACCTCACATGGCATGGACCTGGTTCCGATGAGATCCCAAGAAGACCATGAGGGAAGAGTCAGAGCGATGTCTAAGCAGTCAGGAGATGTCAGATGAGAGACAGAAGAGCAGAGAAGGAAGAGAGAAGAGAGAGTGTTCTTCCTGTTTGGAAACATTTGAACTGAAAATGGCCGCATCCCCAAAGGTGTCTTGCGCTAATCAGAAGTGACTTGTCAAATGGTCAACTGGGCTGTATTTTCCGACAGTTGATTTATGGTCCTTTGTTTCAGGTTCTTACAAATCTCCCGCTCAAAAATAGTGCATATTTAATCATGAACTTTTATATCTGAGAATGGTACAAGAGACTGCATACGCCAGCGAACGCTTGCATACTAAACATGACATTTTTTTCATGGATATTATACATGTAGGTAACAAAACATGAAAATCCCTGGTTACAAATTATACTGGTTAATTCCTTGGTTATACCACATGGATTAAACATTACACAGATTTTAAAGAGGTACATCAGGATATAATCATTAATTTGTCAGTTATACAAGTTAACACAGTTCAAATAACTTTTCTGAATTACCTACCAAGACTAGGCATTGTGTGTGGGTCCATGCGGTCTTGTATATTTTGTAGGATTGATTCAGCAAAGTACTGTGACTTTGTGTGGGATGTTTCTGGATTAAGGAATGTCCATTTAAGATGCTGTTTGCTGAACAATGATCACAATGTCACGTGATCTGATGAGCCTAAGTGTAGCAAACTGTTTTTTTTTTCTGTTTCATATGCATGGAGTTTGTCTGTGTTCTGATCAGACATGACTGGTGCTTCATATACACTCTGTATTTTCATCATTGGCATTTGTTTTGAACCTCCAAAATGCCAATGCATTCTATCCAGCTTTGTTGTATCCAGAAGGCTCTTTTGTCTTCTTCGGTTCAGAGTGAAAGAAGCAGATTTGCAAAATCAGGGGGATTATCAAGTTTTGCTTCCAACTGAAGATAATGATAAGATGTTTGGTCCCAGCATCCACATGTGAATTGTTTAAGGAGCTGACATTTGGCGTGTGATTGCTTGACACATCTCTCTTAACTGCAGTACTGAGGAGTGACTGTAGTCTTTGAAGATATTCTGAAGGTTTTTCACCAGAATTATGATGGGTGTTCAGGAACCTGGCATATGTTTCTTCTCCATCTTCTAAAAGACCATAAGATGAATCAAGAAGTATAACATACTCATATGGACTGGCAGAGGTCCCGAGAGAGCACCTTCAATACATTATATGCTGATGGGAGGAGGCTCTCTAAAATTTTCCTTCTCTGTACATCAGTAGGAAGGTGGTCTTGGAACATAAGCTCCACAAGAAGGCTCTATGATTCAAATTCTACCTCACATGGGGTTTTGGTATTTCAAATGTATTGTTTACTATCATATTATTGATCATAAGTCAATCATTGGCATACAGCAATCCATTTCACAAGTGAATTTGTCAGTCAGTTGGAGATTTATTATGAGGGCTTGTTTAAGGACCCGTCAATTTACACTTGCATCAGATACAGCTTGTGTAGTGTCTCAGGTACGTTGCGTCATAAACATAAAATGTTTAGGTCTCTTTGTCAAGTTAAATAGTTTAATACTCAATCTTTAAACACATCTTGAGTTCCATTTGTTCGCATTTGCGCTCCTTCAAGTGTTTTGAACGCAAGAACGTAACGCATGTTTGTGTTGTTCTGCCTACTGAAGTGTTGTTTTCTTCACTATATAAACTGCACGTTGCCCATACAGCTGAAATTTTAATTACTGCCCTCTGAAGTAAACAAGTGGTACTTCAAGCTTGCATTTCTCAGGAATCTTTCTTATTATGGTCTGGGGGCATTGCGATTAATTGCGTAAATAATTTTTGGTAAAATTAATCGCACTGAATTAACGCATTAAATCGACAGCCCTAATTATAAGATACTTCCTTAAAACTTTTGATTCCAGAAATGTCTAGATCTGTATATTCCTCATAAAAAGCAAGCTGTTGAAGGGAGTTATTAAAATTGAGTTGAATTTGAATAATTATATAAAAATATATAATATAAATTATCTATTATATGAAATATAATAGATTATAATAAAATTATTATAATCTATTATATTTCAAATAATTTTAAGAGATCTTGAGGTCCCCCTGGAAGTGTGCTGAGGCTAGTGTTTTGATTCACTTAGTTTCACCAAGTGAAAGCTGCATTAGTCATTAAAACCAAAGTTATTGTTTCAATTTTTGTATTTTTTTGTATTTTTTTTTTCTACTTCATTTTCAATATGTCCTTTCAATTTAGTTTAGATTTATCTAAAATCCCTATCTAAATAAATAATATATACTGAGATTTCTTTTTTGTCTCTATCTGCAGACTGGTTTGGGAAAATAATGAGTCAACACGGTAGTAATTATCACTTGCTGAGAAGTTACATCTCATGACTTGAGTGCAAATGCTACATCCAGAAACACTGGTAAAGCCCACTGCTAATAATAGGGTAATTTATCCAAAAATGTGGGGCAGATCTACACTCTGCTTGTGCACTTAAAAACCTGATGTGTCCGTGTGTTATCATTTAAAAAAAAATAGAGGCATCATAAAAATTTATTTAAGACTACCCTGAAGAAGCTATTTGACAACAGATCTACTCACGTCATGTATATTCCACAAGACAAAATGGTAACTGAATTTAAACAAATTAGCCGGTTCCAAAGTTTACATTCCCATGGATTTGTTCACCCAAAAATTAAAACTCAATCATTGTTTACTCAACCCTGTGTTGTTATAACTCCATATGATTTTCTTTATTTTTTCTTAACACAAAGCGAGAGATTGTGGGGGGGAACTCAAATTGTGCTCAGTGATGTCATACAATGGCAGTTTATAGTGACCACTGCTCAAAGCTTCAAAAGGACACAAAATTATAATTCATCAGTCTAATAAATTATAGTATGTGACTCATGTCTTGTTCTGAAGGAATATGATAAGGTTTGGTGAGAAACAAACTGAAATCTGATGTATTATGAAGTGAAACTCTTCAACGACCATTGATCTCCTGTGCTCGTTCATGAGACAGACTTAACACGAGGTTTAGAGCTACTGGCTCGAGAGCAAACCCTTTAAAATGGCATTTTGCTTTCTCTAGGATTAATGACTTTTTGTGTAATAATTGTTCATGAGTCTGTTGTAAAAATGTTGATACTCATTGATCAGTGATAGTCATTGCAAGGGAATGCCCCTGTGTCTGAGGAATGCAGAGGGGGAGGATCTGCTTCTGTTAGAGACCTTGGATAAAAGAGGTATAAAATACAAGTCAGCCCGCCCCTTCTCGTCTCACTCATGGCACAGATTAACTCCTGTGTAATGACTGGGTCCTTCTTGCAAGAATAAATTCTTTTAAAAGACTGTTTGATTCAGAGTGTCTCTTACGCAGTGATAATGGTTGGTTAATAATTTTTTTGACACAACAATTTGGTGTCAGAATAGTGGGATTCCTTGGAAGTGCCTTCTGGACCTGAGTGTTTGGCCACCTGGACTGAGAAGTTCCAGCTCTACCTCGTAAGCTTAAGAGAGAGGGGCCGACCACATCAGGGCCAGGAGAAACTCCACTGGAATCAAATGAAAACGAACCGGTGGCAACCCAAATATCTCTGGTAAGGGACGACTGAATTATTTTCTTTTGGTATAAAAGTGAGTGAAACATAGTGGCTGAAACTTTTTTCTGTGGTGCGAGTACAAGAGGTTCTCGAGCAGAAACTGAGACCTACGAACAGGTCAAGAGGTTTTCTAAACAGAGACTGAGTTCTCGCAAAAATTGTTTAATTGGGTTGGCTGAAATACAGAGTGCTGGAACGTACTCCAGAGAAAGATTTTGAGCAAACCGTAATTAACAAAGCACTAGGGAGTGCACCCTTAGCTGATCTTGGGTTAAGAAATCAGATCTATTGGAGACGTCTGACAGATTATTAGACGTGCGTTGAACGGTAAATCCACAGAGGAACAGAAACAGCAGGTATGGGGAAATGGGTTGGGTCGAGCACAGGGCAATCAGCTACTGGGCTACAGAAAAGGGAAGTGAATTTTTTTTAACCACACACACATACACTGATTTACATACTGCTCTCTGGAATGAAGACAATGCTTGCAAATCTTTCAAGGTGACTGATGAAGTTTTATGTGATAATGTTTTGGATGAATGTTTGAGAATGTACAAAAGTTCAGGGTTTTTACAAATGCCGAGATATCAAATGTTAGTTGAGGGGACATTAGTAAATTTTTTGGTAGATTCTGGGGCTGGCCATTCTACGATACGACCATGTGACTTGCCATGTGTCACAAAATTGACAGGTTCAGTGCACGAGAGCACTTCAGCGTCGGGCCATTTGGTTTCTGAAAAATTCACAGTGCCCTTAGAGTGTGAGTCGGAGAAGGGGAGGACATTTAAACATGCGTATTTGTGTTCACCAGCTTGTCCGGTACCTCTAATGGCCAGAGATTTAATGTGTGAATTGAATTTGACCCTTACCTTATTCCTTTGTAATTAGCATTGAGGAAGAACCACAAATATGTTGTTCTAAATTTGAACCGCAGTGGGCATATGAATGGCGTGTGAAAAATGATGATCGGGCAAAAATGATCTTGAAATTGGCAAAGGATCGAACAATGTCATTTAACACAGAAAATATGACGCCTGACCAATTGCATTGCACGTCACATGTCGTAATTGAACGGGAACCACAATATGAGGAGGGGTGGTTTAACAGGGTAGAAAATGAGACTGAAGATTTTCTGGACAGAAAATGTGTGTGCGCTCTCAGCTTGCCTGACAGAAAAACAAATGCAGTTGTAATTTGATAGCAGGGAACACTGAGCCACACTTTATCAGCGATCAATGCCAAAGAGCAGCTGTGGGCAGATTTGGGCCCCTTTGTGAGAGAATGCATGAAAGAAAACAAATTGGGGTGAAATAATTGCAGTTTGTGAAACAGGAAATAAAGTTTTTGGGACATGTAATCAGACCAAACAGTAAATCCATCTGTGGCAAATGTGTACAGGCCATAAAAGATGAGCCAAAACCAATTACGAAAAAACAATTATTGTCATTTTTAGGAATGTGTGCTTATTGTCGTACATTTATTCCTAATTATGCCATTCTTGAACAGCCTTTACGAGCCCTGATGACAGGGAAAGGGCTGAGGTCATGTGACAAGCTTGTTTGGACAAGCGAAGCAGAGTAGGCATTTGCTAACATGACGATTTTGGTGCTTTATGGAAGCACAGAAAATTTTTAAAGTGCAAATGGCTCTGGCTCCCACTTTGAGCCTGCCAGATGTAAACAAACCGTTTGTTCAGATGGTTGATGAGAAAAATGGGTTTATGACTTCTGTTCTTTTGCAGACTCATGGAGACAGACTGCGACCTGTGGCATATTTTTCAACCAAACTTGATGCAGTAGCAGCAGGTCTACCACACTGTTTGAGGGCTGTGGCGGCTGCTGAATTGGCAGTACATGCATCCAGGAATTTGTGGGGTATTCTGATTTAACTTTGATGGTTCCACACACAGTCTTCATGATTTTGCAAGAACAGAGAACGTCACATTTATCTACAGCCCGATGGCTGAGGTACCACACAATTTTATTGGACATGCCAAACATAACTGTTAAAAGATGCTCAACTTTGAATCCTGCCACACTCCTCCCCACAGAGGAGGATGGCGAGGAACATCACTGTTGTCTGTCAGCGCTTGAACAGGTGTGCACACCGCATCCAGATCTATTAGACACGCCTTTAGACAATTGTGACAATATCCTCTTTGTGGATGGGTCGGCTTCCAAAGATCCACAAACAGGAAAGAATAAGGTTGGTTACGCGATAACCACTGAATTTGAGGTTGTGACATCTGGCAACCTGCCATCAAATTATTCGGCTCAGGCAGCTGAACTGGTTGCTTTAACGGAAGCATGTAAACTTATGGCAGACAAATGTGTGACAATTTACACAGATTAGCGTTATGCCTTTGGGGTAACATACGATTTTGGTGCTTTATGGAAGCACAGAAAAGTTTTGAAGTCAGATGGTCGTCCAATATTAAATGCATCTCTTGTGTCTGAGCTTTTGGAGGCCATTCTTTTACCAGACAAGGTCGCGATTTGCAAATGCGCAGCGCACACTAACGATAACAGTTCAGTCTCAACAGGAAACGCACAAGCAGACGCGGCAGCGAAGGCCGCGGCAGCGATGGAGACAAAAGAGACTATGTGTGCATTGATATCTGACAATAACCTCAACATTTCTTCTTGTTTACAGAGCATGCAAACTTTTTCCACAGGAGAGGAGAAACACAAGTGGAAGGTGGCTGGCAGTAGCTTCAAGGAGAATGTGTGGATGAGCTGTGATGGCATGCCTTGTTTACCCAAACACTTCTTTCCTCATTATGGAAAGTTGATACATCGGTTAGACCATGTATCAAAAGCGGGGATGGTTGTGCAAATGAAAGAATTGTGGTTTGCTGAAAATTTGTGCAAAAGATGTGTCATTTGTAACACACATAACGTGGCAAGAGGGATAAAAACACCTATAGTATCTCAACCACCATCAGGGGGGCCTTTTGAGTATCTGATGATGGATTTCATTAAGTTAACCCCTTGTGGGAAACAAAAATACTGCCTGGTGATGGTTGACGTGGTCCAAATGGCTTGAGGCCTTCCCAACCTCGAAACAAGACTCGCCAGCAGTAGCGAAAGCTCTTTTAACCGAAATTGTTCAGAGATGGGGAATTCCAAGAAAAATCAGCTCGGACAATGGGACACACTTTGTCAATGAAGCAATAAAGCAGGTGGTTCAGTTTTTGGGAATTGACATGAGAACACACTGCAGTTACCACGCCATCAGTGGAGGCGCTGTGGAGAGGGAAAATCAAACGATCAAGAACAAATTGGCTAAGTGCTGTGAGGAAACTGGGCTCACATGGGTTAAAGCACTCCCAATTGTGTTGATGTACACCAGAATGAGAAAAAGAGTCAAAACAAATTTAAGTCCATTTGAAATATTTTTGGTAGACCCCATTCATGGGAATAGAGGGGGGTAGACAGAGGCTGCCATCAACAGATCTGTGTGAGAATGACATGTTGAATTATTGCAAAGAAATGTCTTCTCGGTTGTCCAATGTTTGTGTTCAGGTGAAAGCTGCTCAGGGGAAGGTTGCTGAAACCCTCCTGCTTAAGATCAGGCTTGGCGATTTCGTTGTGATTCATGACCTCAGGAGAAAGAGCTGGAAGGCGAAAAGGTGGCTGGCACCATTCCAAGTGCTACTAACGACTCACACGCCAGTGAAGGTCGCAGAGAGAGCTACGTGGGTTCATGCCAACTATTGCAGGAAAGTTCTTCCCACATCGCAGGAGAATCAGCAACAGGAAGAGATTGTTCAGAGTGAATGTCAATAAACGCTGAGATCAAGTTTGAACACCAAGTACCACTATCAGTGGAAGAGCAAGGCCAACCACAGAGAATAACATGGCCCGTGTGCAGAGTGGACCCCATCGTGTGGTCACAAGCAGTAATCATCGTGAAAAGGTACAAACTGAAAATAATTCAAGGAATATTAACAACAGACCCCTGCATTCTAGCTGTGTGTGTTTAAGAGGAGGCAGGCAGCCCTAGTTGTGGAAACAGCATCCTGCTGGTCACCATTAATCAGCAAAACAGATAAGACTCTGAGTGCTTTAAAGACTGAACTCCTTCACACATTCTGGTCACACAGCTGCAGTACTGATCTAGCAAATGGAAGAAATGGAGCATCCGAGACCGTGGCACCCATTCAGAGTGCCGGGAGTGTTATCAACAGAAAACCACACCAACTGGACTGAGACAACTGCGCCAAACAATACCATCCGACTTGTCAAGAGAAGCGCATTTATGTTCGTGGAGCCAACACGTGGCCTGGAAGGAGAAATATCACGATTCAGGAAGGAACAAATGTGACTTTCAACTGCAGCCCGTTTCAAAAGAACTGTCCGAACTGTGAGGGACGCAGCGAAGAGTATGCACCTTTCTATGTCTGCAGAGATCCATGCAAGTGGGGTGACGTGAAAGCGTACTACTACGACTACAAGAAGGGATTTTTTTTTATTTTTTTTATTTTGCCTGGGGTTTTACCAAAGCACTATGCAGCAAATGTGGGGTGGTCATTGTTCTTAGGGGTGGGTACAACAGTAACAATTAATAAGATAAATGGGCTAGCATGGACAGTATTAGCAATAGCTAGCACTCAGAGTCTTATCTGTTTTGCTGATTAACACAGAAAATGCTTTGACAATGATAAATTATGAAATGAAACAGTTAAGAGATGCGGTCATTCAAAACAGGTTGGTTCTTGATATGTTAACTGCAGAGAAAGGGGGAGTTTGCAAAATGTTGGGAATGTCTTGTTGTTTCAATATTCCAGATTACAGTGACAACATCACAAATGTAATTGAACACATGAGAAAAGCTGTACAAGAGCCAGAACATGTTGAGAGTACATGGTTTACTTGGTTTATGAATCTCTGGGGAGGATGGGGATATTGGCTGATTCAAACTGTGTTACCAATTGCGGTGATAGGACTGTTGATATTGTTATGTTTACCATGCATTATAACGTGTGTCTCCAGCTCAGTACAGAGACTGGTTAAAGCAGGGATGTCTGCTCAATTGGACAAAATGACAGTCTATCCAGAGGATGATGAACACAAATATGATGATACAAGTAGCGAGAGCTACTGTGAAATGTGTTAAAATGAGGTAGGCTATGTCTTTTCTCTCTGAGAAAGTTTTGATATGTAAAGAGGGTTATAAGCAGCTGTAATCTGTGTTACGAGATGACGTACAAGGAGAGGGTTTGAAATGTGGGATTTTATTCTACTTGTATTTTTATCGCCTGCTGACATAACCAAGAGATGTGACATATCCAAAATGTTAAATTGATGTGTTTTTCCTACTTAATCTCTACACTATTCCTTGTTTATACTGAGGTGACTGAGGGTCTGATTTTATGTCAGAAGTGCAGTAACAGTGTTTACTCATTTAGCCCGGCTTCAGATAAAGTCTTTACTTGCTTGCTAATACTTAAGGGACTATCCCCACAAAAAAACAAAAAAAAAACAGCCTAAGCTTTTTTACTTTTTCCAAATGTTATTTCACAAATGTTTAAGAGAGTGATTAATTATGCGGAAATCAGAGAAGAAGAGTGTAAGTGTGATGATATGACTTAAAATTTGTCTTATTGTTTATTTTTGTGATTGAGTAATCTGAATGATAAAAAGCGGGGAATTGTTGTATAAATTTTGATACTCATTGATCAATGATAGTCATTGCAAGGGAATGCCCCTGTGTCTGAGGAATGCAGAGGGGGAGGATCTGCTTCTGTTAGAGACCTTGGATAAAAGAGGTATAAAATACAAGTCAGCCCTCCCCTTCTCGTCTCACTCATGGCACAGATTATCTCCTGTGTAATGACTGGGTCCTTCTTGCAAGAATAAATTCTTTTAAAAGACTGTTTGATTCAGAGTGTCACTTACGCAGTGATAATGGTTGGTTAATAATTTTTTTTGCCACAACAAGTCCTTGCTTTGTCCTTGAGCTGTGATGTTGCCCACATTTCTTAAGAAAAACACTGTACATTCTTTGGTTTCCCAGCATCTTCTGCACATTTGAGTTCTTTCCAACAGTAGCTAAATTATATAGACATCTAGCTTTTGACACTTAGGACAATTGATGGACACATACACAACTATTATAAAAGGTGCAAACATTCATTGACGCTCAAGAATACAACACAAGAACCAAGGAATGATTTGTGAAAATTACAGTACATTTAGTGTAATCTAGCTTTTGAAGGGAAGTACTATATCAAATATATAATCTTTTATCTCTTATATTTGCTTACATTCTAAAAGGGGTGTGAACACATATAGGCCTAAAACAAAAGTGGTATGCAGACTTCTGCAATATATAGTTTGTGAAAATGTACTGTATATTTTATATTTTGTTTTTCACTATTTAACCACATTTGAGCTTTTTTACATTTACAAATTCTCAACCTTTAAAGGAATGTTCTGAGTTCAATACAAGTGAAGCTTAGTCAGCAGCATTTGTGGCATAATATTTATTATCACTAAAATTAATTTCGACCCATCTCTACTTTTCTTTCAAAAAACTAAATAAGCAAAAATCGAGGTTACAGTGAGGCACTTAAAATGGAAGTGAATGGGAAAATTGAAAGTGAATTTGGCCAATTTTTGGAGGGTTTAAAGGCAGAAATGTGAAGCTTATAATTTATAAAAGTACTTATATTAATTCTTCTGTTAAAAGCATGTATTATTTGAGCTGTAATGTTGTTTAAACTGTCATTTTAGGGTTTGTTGACATTACACATCATGATATTGTTAGTAAAATTGGCTATAACTTTACACAGATGCAGTTAGTAAGTGTTTTTACAATAGAATCATGTTAACACACAAATTGTTTAAGTCTTGTGTCTATACTTTTGAAACAGTGAGTATTTTAATGTTTACAAATAGACCCCATTGACTTCCATTGTAAGTGCCTCACTGGAACACAGATTTTTGCTTTTTTTAAAGAAAAGGAGGGACAAGCCGAAATAAATGTTTGTGGTTATCAACATTATGCCACAAATGCTGTCGATTGAGCTTAATGTGTACAAAGCCCAGAATATTCCTTTAAGGTCATTCCTTTAAAAAGTGCAGTTCCCCGTCTGTTGCTCACTTCGACGTTGTGTCGAAGAAGCAACACTAGGGGTCTCTCTTGAGAGCCTTTTGCATCTCTGATCTATGAGAAAAGGCCAATGAGAAATTGGGAGACAGAATTTGCATGTCCAGCCCCTGGACATACGGGTATAAAGATAGGGAAATGCGTCTGTTTCATCCAGAAAATTTCTTCGGAGCCGACTGGTTGTGTATTCAGCGAGCTGCGAGTCACTCCCATCTCTGAGCGATTGCTGTTGGATCTACGGCACATATCAGCGGCTTTCTCCTTCTCTGCACGGCAGTGCAGCTTTGACCCTGGGCGCTTCGACAGCGCAGTTAAAAGAGTTATTTCTCTAAAAGAGTTATTTTCTCTAAAAGAGCATATACACAGCTGGCGTTGAACGTCCTTTTCAGGACGTGTCTTTATAAAGATGCCCTTCCGCCCCTGTGTAGTTCCTGGATGCAGTAGAGTGCTCTCCGCTCATGACCACCACAGGTGCTGTCTCGTGTGTCTGGGCAGCGATCACACCTATGCAGCATTTGTGGATGGCTCATGTTCTCACTACGAGAACATGACCATGGCAACGTTGCGGTCGCGGCTTTCCTTCCTCGGAAGGAACGCCACTCCAGCCGCCTCCTGCTTCGCTCCTTCTTCCCATGGGATTGAGGACGACCCAGCTGGCGATGGAGACGATTTGTGGATAGCAGCAGACGTGGTTTCGCTGGGTACATCTACCGCGAACCACCTGCCCCCGACACACTTGTTGAATTCCGTCCAGGCTCGAGGCAACAGCGGCTCGCCTCTTGAATCCCCCTCCTCTTGAACCCCCCGAGCCGGATGAGCTCGCCGCTGCATCGGAGAGTGGTCTGGCGTCTGACGCGAATGACTCGACTGGGCTGCTGCCTTCGGGCCAGCACGCCAAGTCTGAGGCTGATGCCCAGATGTCCGACATATTCGCCTGGGCCGCCGTTAGCATGGGGCTGGATTGGAACCCTCCATCCTCCCCACAGCCTTCGCGGCTGGATGATTGGTTCCTCAGGTCTGCGTGCCGCTCACAGCTGCGCCCCCCTGGTTCCTTTATTCCTGGAAGTGCATGATGGGCTGACGAGTTTATGGAGAACACCCTTCTCCACCCGTCACCGTGCCTCTCACTCATCCGCTCTCACTACCTTCGACAGCGGAGCGGCCCACAGGTACACGGCGGTCCCCCGAGAATACCGCCACCTGGCAGGGTTGCCCTGTGCTCCCCTCCAAGGCCTGTAGGATGACATCTGCACTGACCTCTAAAGCCTACAGCGCCACCGGACAGGCCACTTCCACCCTGCATGCCATGGCCCTCCTGCAAGTCCACCAGGCCAAGGCTCTTAAAGATCTGCACTTGGGTAGTCCTGATCCTGACATGCTGCAGGAACTGCGCTCAGTGACCGACCTGCCCTCAGGGCCACAAAGGTCACAGGAAGTGGAAGTGTCATGCCCTGAAGGGCTGAAGACCTACAGAGGTGCGCAGTTATGTCAGTGCTTTCATTCCTGCAGGAGAGGTTGGAGGGGAGGCTGTCCCCCTCCACCTTGAATGTGTATGTAGCTGTTATCGCAGCCCACCATGATACAGTTGACGGCAAGTCTTTGGGTAAGCACAACTTAATTATCAGGTTCCTAAGAGGCACTTGTAGGTTAAATCCCTCTCGGCCAAGCCTGTTCCCCTCCAGGGATCTCTCAGTGGTCCTCTCGGGCCTTTAGAGACCCCCCTTCGAGCCGCTAGAATCAGTCGGACTCAGGGCCCTCTCCTTAAAGACGGCCCTCCTGATCGAGCTCAGCTCCATCAAAAGGGTTGGGGACCTGCAAGCATTCTCTGTCTGCGACACCTGCATGGAGTTCGGTCCGGCTGACACTCACGTGATCCTAAGACCGCAACCGGGCTACATGCCCAAGGTTCTCACCACTCCCTTCAGGGACCAGGTAGTGAACCTGCAAGTGCTGCCCCGGGAAGAGGCAGGCCCATCCCCTTCGTTGCTGTGTCTGGTACGTGCTTTGCATATCTACTTGGACCACATGCAGAGCTTTAGATGTTCTGAGCAGCTCTTTGTCTGCTTTGGTGGACAGCGGAAAGGGAACGCTGTCTCCAAACAGAGGCTTTCCCACTGGGTAATGGACGCCATTACATTGCCCTATCGCACCCAAGCCGTGCCCCCCCCCTTGCGGTTCTAAGCACACTCAACAAGAAGTGTTGCGTTCTCATGGGCACTGGCCAGGGGCACCTCCCTAGCAGACATATGCAGAGCAGCACCCAATACCGTTGCGAGATTTTACAATCTCAGGGTTGAGTCGGTTTCGTCCCGTGCTTTCTCAGGTCCAAGATGGTAGAACTCGGTACACGCTGACAAACTGACCAGGTGGACCACTTGCACATAGCGCCCTTTCCCTCCGCTGAGGTAATACAATGCGCCTTTACCCCAGGAGATCTCACGAACTCTGCTCCCTGGATGACTCCTCCCTAGTCCTCTGGTCCACAAATTCAGCTGAGGAATTCGCCGACCAAGACCAGTGCGGGTACTCAATTTACCCTGTACTGGAATAGGTGCTCCACAGGACGGGCTCCCACATGGACTTTTCCCCCTGTGCGTATTTTCTGCGGTATGGTCCCCTTGCAAGCGGACCAGCGTCTCCCTTGGGCAGTCCTCACGGACCCCTGGTCGCGGTGTTTGTAGCAACTCCTCCCTCCCAATGAGGTAGGATCTACCACATGACATTCTCCACATGTGACCTTAAAGCCCATGTGATGTATTTCACCACTCTTTACCTCCCCCAGTCTGGGCATGTGTGGTCTCCGCAGGGTCTTTCCCCCCTGAAAGAATAGGAAAACTTGGAAAGATCGCCTTCCCCGAGTGCGTTTGATAGCGTTAAGATGGCCCCAGCTGCTTTAACTCTATGCGAGAAACATAGAGAGAGAAAAGGCACGGCTGGCACAGCCTGCTCCCATGCTTGGCACGTCGCCTTGTTCCCCCCTGTCGGGGGTAAAGAACCAGAAGGCTTTGACGATTTTATGGGGCGTTGGGGATGGGTACGTGTAGCCTGGCACAGCTGGTTGCTTTGGCACGTAAAATACCTGCCAGCTCCTGTGTCAGCAGTACACGTACACGGCTCAGCGCATGGTGTGAATTAAATTGGACCCCTTGTGTCACTTCTTCGACACAACGTTGAAGTGAGCGACAGACGGGGAAACGTCTAGGTTACAGATGTAACCTCCGTTCCCTGATGGAGGGAACTAGACGTTGTGTCCTCCCGGCCACGTCGCTGAACCGAGCCACTGTTGCGGCCAAACCTCATTGCCGGCTCCTCAGAAAAATCCTGAATGAAACAGATGCATTTCCCTCCCTTTATACCCATATGTCCGGGGGCGGGACATGCAAATTCTGTCAGCCAATTTCTCATTGGCCTTTCTCATAGATCAGAGATGCAAAAGGCTCTCAAGAGAGACCCCTAGTGTCACTTCTTTGACACAACGTCTCGTTCCCTCCATCAGGGAATGGAGGTTACATCCTCAACCTAGACGTTTAGCTGTCTGAATGTGACACTTGTCTCACTCTCTGTGCCATGTTTCGTGAATACAAGTATTGGCTTCTTTCTTTAATTTTTGAAAACGCATTCATTTTTGCTGACTGACAGGACGACATAGAGTGCTAAGCGCATGACGTTATTGCCATGGTAACCAGATACATTTAAGCTGATTTGCTGAAGAGTAGACTGAATATATCGTCAAATCAACGTGCCATGCAACAAAATAGATTTTCTTTCTGCGAACGATATCAGAGACAATATTGAGAAGGGCAATGAGGAGATTTATAAAGTAAAGTGACCCTACCAAAAACTGTGACTGTCCTGTGTAATAAACCGGAACGTCTGGTCACCCAACCTATAATTAAATTATAAACAAAACATGTCGCTGCCCAAAATATTCTATTATAAAATATTTTATTGTGGGGAAAAAAAAACTGTAAAAGAGCATATTTCAATCAGCTCATCAATTCGTTTAAAATAGAAAAACAATAAATAGGTGCTGTTTATCTGTTTTTCAGAGTTGCAGTCTGCTTTAGAAATAAAAATAATTTCCCCCGACTATTTAAAAAGTTACAGTTAATTCAACAAGGACCAGTTTTAGTTGACAACAATGCATGGACCACAAGAGACCACAGATGCCAACAATACTTAATAGCACAATATTAATAATATTTTTCTGAATTTTTATTTTTATATGTTGTTTTAGTGAAGGGGAAAAATTCTAATCCCTCTTTGCTTTTGAAAGTTATATCTTATAACTTCAAAATCCTCACTTATTATATTATATTAATCTATTATAAAATGTTCTGTTCTCTTTTCCTAAAAGGTGCAAGTAATATGTATGTAATATGAGGGGGTGACTGAGGGTCTGGCCCATGCCAGGAGTGTAGTAACAGTGATTTCTCATTTAGCACGGCTTCCGGAGAATATGCATTTTATGTTGTATGCATTTATTCTATTTCTATTTTTATTACATAATTAATCATAACCTATTTAACCATTTGATTATATTGAGGATTGATTAATCACAAGTAAAAATGTAAGAGGGGAAGATCGTAGTTATGTTTTTTTTTATTATCTTTTTTTTATGATTCATAAAAGTAACCATGACTGAACAACACATCTACCTCATTATGATCTACATGTCATCAATTAATTGAAACATGAATTTACGTCCTGACTTTACTATAATAGTAGGCATCTAGATGCAGCAATGGTGTGCTCTCTTCTGCTCATCTGTGTCCTTTTGTTCCTCTCTGTGCTCTTTCCTAATTTTCCACAGAGGGTGAGGCCAGGCATTCCATCAAGGTTGGGGAGAAGGCCTCTACTCCTGAGAAGAAGATAATATCTACACATTGCATGTCTAAATAACTAATATCTCTGAATTATTTACGGTTATTGTACCCGCTCAAATGTGACTTTGCCCCATCTAGGGAATACCTCATTGAACAAACAATCATTAGTATGTATATACATATCCACTAAGAGATAAAGGACCAATTCAATCAAACTGTAAATGTGTCCATGGGCCCTGGTGCTGGGGTGCATGTCCTGAAGGAAATTTAGCTTGGAGCAGGAATTTACCTTTAGACATATCAGACATCTTTTGCAAAAATCAATGCAACCGGCTCTCATTTTCAGCCACACTTTGAAAACTGCTCTGAGTAAGAGAGTTCTAGAGTGGGGGAAGGGAAGGCATGTAGCCATGCCAATGATTCTGTATGGCATGAGGGCGAGCCCAAACAAAATGATTCAGCTCAGCCCTTTCAAAATCATGACAGGCGGATACATGCATTTCCGTGGGATGCTCCTCTGCAACATGAGGGTCCTACAGGTCCTTTAAAAGATGTGCTTCAAAATTATTTGAAGGTTTTAGATCAAAGTTTGAAAGACAGTGAGTGTCACTATCATTCAGGAAGAAAAAGACCAAAAAGATTGGAAACAGACACCAAATCTTTCTGAAGTTGGAGATAAATTTATGTTGCAGCATGAAATTGTCTCTCCTCTAGGCCCCAAATTTGATGGACCTTATGTGGTATTGTTCTCAACAAACACCTCTGTTTTGTTAGACAGAGGATATTTACGATCAGTATGGAGAACTTGGTCTCAGCTGAAACCCATTGGGGAGGGCTAGATCATCTAAACCTTGTTTTCTAATTTTCCTATGGGAAACATTAACATTCATTCCTGTCTTTTGTGTGACCAATTGCATTCTGGAACCAGGGTCTTGTGTTTGCAGATGGCTGGACCAGAAGATGAACTTAAGCTGCTAATACTCCAGGATGAAGTCCAGAGAAAAATACACCTGAAAGTGAGGCAGACTTTCATCCGATTGGGCCTCACGCTCTCACTACTACTGGTAATCATTATTGTCTTATCATTTTTGATGTGGATACAAATGTCTCTCTGGACAGGTCAATATCATTATTTTACTATCAATTGGGATTGTGAAGTTCAAGACTGAAGTCCATCATGGGTTAAATACCTATGTCTAAATGATCATGAGGGTCAAACATTTAATCCATCAGCCTATCACATGATTGTTGATTCAAGTGGTAAACGTAAATGTTTCCTAATGGACGGTGAAGCAATGGTGATTTATTGGATTGGTTACTCCACTCATTATCCCCAAAATAACCCTCATATTACAGAAAGGCCGATGGGTGAACCGAGGAGCCTTAGATGTCTTGGATGCATTTGAATTTGTTTCCTTTGATTAAGGAAATTATCTCTAGTATGATCATCAAAAATCACATGCCCCTGTCAATTAACGATCTTGAATGGAAAGATTATGAACACTACCAGGTTTTCAAGCTGCCCCAAGTTTCAAATCTAGCCTTTGGAGATGAGGGGTTTGATAAAAAAAATCTTTCTTTGCTCTTGAAAGTTCTTAAATCTTATATTTCATAATCCTCACTGTGGCAGCGGGGGTGTGGTCAAGTGCCCATCCGGAGAGAGAGTCTGGGGCCCGAATTTATTGTTGTAAATTAAAAGCTGTGTTATACTACAATAAAATATTTACCTTGAGAGGAGCTATTCACCTTCGTGTCCTCCTTAACTCCTGAACGCGTTACACTGGTGCCAAAATCCGGGAAGGAGGAGGGATACGGCGTAGTAGAGTTCTCACCACTACCGTCCACCCCAACAGAGCTGCCGCGGCCATCTGCCGGGGGACGAGAAGCCTGGCCGCCTGGAAGCGGAGGACGGCTGCCAACCGCGAGGGGAGAAGGGGCTCCTAACCAACCGCCTGGAGCAGTCAGGGCCGCTGCCAGGGGCGGAGGAATCTCCTACCAGCCGATGAAACGCGGCGGGGTCTGAGACCGCCAACCGCGAGTGGGAGGGGCTCGCTGCAGACCGCCTGGAGAGGGAGTTCCCCCCCAGGGGCTGGAGGACTGCCTCCGATCCGCCCGGAGAGGTGCGGCTGTCGTCCGTTAGAGGGTGGAGGAGTGGCCGAGGAACAAGCTACGGCTTATCGGAGAACTGGCGAGTAAGTGTTTTTTTTTTATTTTTCTTTTCTCTCCTCTCTCTCTCTCACTGCCGCTCAGCGTTGGCCTTTTCCCTCTCATTTAAATTTTACAGTTTCCCTCCCCTTGTCCCCTCCCTCATCCAGGTGGACGGGGATGACCTGCCGGCAGACGGGGCTTCGGGCACGCCCTCCCCCAGGGAAAGAGGGGGGGTGTACGTCATGGGGCTTCCCTGCCTGAGAGAATGAGAGAGGAATGCGGCAGGGTGGAGGGCGGGGCCGGGTCGTGATTCTACACACCCGGTCCCTTATCAGGCTAATCAAGCCTCCGAGAGGGATAAAGGCCGATGTTAGACAGTGGTGCGGGAGAGAGAGAATGCTTACGGACATGTCCGTCATGAGTGTTTGTGTCGTTTGCTTCAGTTTATAATTAAAATATAATTTATATTATCAAGCCGGTTCTCGCCTCCTCCTTTCCATTGAGCTTTACACTCACTTATTCTCATTATATTAATCAATGCTTTGTTCACCGTCTTTCGCTCACTTCGACGTTGTGTCGAGTGAAGCGACACTAGGGGACTTTCTTGAAGGCCTCGGTTACCTTTGAACTTGAGAAAAGGCCAATGAGAATTTGGCAGACAGAATTTGCATGTCCCTCCCCCGGACATACGGGTATAAAGGGAGGGAATCATGCCTCTGTTCATTCAGATTTCTTCTTCTGTGTCGAGCGGTTGTGTGATCAGCGAACTGAGATCACTACTGTCCCACTCACCTCTGTAGAGCATTGCTGTTTGATCTACGGCGCATATCAGCGGCTTTCTCCTTCTCTGCACTGCTGTGCAGCTTTGCTCCTGGGCTCTTCGACAGCGTTTCCTTAAAGAGTAAAAGAGTATATTTTCTGTATAAGAGTAAACACATTGGTGTTGAACGTCTTTTTAAAGACGCGTCCTTTTAAAGATGTCTTTCCACCTTTGTGTAGTTCCTGGATGTGGCAGATATCTCTCCGCTTCTGACAGTCATAAGAGCTGCCTCGCGTGCCTGGGCTGCAATCACACGCAGGCAGCATTTTATGACTGGTTCATGTTCTCAGTGCGAGAACATAACCATGGAAATGTTGCGGTCATGGCTTTCTTTCCTCTGAGAGACAGCCACTTTAGCCGCCCCCTGCACCGTGCCTCCTTCCTACGGGATTGGGGCCAGATATAAAGGCTATTTGGGGAGTGCAGCAGGCTCTGTTTCGCTGAGTAAATCCCCACGAACCACCCGCTACCCAGCATGCTCGTTTGCTTCCGTTTGGGCTCGAGGGGAGAGCAGCTCGCCTCACGGCCAGTCTGTTTACTCCCTCGGACCCCGCGAGCTGGATGATGATTTCGCTGCTGCATCAGAGATTGTCACAGTGATGTCTGATGCAGCAATATAAATAATATAAATTATATGAGCCGCACTCCATCTGCTCGCTGAGGGTGTTCCCCTGCAGCTTCTAAACAACAGGCATCTCCGCTTCAAACTGGGCCCAGCTCTCAGCCCCAGCGTAGAGCTCCCCGCAGGAAGCTGGACACCACTGTCTCAGGAACCACTACCGGGACCCAGAAGGCTCCCAAGCATTCCTAAGACAAAAAAACAAGGAGCGAGTTGGCCGCTACGGAGTTGGTATCTAGGCCACTCCATCCCCCGGTGGAGGGCCGGGAGGGAAACCTCTTGCCAAAGCCCACCCGGGCCACGGTACCCACATTGCCAGGATAAAAGACTTTGGACTCAAGATGGCGCCAAGTATGGCTGCTGCGTTGCAAGCTCCAACACAACACTGCAGTTTATTGTTTGTTTTGTTAACAGTTTTTAGTTTTTTGTCTTGGATGTTGTGTGCCTTATTTTATATGACAGACAAATGCTTTTGGACATTGGTTCATCTATACCAGGCGGTGTGTCTCATCAGAGACCATCTATACCTGTCTCATCAGAGACTCCAGCCACCGAGCCATCAGACAGGCGATATCGCAGCAACAGGACCCGCACCAGCCAACTACATGACAGCTTATTCACTTGATCTCTCACAATCAACATACATCAGCACTGCACTTTATTCATCTGATTATCTCACACTGGACCCTCATAATTATAGTCTCCACAATACATCTACTGTATATATATGTTTTATATACTTTTGTTAGGGGTATAACAGTTATGACCCGGATCAGATATGGAGAAAGAAAACCAGGAGTCAGAAGTTCAATCAAAAGAATCCAAAATTTACTGAAGAATAGTTTGCAGTGAAATTGGTACAGCCAGAGGCAAAGTCTCACGAGGAGATCGAAAGCTAACTCCTACCTTACACAAAATTTCACATCAATTATACCATTTGCAAGGACGTATATTCTATTATTTAACTCCTGATTGGCTAACAGAGCATAAAGTCACAACATATAGATAGCTATAGCACATCAACATTAATCAGCGCAATTGTCGTCCTGGCTCAAGATTTACATCTGAAGTGACCTCGCAGATGGTCTCGGGCGTCTTCGAGTCTGCCTGCTGTGTCTCCCTGGGTTAAAAACCTGGGTAGAAGGTCAATACGCACACACGAAACACTGACGAACGACAGTGTTTCTCTGCGCACAAGGGAACCAGAGCACACATTTATCAAGTCATTTTAACCAAAACAGTGAGATAAGAAATATTCACCCCTCAGGCAAAGGAGAGGAAAGAAATAATAAGAGAAAATTTACACTTCTACTTATTCAAGTGCTATTACATAGGATTTTAAATCATAATTAGTCATGGACAGGTAAAAATCAACCACAGAATACATCTGGAACATATGTTTAACATTCCCCCTGGTGTCTCATCTCAAGCTTATTCCCAAGATGACCTTCAAGTCATCCTCCGTGCAGAACAGAGAGAGAGACTTCAAGGAATGTGCATGAAATCAAAAATTAACTCTTAACACACATATGATTCGAAGTATATTTCAGTTATGCATAAGAAAAATAAAATTGATTATGTGCGAATGCATATAGTTAATTCATCACTTTATTAAAGAAGTTTAAGCAACAGAATATAGATACATAGTGATCAATACATATTTATGTATGTATTGATATAACTGAAGAGACAAGGTATTTTTGACTCTCACCCTTCACTTTTTATTTAATTGTTTTATTGTAAGTGTATTCTATATTGTGTGTATTGTTTACTGTACATTGTGTATTATTATTGTGTTGTGTAATTGTGTACATTTGATATGTAAATTGTGTTGTGTAAATATGTTGTTTATTGTAAATTGGTATATGTCTCATCACTGTCATGACTGCTATGTTGCTCGGAACTGCACACAAGACTTTCACCCACTGTTGCACTTGTGTATATGGTTGTGTGAGAATAAAGTGATTTGATTTTGATTTGATTTGAAAAAGAGAGCGGTTCCCTTACTCTTTTGGTCACCTAACTGGCACCCCCACACACATTTCTCATGGCGGTCTTGAGCCAAGCACCTACAGTCACAACACCATGGACGCGCCCCCCTCGCCTCCACACCCTCGACTCTAAACTCCCGGTGGGCCAGCTCTGACAAGTCTAGAGGACGACACGATTGTACCTCCTCAGTCACTTTCCCGCCCCCAGCCGGGTACGCGGAGATTGGTAAATGCTTTGAGTTTTTTTTTGCTCCCCCCACTGTGAAACCTCACCGTCATAGGTGATCGTCTCCTTAGTGCCCCCTGCTCGGAGGTTGGACGCGTCACTACAACCATCCGACTCAGCGACGTGATTTAGTTTGCCAGGCACTCGCCCTACAAGGGTGCGATAGAGTCTTCCCTCCAGCCGAGATGAAGCCAGGGTTCTATGGCCCTGGCTTCATTGTACCAAAGACAGGTGGTGCGTGGCGGCCAATCTTGGACCTGTGAGTTCTGAACCAGGCCTCACACAGACTCCCGTTCAAAGGTGCTCGTACAGAAACTTATTGTAACTCTCTAATTGTCCACCATCTAGATTGGTTCGCTGCGGCAGACCTGAAGGATACGTACTTTCACGTCTCATTTTGCCTCGGCACAGACCCTTCTTACGGCTCACATCCGACGGCCCGACGTACTAGTACCAGGTCCTCCCCTCCGGCTCATCCCTGTCCCCTCGCATCTTTACGAAGGTCGTAGAGGCTGCCCTTGCCCCGCTAAGGGAAGTGGGCATCTGCATACTCGACTTCCTCGATGACAGGCTGATTCTAGCTCACTCTCGAGGGTCTCTGTGCACCCACAGGGACCAGGTGCTCAGGCGCCTCAGCCGTCTAGGCTTCAGGTCGATGAGGAAAAGAGCAAGCTCTTCCCAGTTCAGAGCATCTCTTTTCTCAGCATGGAGTTAACAACAGCGCGCCTCACAAACGAGCACACCCAGCCGGTGCTGAACTGCCTAAGTTTGCTCAGACAAGGCACAGCGGTTCCATTGCACCGGTTCCGGATGGTCTTGACTCTTGACCTCCTCAGCATATGAGACCACTTCAGCACTGGCTTCAGACTCAAGTCCCGAGGTGCCACCAGACATCCAACCCTTAAACAGACCTCTGTTTTCTGCAGACAGGAGTCCCCCTACAGCAGGTGTCCCGACACATTCTGGTCACCTCAGATATTTCCAAACAGGGTTGCGGCGCCGTGTGCAATGGGCACGCAGCCGCCTGCTCCTGGACGGGTCCCCGGCTGGGTTGGCACATCAACTGCCTAGAGTTGCTGTAAATTCTTGCCCTGCGGAGGTTTCTCCCACTATTTCGGGGCAAGCAGGTATTGATTTGCTCAGCCAGCACAACCATGATTGCGTACATAAATTGCCATGGCAGCGTGCGCTCTTGTCACATGTCACAACTCACCCGCCATCTCCTCCTTTGGAGCCAGCAGCGACTCTCATATCCCAACCTCAATATGGCAGCAGACGCGCTGTCGAGACAGGGCAGGCTCAGTGGAGAGTGGAGGCTTCACCCCCAGGCGGTCCAGCTGATTTGGGAGCTGTTCAGCAAACCACAGGTAGACCTGTTCGCTTCCAAAGAGACCAACCACTGCCCGCTCTGGTACTCTCTAGCGGAGGCTCCCCTCAGGACAGATGCACAGGCACACAGCTGGCCCTGGGGGCTGCGGAAGTAAGCATTTCCCCCAGTGAGCCTACTTGCATGGGTGCTGTAGGAACAAGTCACTCTGGTGGCCCCCTACTGGCCCACACTGACTTGGTTCTCGGATCTCATGCTCCTCGCGACAGCCCTTCCCTGGAAGCACCTTCTTTCTCAGGGATGTGGCACCTTTTGGCATCCGCACCCAGACCTCTGGAACCTCTATGTCTGGCCTCTGGAAGGGATGCAGAAGATCTAAGTGGCCTACTACCTGCTGTCGTTGACACGATCAACCAAGCCAGAGCTGTCTCTACCTGGCAACTTTACCCCCTAAAGTGGCGCTTGTTCGCAAATTGGTGTTCTTCCTGATCTGAAGACCCGCAGAGATGCACAGTCAGGTCAGTGCACTCATTTCTGCAAGAGAGGCTGGAGGGGAGGCTGTCCCCCTCCACCTTGAAGTTTTATGTAGCCACCATATTGGCTCACCATGACACAGTGGACGGTAAGCACGATCTGATTATCAGGTTCCTTAGATGCGCCCTCCAGGCCATGCCTGTTCCCCTCATGGGATCTCTCCGTTGTCCTTTCAGGCCTTCAGAGACCCCCATTTGAGCTCGCTTCCATTAAGAGGGTTAGGGACCTGCAAGTGTTCTCTGTCAGCGACACTTGCCTGGAGTTCGGTGCGGCAGACACACATGTCATCATATGACCACGTCCCGGCTATGTGCCCAAGGTTCCTACGACCCCCTCCAGGGACCAGGTAGTGAACCATCAAGCGAAGCTGCCCCGGGAGGAGGCAGACCCAGCCTTTTCATTGCTGTGTGCGGTGCGTGCTTTGCGTACCTATGTGGACCGCACGCAGAGCTTTAGATGTTCTGAGCAGCTCTTTGTCTGCTTTGGTTGACAGCCTTGCAGGTTCGAGCATACTCGACGAGAAGTGTGGCATCCTCGTGGGCACTGGCCAGTGGCACCTCCCTAGCAGACATGAAGGGGGCTGGTAAACACCCAATACCTTTATGAGATTTTATAATCTCAGGGTTGTGTCGGTCTCGTCCCATGTTCTCCCATGTCCGAGCACGTAGAACTTGGGAATGCGGAACGTCTGACCGGGTGTTCCACTTGCACATAGCGCTTTTCCCCTCCACTGAGGTGAATATGTGCACTCTTTTCACCCAGGAGAGTCCACTAAACTCACGCTCCCTGGATGTTCTTCCTCCCTAGCCCTCTGGTCCGCAAATTCAGCGGAATTAATCCCCCTGTGTGTATTTTCCATGGTACGGTCCCCCTACTGGTGGGCCTGTGTCTCCCTTGGGCAGTCCCTGCTGTCCCCGGTCGGCGTGTTTTTTGCAACTCTGTGTTTTTTGTGGCCTGAAAATCCATGTGACGTATTTCACCACACTTTCCATCCCCCCAGCCTGGGCAGGTGGTGGTCTCCGCAGGGTCTTTTACCCCTGAAAGAATAGGAGTTGAAAAAAACGCCTTCCCCGATGCGTGTGATGGCATTAAGATGGGCCCAGCCACTTTAACTCTATGCGAGAAACATAGAGAGAGAAAAGGTGCCTCCCTTTATACCCGAGGGACATGCAAATTCTGTCTGCCAAATTCTCATTGGCCTTTTCTCAAGTTAAGAGGTAACCAAGGCCTTCAAGTAGGTCCCCTAGTGTCGCTTCACTCGACACATCTTGTTCCCTCCATCAGGGAATGGAGGTTACAACAGTAACCTAGACGTTCTCTTTTCCTAAAAGGTACAAATAATATGTATATAATTTGAGGGGTGACTGAGGGTCTGGCCCATGCCAGGAGTACAGTAATAGTGATAACTCATTTGTCCTGGCTTCCGGAGAATGTGCATTTTATGTTGTATTGCAATTATTTAAGTTCTATTTATATTACATAATGAATCATATACCCTATCTAAACATTTGATTATATTGAGGAATGATTGATCACAAGTAGTAATGTAAGAAAGAGATATTGTAGTTGTGATTTTTTTTATTATCGTGTTCTTAAAGTAACCATGACTGAACAACACATCTAACTCAGTTTGTAAAACTTCACTTCGACTTCCTATCTTTCTAACGTCTAGGTTACGTATGTAACCTCCGTCCCCTGATGGAGGGAACGAGACGTTGTGTCAGAGAAGTGACACTAGGGGTCTCTCTTGAGTGCCGATATTCACCTCTGGACTATGAAAAAAGGCCAATGAGAGTTGGCAACCAGTATTTGCATGTCCCGCCCCCGGACATACGGGTATTTAAGCGGCGCAAATACGGGAGTTCATTCAGGATTTTTCTGAGGAGCCGGAAAATGTTGAGCCAACAGTGGCTCGGCTCAGCGACGTGGCAGGGGAGACACAACGTCTTGTTACCTCCATCAGGGAACGGAGGTTACATACGTAACCTAGACGTTCCCCTTCTGTCGCTCTCTCCACGTTGTGTCAAAGAAGCGACACTAGGGGTCCACTTATAAAAGTGCCATGCGCTGAGCCGTGTACGTGAACTGCTGATACAGGAGCGAGCAGGTATTCTTACGTGCAGGACGACAGACTGTATCAGGCTGCACGTACCCTTCCCCAATGCCCCATTTAAGCCATCAGGATTCCTTATCGTTACCCTGGAGGGGAACAAGGTGTTGGCCGCCAACCTGGGAACGGGCCAAGCCTGGCCGGGCCTCTTTTCTCTCTATGTTTCTCGCATAGAGCAACTAAGGCCGGGGCCCTTACTCGCATTGAGGGAAGGGGGTCTTAGCCCTTATTCAGGGCAGAGAAGACCCTGCGGAGGCCACGCCTACCCGAGAGGTTTAAGTGGCAAAACCATCAGAGGCCTGCTTAGGGCCTATGTGGAAAAGTCGGTGCGGTGGTGGATCCAGCCTCATAGAGGGGGGAACATACAGCACGGCAGCCGAGGCAGCCATGACTGCCTAAGGGAAACACGGGAGTCAGCTCGCCAGAGGGGACAGAACCGTGGTGTTACACACAGGGGGAGTCCGAAGTAGGCCTTACCTACAGAGCACCTATACCAGTACAGGGTAGCTTGCGGTACCCGCAGTGGCTTGGGTCAGCAAGTTCCTCCGCTGAACTGCGACCCACGAGGGCTAGGGAGGAATCGACCAGTGTCCCAAACCTGAGATTTCCTGGGAATGAAGGCGCACTGTTTCCCCTGGTTAGGGGGAAGGGCTCTAGGTGCAAGCGATTCACCCGGTCAGATCATGGGTGTGCCACCGAGTTCTACGGGCTCGGTACCTGAGAAAACACGGGACGATACTGACTCAACTCGGAGATTGTAGAATCTCGCAAAAGTGTTAGGTGTTGCCCAGCCCGCTGCTCTACAAATGTCTGCTAGGGCAGTGCCCCTAGCCAGTGCCCATGAGGACGCAACACTCCTGGTGGAGTGAGCTCGGACCCGCAGGGGGGGCACGGCCTGGGTGTGATAAGCCAGGGAAATGGCGTCAACAACCCAGTGGGCGAGTCTCTGCTTGGAGACAGCATTCCTTTTCTGCTGTCCCCCAAAGCAGACGAAGAGCTGCTCAGAGCGTCTGGTGCTCTGTGTGCGGTCCAGATAAATACGTAAAGCATGTACTGGACACAGCAGTGAAAGGGCTGGGTCTGCCTCCTCCCGGGGCAGCGCTTGCAGGTTCACCACCTGATCCCTGAAGGGCGTGGTAGGAACCTTGGGCACATAGCCCGGTCGCGGTCTTAGGATCACGAAAGTATCTGCCGGACTGAACTCCAGGCAAGCGTCGCTAACAGAGAACGCATGCAGGTCCCCAACCCTCTTGATGGAAGCGAGCGCGATCAGCAGGGCAGTCTTGAGAGAGAGGGCCCTGAGTCCAGCTGAGTCAAGCAGCTCGAAGGGGGGTCTCTGGAGTCCCGTAAGGATGACCGAGAGATCCCAGGAGGGGAACAGGTTAGGCCGGGAGGGAGTTATCCTCAGGGCACCTTTTAGGAACCTGACGATTAAGTCGTGCTTACCAAGAGACTTGCCGTCTACCGTGTCGTGGTGGGCCGCAATAGCGGTGACATACACCGTGAGGGTGGAGGGGGACAGCCTCCTCTCCAGCCTCTCCTGAAGAAACACAAGCACTGACCTAACTGCGCACTTCTGCGGGTCTTCGTCTCAGTAAGAACACCAGTTCGCGAACAGACGCCACTTTAGAGCGTAGAGATGCCTGGTAGAGGGGGCTCTGGCTTGATTGATTGTATCTATGACGGTCGGTGGTAGGCCGGCTAGATCTTCTGCATCCCGTCCAAGGGCCAGACGTGGAGGTTCCAGAGGTCTGGGTGTGGGTGCCAGAGCGTGCCCCGTCCCTGAGAAAGAAGGTCCTTCCTCAGGGGAATTCGCCAGGGAGGGGCTGTCGTGAGGAGCGTGAGGTCCGAAAACCAAGTCCGGGTAGGCCAGTAAGGGGCTACCAGAATGACTTGCTCCTCGTCCTCCCTGACCTTGCATAGCACCTGTGCAAGAAGGCTCACTGGGGGGAATGCGTACTTGCGCAGCCCCGCAGGCCAGCTGTGTGCCAAGCGTCTGCCCCAAGGGGAGCCTCTGTCCGGGCATACCAGAGCGGTCAGTGGGAGGTTTCTTGGGAGGCAAACAGGTCTACCTGAGCCTTGCTGAACCGGTCCCAAATCAGCTGGACCGACTGGGGTGGAGCCTCTACTCTCCGCCAGGCAAGCTTTGTCTTGACAGCGCGTCCGCTATCAAGTTGAGGTTGCCGGGGATGTGAGTGGCGCACAGTGACTTGAGTCACTGCTGACTCCAAAGGAGGAGACGACGGGCAAGCTGTGACATGTGGAGGGAGCATACTCCGCCTTGGCGGTTTATGTAGGCTACAACCGTGGTGCTGTCTGTCCTGACTAGGACGTGTTTGTTCCGAATTAACGGGAGAAACTTCTTCAGGGCCAGAAAAACAGCCAGCAGCTCTAGGCAGTTGATGTGCCAGTGCAGCGGGCCTCGGTTCCACTGGCCTGCGGCTGCGCGCCCATTGCATACAGTGCCCCAACCCAATTTGGAGGCGTCGGTTGTGACCAGAACGCGTCGGGACACCTGCTGCAAGGGTACTCCTGTCCTTAGGAAGCAGAGGTCTGTCCAGGGTTTGAAGGTTTGGCGGCAGGCAGAGGTAACTTTTATGTTGTGCGTGCCGCGGCGCCATGCTCGTCTCGGGACTCGAGTCCAGAGCCAGTGCTGAAGTGGTCTCATATGCATCAACCCCAGCGGCGCGGCCGCCGCGGAGGATGACATATGCCCCAGGAGCTGTTGGAAACGTTTTAGCGGGACCATGGTGCCTGGCTTGAGGGAAGCGAGGCATTTCAGCACTGACTGAGCACGCTCGTTGGAGAGATGTGCTGTCATTGGGAATGAGTCTAACTCCAGACCGAGAAAAGAGATGCTCTGGACCGGGGAGAGCTTGCTCTTTTCCCAGTTGACCTGAATCCCCAAACGGCTGAGGTGGCTGAGCACCTGGTCTCTGTGTGCGCATAGTAACTCTCGGGAGTGGGCCAATATGAGCCAGTCGTCGAGGTAATTGAGTATGCGTATGCCGGCTTCTCGGAGCGGGGCAAGAGCTGCCTCTGCGACTTTCGTGAAGACGCGAGGGGACAGAGACAGGCCGAAGGGGAGGACTTTGTTTTGATATGCCTGGCCGTCAAATGCGAACCTTAGGAAGGGGCGATGTCGAGGGCGAATTGAGACGTGGAAGTATGCGTCCTTCAGGTCTACCGCTGCGAACCAATCTAGATGCCGGACGCCAGATAGAATTTGTTTCTGGGTGAGCATTTTGAACGAGAGTTTGGACAAGGTCTGATTGAAAACTCGCAGGTCCAAAATCGGTCGTAAGCCGCCGCCTTTCTTGGGTACAACGAAGTAAGGGCTGTAGAAACCCTTCTTCATTTCGGTTGGAGGGACAGGCTCTATCGCGTCCTTTAATAGAACGGAGGCGATTTCTTCGTGCAGGGAGTGGGCATGTTGGCCGTGTACTGCGGAAAAATGTACGCCCACGAAGGGGGGCGGAGACCTGGCAAACTGAATTGCATAACCGAGTCGAATGGTCCGGTGCAGCCAGCGTGACGGGTTGGGCAGTGAAAGCCACGCCTCTAAACTCCGTGCTAGGGGCACCAAGGGGACGGGTTTTTTGGATGTACCCGGTGGGGCTTCGCAGCGGTGCGGAACAGGTAACGCAGCGTCGGGAGGCAACGTGGCGTCCCGAGGCTCTGGTGCTGAGAATAAACTCAAAGCACTTACCTTGCTCCACACACCCGGCGGGGGCAGGTTCGTGACTGAGGAGGAGGTCTGATGTTGGTGTCCTCTGGACTTGTCTGAACCAGCCGGCCGGGGAACAGTCATGGCGCTGAAGGCGGGGACACCGCGTCCATGGAGCCGGGACTGTTGAGGCCTGAAAGCAGAGTGCCGTGAGAAAGGCATTTGCGGGCCATGTGCCCCAGAGACAAAGGAAATAGCTCTTTTATTGAGAATTTGGGTACCGCAGCCCGTGTTAGGGGGTGCGGCAAATGAAAAAACAAAGGATTCTCCTCCCGGCCCTCCACCGGGGGACGGAGCGGTCTTACCACCTCTGGAGCTAACATCTTGGGCTCTGGGTGCGTTGTCTCAGGAGCGCCTGGGAGCCTTCCGGGTCCTCGAGGGGGTCCGTGAGACAGGGGCCGTGCGCTTCCCACGGTTTGCTCGACGCTGGGGCTGAGAGCTGGGCCCGGGTTGAGGCGGAGAAGGGGCTTGCCTTCTGGCCATGGGAGGACGCCCTCGGCGAGCAGACGGCGCATGGGCCGTGGCGGCAGGCTTGTGGCGAGGCATGATGTGAGAGATGGCCTCCATCTGCTTCTTCACCGCGGAGAACTGCTGGGCAAAGTCCTCGACAGTGTCGCCGAAGAGGCCGAACTGGGAGACAGGGGCGTTGAGGAAGCGAGTCTTGTCGGCTTCACGCATCTCGACCATGTTCAGCCACAGTTGACATTCCTGGACCACTAGCGTGGCCATCGCCTGCCCGAGCGCTTGCGCTGTGACCTTCGTCGCTCTCAGGGCGAGGTCGGTCGCTAAGCGCAGTTCCTGCAGCGTGTCGGGATCAGGGCCACCCCCGTGCATGTCGCGTAGTGCCTTGGCTTGGTGGACCTGCAGGAGAGCCATGACATGCAGGGCGGAAGCAGCGCGTCCGGTGGAGCTGTAGGCCTTCACTGTCAGCGAGGAGGTTGCTCTACAGGTCCAGGAATGGAGTATGGGGCGACCTCGCCAGGTGGTAGGGGTACCGGGGCATAGATGGATCGCAACCGCCCTATCCACCTGGGGAATCGCCTCGTACACATGGCGCGCTTCGCCATCGAGGGTGGCGAGGGCGGACGAGCCTGTGGCGATGTGACGAGTGGAGAGGGGTGCTCTCCACGAAGACGTCAGCTCGTCATGCACTTCCGGGAAAAACGGGACCGGGGGCGGGGGCGAGGCTGTGAGCGGAGCCCAGACCCCAGGAACCAGTCGTCCAGCCGTGATGGTTGTGGGGAGGATGGAGGGTTCCAATCCAAGCCCACGCTGTTGGCTGCCCGGGAAAGCATGTCAGTCATCTGTGTGTCAGCCTCAGCCTGGGCGTGAGGCCCGAAAGCGGCAGCCCAGGGGAGTCCTCAGCATCAGATAACACGCCCTCTGATGCCGTGGCGAGCTCATCTGCTTCCATCACAAGAGGGTCGGCAGACTGGCTGTGAGGCGAGTCACCACTGCCTCGAGCACGGATGGGAATCAACGAGCGTGTCGGGGTGCGGGTGGTCCGAGGGGGCGTACCCGGCGGAGCTGCACCCGCTGCCATCCCCAAATCGCCCCCATCGTCCTCAATCCCGTGGGAAGGAGGAGCGACACGGGGGGTGGCTGGAGTGGCTTGCTCACGGTTGTAAGCAAGCCGCGACCGCAACGTTGTCATGGTCATGTTCTCGCAGTGAGAACATGAACCATCCACAAACGCAGCCTCGGTGTGATCGCTACGCAGACACACGAGACAGCGCCTGTGGCCGTCGGAAGCGGAGAGCACTCTACCGCATCCACAAACAACACAGGGCGGAAGGGCATCTTTATAAAGACGCGTCCTTAAAAGGACGTTCAACGCCGCTGTGTTTTGCTCTTTTAGAGGAAATTACTCTGAAATAAAATCATTCTTTTAGGGAAAAAACTCGTGAGAGTTTTTGAATCTGCACTGTCAATGCGCCCAGGGGCAGGAATGCACAGCTGTGCAAACAGGAGAAAGCCGCTGTTGTGCGCCGTAGAATCCAACAGCATGCAGCAGAGGGATATCAGGAACTCGGTGTGTACACACAGCAGTTGCAGACACGACCATCGGCTCCGAAGAAATTTTCTGAATGAACTCCCGTATTTGCGCTGCTTAAATACCCGTATGTCCGGGGGCGGGACTTGCAAATACTGGTTGCCAACTCTCATTGGCCTTTTTTCATAGTCCAGAGGTGAATATCGGCGCTCAAGAGAGACCCCTAGTGTCGCTTCTCTGACACAACGTGGAGAGAGCAACAGAAGGGGAACTGTTGTATCTCATTGACTTGTGATACCTATTGAACCTACAGAGAACAATCAGTAAATACTCATTTGATTATTGCAAATCCTGGCTCTGAGTTTTTATTCTTCAATATCCATATTGACCCAGATGATGCCCCCTACATTAGTAAACTGTGAGACACATGCATTGGGAGACTTGACTTAATGAAGTTCTTAACCATGAAACTGCGATGCTAGCACGGTCTTTGCTGCACAAACGCCACGTACAATTTTACCAGGTCCCTTGCCGTGCAAAACTGCCATATAGTTTCTAGTACATTATCAACATGTCTGTTTTTATATGTTTACCATGCCAGCCACTTCGGTAATCGATGTTATACAGAAGTCTCCATAGTAACATTCAAGCGTAATGGTTGACTGAGTGTCTCGCTCTGCACGTTTGTTTGCTCAACACAAAGAAATAAAATCTACAACATGAGGGCATGCTACAACTGCTTGCAAACAGTGTCCATTTATATCTGTTTCGTTATTTTTATTTATTAATTTTGCTCATTGTATCACAAATCAAATGTCATGGACTCGGCTGGACTCTGAAAAAAATCCCAAATCCCAAAGGTCTGAATCAAGTCTGAGTAAAAATGCATCCGAGTCTGTGGCAAGTCTAAGTCCATTAAAATTGGACTTGTGATAGGGCTTGAGTCCGAACTCGAGTACCTCAAATCTAGCTGAGGCCCCCTAGTGGGTCCCGACCCCCCGATTGAAAACCACTGCACTAATAGACAAAGATTTACCTTAATTGTCAGTGAAGTGCAGCACAATCTCCTGGATAAGAACAACCACTAGTCCAGTGTCAACTACAGCACAAACTACAGTTGTTGATCCCCTCTGACAAACCAAATGCTTGTTTTGCCATGTAAACAGCAATGAGCCTGTTATTTACCTCAACAAATGCTGAGTCCAGCACACAAATTAGTAACTCAAAGTCAAAAAGTATACAAATCTTAAAAAGAAGCAATATTGCCCCATAAAGCTCACTAATAGACACATTTTTTCCTTAATTGTCTGTGAAGTGCAGCACAATCTCCAGGCTAACAACTACTAGCTTAGACTACTCAAAGCAAAAAACACAGCAAATAAACAAACTACAGTTGCTGCTCCCCTCTGACAGACCAAAATGCTTGTTCTGCAAGGCAATAATGCAGCAATATCATTTACATGTTAAGAGAACCCATATGAAGAAACAACTGTTCAGTTTTTTAGGCATTTAATGCAAATTAACTACACATCCTCACTGCTGGTTCGGCATTTCTTCCACAAGTTACTTCAGCACTTAAAGTCTGTGGTCAAAACAGCCTTCTGTGCTTTAGTGCCACCAGTTGCTCTGGTTCTGGTAACTGCAACGGCTTCTAATATGTAATCTAAAGCTTATCTGGTATTGTTAAGGGCTTTTCTTTGCCGAGCAAAGAAAAAAAAATCAACACACTCACTGTAAAAAAAGCTTAGTTTTATCACAGCCCAATTCAGCATGATTGTTTGCTTCAGGTGAAAATGGCTTGTTGGAAATCCATTGTTTTGATTCAAAATGTTGATCGCAATGAGAATTCACATTTGGTGTGCAAAGACATACATGACACAGTTTATGCAATTGTATCTATAAAGTGTATTTTCTTTTTAAATAAATTTGGTATCTTTTTTAACTCTTTGCATAACTGTTATGGACACTGCTAATATGGTTATTGTCTCTTTAAGTAAAGTTCTTTAGTAACATTATAACATTGTTACAACATAATGTAACATCATTGTTCATCATTGTTGTTGTAACATCATGTAACATTGAACACTGTTCTGCGTAGTTCTGTTGAGTTTTTCTGTTGAGAGCTATAAAAGCATCAGTATTTCTTACTGTGGCATGCCAGACCTACAGTACTGTCAAGAATTCTTGTATTTTGTGACAATAAAGAAGATATTGTGAAAATATTTTTTATAAAATGTTGACTTTTTTGTGTTTAGCTTATATTAGGACTGCTAAAGAAACTGTGTTAGATTACTATGTTTGCGTAATTTAGTAGTTTTCCAGTTGTAATTTTAAGAGAGAGACTAGACAGATTAAGACTGAATGCATTACATTTTCAATGGAAATAAATTTAGGCTATATTAAGAAGCACATTCAGACAATAGCTTGTGATTTGACACCAAATTTTCCCAGAAGTTTGCGGCTCTTCATCAGTGGTGGTGAACCTGCAGCAAACCTACACTTTCCCTAATGCCTTCCAGGATGTTTTTAGAACAACATCTGATGCAACAACAGAAGTGAGAGCTGGGTTTCAATGCGTTACTATGGCAGATAGATTTAGAGGATAGAATTTAGACAAAAGAATAATAACTAGAGACACACATCAATGTGTCTCAGGTGTGAATGGCTTACAGACTGCGTACAAATACATGTATAAAGCAGCATAAAAAATCAGGGTAAATGGACTTATTTTTTGTGTGTATTTGAGTAGATTTGATTTCTTGTGTAAAATTCCTTTTGTTAATCTAGTCTAGTCTTAGTTAATCTAGACATTAGTCTTAAATAATGTTTCATAAAACTTTTTTAAAAGTTGAATTTTAAATCCTCAGACTTTGAATGTAACATTATCAGACTTGTTGCTTGATCAGTTCTTATAAATTTCATCTTTTATAACTTTTTCTTCATAAATTGTGAAATATGGGCAACAACTTACAAGTGTATTTTGTCAAAACAGAGCACAATTATGACAAGTAATACAAGAGGTGATTAACTGCAGCTGCTAATAGTAGGGCAGTGAGAACAGGTTAAAAATGGCTATTTGCACTTAGTGGAAAGACCGTTTGATGCTGTTTACATTCCAGAGCAAATAGTGGCCGATATTATGCTAATATTATGCTCAGCTGATCGTGATATCTACCAATACAATTCAGAATATTATCAAAGCAGTCTTATTTAACTCCTCCATTTATTCATTGCCTTAGCTGCCTTTCCACTGCATGGACCGCCTTTTCCATTCCAAGCCCCACCTCCTGTAGGGCAGCTTTTGCTTTTTATGGCGGCGGGTTTGGAGTGTTGTAATTGCTTGTTTTGATTATGGTTACAAAAGGTGTAATTGAACCTGGGTCATCTGCATGAAAAAGCACATCCACACCATCGTTACACCCCACACCACTGCAGCAACACCGTCTGTCTTTACAAAATATTTACAAAATAGTCACTCAATTTAACTATCAAAGTACTCCCATTATTCACAGCAGATCTGAAATTGTCTTTTGAAATTGAAATAACTTTTGAAGGCAGTGAATTTATTACAAAAACTGTGCTTTGATATGCTTTTTTTTAGCATGCTAAAACCATCTCTGCAAAGTAAGAGTCTAGAAACCTTTATTGGCATGATTGGTAATGTTAACAGTTTTGCCATAGCATATTACTCATTGCACTGAAATAGAGTAAAAGTTAAATAAATGTCAGCATGCTTTAACCCTCATTCAGCATGCTAAAATACTCTCAGAGAAGTTTAATCTCTAAATTCATCCACTTTAAAGCACTGCAATTCAATTAATCCACTAACATTTTTTGATAAAGAATTATTTTACACAAAAATGAAAATTCTGTCATGATTTACTCACCAAACTTGACTATGTATGATGTTCATTTACTCAATAAACTTGACTACTGTATTACTTCCTTTTTTTCAGGAATATTCTGACCACTCTTTTCTAAATAATGAAAGTAAAAGGGGACTGGAGCTGTAAAATAAAATGGCAAGAAAATTATAACAATTTCCTTTGGTGGGTAAATTATTATTTTTATTGTTGATTAGATTATTGTACAATTGGTAGAATTGTGTTGCTTATTTATTTATTTATTTGTTTATTAATTTATTTAACCCTCCTGTTATGTTTGGAGGTCAAATTGACCCACAATTTTGCCATCTCTTAAAAACATTCTAAGCTTTTTAGAAAACTTTCTGATTTCTCCTAAATTTATTAGAAAAACACATAAATATGTACTTCACATGTTTCAGAGTTTTCAAAAGCCCTGTACACATTTTGACTATATTGATGATGTTTGCGATCATTTTGACCCCAACCTCCCTTATAGTAGGCAACCTGGAAAAATGTACAGCTTTATTTTTCTCTACTGTTATACCATTTCTTGCTGACTGTCTCCCATGATATTGTCAACTTATTTAAAAAAATCACCTTTATGCCCTAACATGAGTTCCCTATCTGTCACTCACTCGATGTTGTGTCGATAAGTTGACACTCATGGTCACCTTTGGGAGCCCAGACACCTCTGATCTTTGAGAAAAGGCCAATGAGAATTGGCATGAGGGATTTGAATGCCACTCCCCCGGACATACGGGTATAAAAGAAGTGCTGTTGCAAACACACACACAGATTTCCTTCTTCGGAGCCGAGCGGACGTATTCACAGAGCTGAATTCCTCCTGCTGTTCCATTCATCTCTCTCTCTGAAAGGCTGTTGGGTCTACAGCGCATTACAGCGGTTCTCCACCTCACACACAACGGCTGTGCTGAGAACAGCTGAGCAGAGCTTCTGATTCACTCCATTTCCCCATGGACCTCCCATTCCCCTGCACGCTCGTTTGCCTCAGCGAGTTCCGTGATGTGACCGCCGGCTCATCTCAGAGCGAGTTGGTGGTCGCGTTCGCAGCTCGCAAAGTGGATGAGCTTTTGATTACAGCATCAGAGAGTGGGTTGATTCAGTCTGTCGCCATGCGCAGCTGACGGCCATGCTTGCCCGGGCGGCTGCGAGCATCAGGATGGAGTGGAACACCCCACTCCCCCCGAACCCTCGCAGCCCGATGTTTGGTCCCGGTGCTCCAAGCGCCGCTTAAGGCCGCGCTTCGCCCCCCGTACCTTTCTTACCGGAAGTGCATGTTGAGCTCACGCGACCGCGTTGGCCACCTTTTACTGCCCGGACCCGGTTCGCGGGCTCATCCTCTCTCACTACCCTCGAAGGAGGTGCCCGAACAGGTGCCATCTGGCGGAGTTGTCCGAGTCTCCTGTCCAGGGCCTGTTGATTTATGTCGTCACTCACGACTGAGCCCTAAGTGCCACTGGACAGGTCGCCTCCACCCTCCACGCCACGGCTCTCCTGCAAGTGCACCAACCGAGGTGCTCAAAGAACTGCACAAGGGTAGTTCTGACCCGAGATTGATGCAGGAACTGCGCTCGATGACCGATCTCGCCCTCTGAGCGATGATGGTCACGCCATGGTCTCTCGGGCAGGCGATGTCCACATTAGTGGTCCAGGAGCGTCACCTTTGGCCCAACTTGGCCAATTCAGCGGCACCAAAGAGTATTTCGCCCAGCAATCCTCAGTGGTTAAAAGGCAGATGGGGACCATACAACACATCCTGCCCTGGTGTGACACAATGTCTCGCACCCCCGTTTTTTTGTCACCAAGGGTGTCCCCTTGCGGCAGCAACACTGGCTCCGTCACAGCCCGCCCCAGTGGGCCCGGCATCGAGCCACCCACAGAAGTTACCACCATTGTTGTGTGTTACAATCTTAATCAGTATATATGTGAGTGACAAATCTTAAACAATGTATGCCTGCTAACAAATGATGAATGATGTGTGTAACTAACTAGAAAATATATGTTAAAACCAAAAACGCTAAAAGGATAATTGAATGTGAAGGTGTGATAAACTGCAGCTACATTTCTGACACAGGAGATGGCAGAACCTAGAAACCGTTTCAACATTGGAAATTCTTTAGGCAGGGAACTGATAAGAACAAACCAATAGAAGGCACAACCAGTAATCCCACTGCGGCAAAAACGAACCAACGGAATGATTGAAACTTATCTCTTAACCCTCTGGGGTCTGAGGGTGTTTTGGGCCCTGCAGAAGTTTTGACATGCCTTGACATTTGTGCTTTTTTCAGTTGCTTAAAAACATATTAATGGCTAAAGTCTGATAACACTGTATTCAGCACAAACTGGGCTACAATAATATGTGAGCAACATGCATGTACAGGTTTGTATTTTTGAGAAAATGCATGGTTTGAAAAAACTAAAATTTTAAGTCACTGAAATAAGGCCATATAACACATATTAAACATTTGTCCACAAGACTTTTGAGAACTGGATCTTGTAGCCTAGAGTTTTTGCTACAAAATGATGTGAAAATCATCCTGATCACTCATTCATACAAAACAATATAGTCATTTAACTTTTATAAGACAATTTTAGTGTTGAATGGTAATATTCGAGGAGGCGTGAACTATCACAAATATTTATGTGATTCACACCTGAGGACACAAAGACCCCTCCTCTGGGCTTATCAATGAGGAATGTGACAAAGAGAATGAATGTGAGGAGACTTAATGATCAAAATCAAGTTTTAAGGTAAAAGAAGTAATCTGACTATATATTTTCTTTACACAAAGACTTTACTTAACGCGGTAGTGTAGGTCTAAAATTAAGTCTCTTCTGCATTTATTTGATCCAAAATACAGTAAAAACATTGTGTGAACTCATTTTACAATTTAAAAGAACAGTTTTCTATTTGAATATATTGTAAAATGCAATTTGTGATCAAAGCTGAATTTTCAGCATCATTACTGCAGTCTTCAGTGTCACATGATCCTTCAGAAATCATTATAATATGCTGATTTTCTAATATGGGCATATTTAACCCTCTGGGGTCGGCAAACGCGCCGGCGCGTTTTGCTGTTTTTTTTTCACATAGCAGCAACATAGACTTAAAATACTCCGTCATTTATGGTCATATAAATACAATCAATACATGATTATAAACTATAGAGCGTCTTCTTTTTTTGTGTACACTCATATTAACATCAAAACCTTGTGTTTTTTTTTTTAATAAATAAAATAAAAAGGTTGAGCTTTCAGCAGTCTCTGTGTTCACGATCATATTTCAGAAACACGTCACTAAAATTAACTTAAACTCCGCGAATTCTTCTCACACAAACATGAAACATATGTCTAAAGAAAGCTTAAAATGTCTACTTTTAAATAAAACAATTCAAATTTAAAACAAATATTCTCCTGCAATGTAATCTGTATGAAACAAAGCGATGTACGGTTTTCCTGGCACAGCTTCATTATCTCTAATGTGATCCCACCCACCAGCAGAGCGCGCCATTCATACGCTAATGTGCTGAGGCGATCAAGGGAAAAGTACACGCCCCCGACTGCGAGATTTGATGTAAACACAACACAACTCAACTTTTCTGCATGTTTGTAACGATACACAGGCGATCAAACTCTTGGCTATTAAGGAAGAGTTAACATTTTTCTGAGAAGAAGAGCGGGACTCCGATGAACGTTTGTATTTTGAAGAGTGACTTGATCCAGCAGAGGATACAATTTCAAACGAGTAAGTCGTTTAGTTTTCATTAGCTGACATGCTATTTTATATAAACATGTACATATTTTACTAGTGGGACTGTTTCCAGACAGGATTCAAAGTTTGACATTCAAAGTATTGACATGTCCTAATAGGCAAGTTTTAGTTACATGTAAATGTTGTTATTTACATTGTATGCTGTATGATATAAATATGATATGTAATATGATATAAAAATAATATGAATGTTAGATTATATTTTAATGTGTGTATGCTGCCTCGTTATCATCAACAAAGCTTGTGCTTGCAAATATGTGTTTAGGTTAAATGAGTAAAATGCACTTTAAATATGCCCATATTAGAAAATCAGCATATTATCATATGTATTTTGGATCAAATAAATGCAGTCTTGGTGAGCAGAAGAGACTTCTTTTAATGGTAGTGTAGGTCTAAAATTAAGTAAAGTCTTTATGTAAAGAAAATATATAGTCAGATTACTTCTTTTAACTTAAAACTTGATTTTGATCATTAAGTCTCCTCACATTAATTCTCTCTCTGTCACATTCCTCATTGATAGGCCCAGAGGAGTGGTCTTTGTGTCCTCAGGTGTGAATCACATCAATATTCATGATCGTTCACGCCTCCTCGCATATTACCATTCAGCACTAAAATTGTCACACAAAAGTTAAATGACTGTATTGTTTTGTATGAATGAGTGATCAGGATGATTTTTCACATCATTTTGTAGCAAAAACTCTAGGCTACAAGATCCAGTTCTCAAAAGTCTTGTGGACAAATGTTTAGTATGTGTTATATGGCCTTATTTCAGTGACTTATTTCGTTTTTTCAAAAACCACGCATAAACGTTATTTTCTCAAAAATACAAACCTGTACATACATGTTGCTCACATATTATTGTAGCCCAGTTTGTGCTGAATACAGTGTTATCAGACTTTAGACATTAATATGTTTTTAAGCAACTGAAAAAAGCACAAATGTCAAGGCATGTCAAAACTTCTCCAGGGCCCAAAACACCCTCAGACCCCAGAGGGTTAAAGTGCATTTTACTCATTTAACCTGAACACATATTTGCAAGCACAAACTTTGTTGATGATAATGAGGCAGCATAAACACTAGTTAAAATATAATCAAAACATTCATATTATTTTTAAATCACATTACATGTCATATTTATATCATACACCATACAATTTAAATACCTGCTTTCGCCGAAACGGCATTTAAATATAACTAAAACTTGCTTATTATGACATATTTCAAATTTCAATACTCTGAATCCTGGCTGGAAAGTCTGGAAATAGTCCCACTAGTAAAATATGTACATGTTTATATAAAATAGCATGTCAACTAATATGTAAGTAAAACTAAATTACTTACACGTCCGAAATTGTATCCTCAGCTGGAGTAAGTCTCTCTTCAAAATGCAAACGTTCATCGGAGTCCCGCTCTTCTTCTGTGGAAAATGTTAACCCTTCATCACTATAGAGGAGTTTTCTCACTTGTTTATCATGCTGCCTTTCAAACGCGCAGAAAAGTGAATGAACTTTGTTATTAAGGCACAGTCGGGGACGTTTACAATTTGCATTGATCGTCTCAGCATATTATCGTATGAATTGCGCCCTCTGCCAGTGGATGTATTCACATTAGAGGTAATTAGCTGAGCCTGGAAAACTGTGCATTGCTTTGTTTCATACAGATTATATTGCAGCAGAGTATTTGTTTTAAATTTGAATTGTTTTATTTAAAAGTAGACATTTTAAGCTTTCTTTAGACATATGTTTCATGTTTGTGTGATAAGTATTCACATTTTTGTGACGTGTTTCAGATATATGCTCGCAAACCCAGAGACTGCAGACAGCTCACCCTTTTTATTTTCTTTATTTTACAAAAGCACAAGGTTTTGTTGTTATTGTGAGTGTACACAAATAAAAGTAGACCCTTTATAGTCTCTAATGATGTCTTACACTTATCTGTATGCCCCAAAATGATGGACAATTTTATGTTGTTTTCACTGTAATGACGAAAAAATCCAGCAGGATGCGCCGGCGCGTCCGTCGACCCCAGAGGGTTAAAGGCTGAAATCAATGTTTATATGGAGACCAACTGGTCCTCAGTATCCTCTGTGGGCATGGCTTGGAAGGCACTTAAGGTGGTTCTTAGGGGTTGGATCAAACAGTATGCCACATTCATCAAAATAATCCAAAGCACGAGAACTTGTGGAGTTGGAAGGGAATATTAAAAGTGTCGAGGCAGAGCTGAAGAGCCGAATGTCGTCTGATGGCCTCAGAGTGTTGACCCGACTGAAATAAAGATATAATACTATTTTGTTGCGGAAGGTGTAGTTTTGGTTATTCGGGCAAGACAGTCATACTTTGTGTTGGGGGACAAGGCAGGGAAGCTTTTGGCTAGATATATAAAGCACAGAGAGTTTTTTTCTATCATTCTCTCAGTGAAATCTGCTGGTGGTGAAATTTTTACCTTGGCCATTGATATTAATAATGCTTCTAAAGAATTCTATCTTGATCTCTATAGTTCCACGTCTTCATCTACTGATGAAGACATTAGACATTTTGTGGAACCATTAGAACTCCCTAAACTGAGGGATGCCCTCTTTTTTTTTCCTTTTTGTCTTATTACCCCATTATTTTCCTGTCTTTTCCTGGAACCATTAGCAGCTGTGATAAAAAGGGAAGATGATTTTCCAGGGGTGGTGGCAGGAGGTGTGGCTTTTGCTTTATTCAGATCATATTTTATTATTCGTCTCCGAACCCACCAAATCTATGCCTTGCCTCCACAGAATTATTCATTCCTTTTCGAAATTCTCAGGATACAGAGTTAATTGGTCTAAATCAGAAGCTTTGGCTCTGACAGCATAATGCCCAGTAACAGCTTTCCAGCCAGACGCCTTCCAGTTGCCCAAACAGGGCATTAGGTATTATTAGGTATTTTATTCCCAGTAAATCAGAGTTAAATTCAATCCCTTAATAAAAAGGTTTTCGAGCGATGTGGGCAGGTGAGCTTCATTACATTTATCTATGATTGGGAAGGTTAATTTTATTAAAATGAATTGTATTCCAAAATTGAACTACCTGCTACAATCTCTCCCTGTACATGTCCCCCTCTTTTATCAAGCAATTTTATAGCAAAGCAAAGTCCTTTATTTGGAATGGTAAGCATCCCAGATTACATTTCAATAAGTTATATACTGTAGGCCAATTGACAAAGGTGGCCTACCCAAGATTTTGTTTTTGTTTGTTTGCCTTCAAATCTAGGGGACAAAACATTTGTCTGTCTGCTTGTGACAGTTCTAATGAAAACTAAAGAAAGTAGCTCATTATTTGTGGTAAGAATTGCACAGTGACACCAGTCTAAAAACCTGTTTGTGTCTGTCTCTCAGGAGCAGAGGTGTGGTGTGACAGGCATCTAAATCACATCTTAGATCTGTGAAGGCCAAGTGTGAGATTAAATATAAAAGGTTTGCCTGGGGTCCTGTCATAGGATTTGGCTTTGGTTAGGGCCAGTGATGCTACCAAGTGACTCAAAGGTCACCAGTCTGGTCGTTACACCAGATAAAACCTGAGTTGCAAATATCTTCACATTTTAGGATGTCTCACAGGTGCAGCAGGTGTCATTCACAAATAATTGCATACAGGGGATCAATACGATATTGGCTGGATTTTTATCAGATCGAGCTATATAATTTTTTATACTGTGAAACACTGCATCAAAATAAGTAAGGGCATTTGTTTCGGAACCTGGCATGTTTGGTTCGGTTAAGCATATATGAACATGTCAATTGCACTCAGATCTGCACCAAAACAATCGCTCCGAGACTGCCTGAACGAGATGGTTTCAGACCGATTGCAAATTAACTTTGGAGCAGTTTGCATGTAGTGAGTATGCAAACTGAACCAATGGACCAATGAAACAACCTACATCACAATGCATGATCACACAAATTTCACACAAATATCCATAACAAGCAATTAATTTACATGACCATAAATGTTTTAAGGCAACATGATGCAAAAAAGGGTTCAACATTCATGAAATGCCGATAAGCAATAGTGATTAGATAAGTTATAGATATGCGAATAACCATGAACATACCTGATAGATCTTTGGGAACAAATTCTGTGGGTGAGCACATCATGGCACCTCACAATCAAAGCAGACCTTCTTTTCTAAAATGTCTTGTGATTGCTGTTCTTCGAAAGAAGTGCATGGCAATATTGTTATTCCAAAGAAGCCTTGATTCCCACTCAAACTGACAAATTAATATGATGGTGATTAGAAAAAAAGGCTCAATCAGCTCACTGAGCTGTTATACATCCATCTTGATGGATAACTGACCGGCCACTATAAGCATAACCCCAGAACATAAACAACACACTTTGACAAATGAAGGGACAGTTTACTCACATCTGACTTGCGTAAACACATTTTGGTCAGTTTGGAAATGTTGCCTTGTGAAAGCGATCCAAACCAAGGAGAAAATACAACATTGTATCAATTTAGCCCCCGTTACGAAACAAAGCAAATGGTGTACAGGTCTGAAAACACACTAAGTAATATTGAAGGGTCGCTCGCTTACTGCATTTATTCAATTTGTTTTAATAATCCAGTATCTATATATACTATATGTACTGTACATAAAAAATAGGTTAACATATGAGTCTGATATCCTGTATGTGTGGTATAAACTGGTTAAAATTGTTTAGAAAACAAGTCTTGGGGCCTGGGTAGCTCAGAGAGTCACAAGTTCGAATCCATGGTGTGCAGAGTGACTCCAGCCAGATCACCTAAGCAACCAAATTGACCTGGTTGCTAGGGAGGTTAGAGTCACATGGGGTAATCTCCTTGTGGTCATGATTAGTAGTTCTATCGGGAAGACACGCAGGCTTGAGTGAAGTTTAAGATGCCATTTATTTAATAAATTACCAAATTGGGGAGAAAATGTGATAAAGAAAATTATAATAAAAAACAAGTCTTACATTTAGAAAAAAATTCAATTTCAAACTAGTTAATGAATTATTATGTCAGCATGAAAACATTCACACAAAGGTTATATGCACAAATATGTGCAGATGCACAATAAGTTAAAGATGCACTCAGTTATTAATATAATATCCATATGCACAGTGTAGTAAACTGCACTTTTGACATTTTAAAGAGTGGATTTAAGTGTCTAGATCACAGTGGTTGAGTGATGCTGTACAGTAAAAGAAAAGTATGCTAGATTGTGGCACTCTGCAACATCCTTCACAACCTAGCTCTTAGTACTGAAAGATTGAGATTTACACTATGCAAATGGCATTAAGCACAACATTTATTGGCTGTGTTTTAGAGGTCGGCCGATTTTTTGCATTTTTTTACATAATCGGCATCGGCCAATATCAAAGTATATCAAACCGATTATTAGGCAGGCGCATCTGTGGGCAGCCTAGTGTTGTTGTGGAACACGTGTTCGACGCACGCTGCCCCTAGAGTCATTTTCCAGCAGAGTGAGCAGACCTCATCCAGTGCCTAAGGAAGGAGCTAAGTTCCTTGGAGAAAACAGTAAGGATTAAATTTGTATAACTTCTTTATATTTAATTAAAAACTTTTGATATGTTACTGCCAACTTCAAGAAAAAAACGTGACAAACGCGATAGGCGACATGACGTTCGGCTAATTTGGATATTGATAGCGTAGTTTAAGTTGCATTATCACAGCAGAAGGGTTGCTATCATGTCACAATAAGTAAGCAAGAATTTTGCAATTACAGACAGAGTATCTGAGACTTTTATTTGCTCTGTTTGTGTGTCTTATATTTGAGAGGGTTGTCACTCAATGCAGAGAAATAAGTAATAAAAAAGATACCAACGCACTATAGGCTATTGAAGGACCGGCTTTGGTAAGCTCGGACGTTATGGGTTCTGCTGTCGGTACTGGAGAAATTAAGAAAATACATTTATTATTGCTATAAAGAGAAAGTTATTTTATCTCGCCAGCCATTTCTATGTATAATAATATGAAACCATTTGTCTGTGATGCAATTTAGCTATTCGCAGTCAGAGAGAGAGAGAGAGATCTCTCACGCGGTGCTACAGCAAGCACAACACGATCCCTGCTTAATGAGTGACAGAACTAAACATTCAAACATAGCCTGGTTTAGATCTGTGATATTAGTCTGATTTTATTTTAGATTTCGCCTTCCAAAGATTATAAAAAGAATATTTATACATAAGCCGCATTCTGTCTAGCACAACTTCCTTCCCTTCACAGCGGTGCACTGACATTTCTCCCTAAAACTCAAACTTAACGTCAGAATCAGCACGATCGGTGATTGTTGTAAAATGCAGTCTAGCTACTGTTGCTAAATTGCGGGACGCGTTTAATAATAAAAAGAGCGCAAGAGATACCGTTCCCAAGGCGGCGCGCGCTCCGATACAAACTGCAACGAGACACGCAAAGTATAGGCTACTTTGGGTTTCATGTGAGCGTCTAAACGATCAAATATACACAAAAATATGTCAAAACGACCGGCTTGGAGATTCACTTAAACACAGTTTATGTCTTAAATGGACGTAGTTATGGAAATAGTTGGGAGAACATATGCTGCATCAGGAGCCTATTAGATCAGCACTTGGTCTTGGAATCAAACAACAAAAGGCAAAGAGAAAATCACTTACAGCTCTTGAATGAATAACTTCTGCATTAATAAGCATTAATCTATCTATGATAAACTATGCAGTGTTATTTTACAATTGATTACTTTATTAGATTTCTTTTTAGACCACACCTGAACAGTAATGTTAGTAGACCTTCCTGAAATGAAATCACTGTGCCTATATAACGTTTATCTTTGTGTAATATATATATATATAACAAAAAGAACCGTTAAGAATACCGTTAAAGTACCGGATCGATAAGCAGTATCGGTAAGAGTAGTAATACCATTAAAACCTTAACGATACCCATCCCTAGTTATGCCTGTGCTTCTCTTGGATGCTCTGAATATTGGATTAGTCTGGATTGCCCCTTAATTAAAGCTGCATTTGGATCTCAACCTTCGTGTCTCTGAGCAGTTCGTAACACCTGCTTTGTTTATTTAATATATTTGTTATACATTATTTATACAATATGTTTTTACATTATACATTTTTAATTTAAGTCTACAAGTGCAGATTGGTCAAGTGTTCAATAAATGTATTTGTTGAGAAATTTTGTCTAAAGTAATTATTTGTGTTACATTTTATCTTTCAAATAAAAGGTTCAAATAAGAGGTTAAAAACAAGCACATATCGGCCAAATTAAATCGGCAGCATTAATCGGCCATCGGTCGACCCGGATTTCAAAAGATCGGCATCGGCCTGAAAAAAAAACCACTATCGGTCGACCTCTACTGTGTTTGTGATGTTATCTGATTTGAATAATTCCTCAAGTGATTCAGGAACTAAAACAACAAGTCAAGACTCAACAATGTCCTTCGCAAGTGTCGCTTGGGATTATGATTCTCGACATGCCCCCTTGGTTTATATTGAGTGATTACATGAGAAAAGGGATTGACCAAGGGGAAGTAGATAGGGTTAGTTGTTGCCTCTTTTAGGATCAAATGATAGGATATGCTTTTTTGTGAAAATGGTGACTCCTTCACATGGCTCAGACCTTCTAATTCTGCTATAAGCCCTAAAAGCAGAGTCTTAATCTCCTTAGCTTTTGAAAAATGACAGCCAACAGATTCTCAATATGAGTCGAGAAGAAAACCTAAAGCTGACAGAAGCATTGTGCAATGGAATACCACACAATTCTAATGTCTAGCACCTAAACCAAATGAATAGTTTGACTCTCAATTCTGATATGTCATGTTCATACACTACATGTAACATTGTGGCCTGGCATGAATACCTGTTCCACTGAGGACCTTCTGGAATTTAAAAAGCTTGCTTAACCCTCTAATCATGGGACTAATTATGAAAAAATAAACTAAAGTATATTAAGTGTAGAAATAATTTCCCAAAATTGGTTTTCTGCATATGATCGAAATTAGTTTTTTGAGGGGTACCATCAGAATTCAAAATGTGAAAATCAAAAAAACTATTATTTTTGTGTGTAAACACAGGTATTCTCCACCAGAGCATGTGAGTTGTGTGGAGCGAGTTGTTGCTCCACTCAAATATTCACTGTTGTGCGATCGTGTTGTGGACTCAACTCCAACGCTCAATTTCAAAAGTCATCCTCACGAGCGAGCAAGAGCGATATTGGAGCGGAGCTACATAAAATGAGAAAGAAATTATTAAACATTCTTGTTTATTTATTTTGCATCAGGTACAAAAAACTAAATAATCCCTCATCATATTGGCACACAACCTAATATTTCCATATATCAATTGCACAAACAATGCCTTGTAAGCTACTTTTTTTTTTTTTTAAATAGGGAGGGGGGCAAAATCATACCCTTTAAATCTACTATAATACCTTAATAATACACTGTATTTTATTGAACACTTATTTGATTTAATTGAATTTAACATAACATTTTCTTAGCATTTTAAATAGGTTCAAATATGTATAGAATCAATTCCATGCCACATATATTTGCAAAAATATAAAGTTTTGCAAAACAAAAAAAGTATTGAGCAAACAAAAAAAAATAATTTTTAAACAAAAATTAAGTATCACAAACGTAAAATAAAGTATCGAGAGAAAAAAAGAATGTTTTGCAAACAAAAATAAAGAATTGCACAATATAAACAAAATATAGCAAAAACCAAGATGTAATTAATTGCAAAAATCAATGACTGTTGTAAAATAATCTAAAGATCTTTTATCCTTTTTTATCTCTGAAACAAATTTTTAGGCAGCAATGATTTTGCCACACATCTTTTTCTTTGCAATGCTCCTTTTAATCTGCATTTCCATCACGTGTGAGCTCGTGATACCGTTTTGCCTTTGCGCTTCACTTTTCTCTGCGTTTCACTTTATGGCACTGTTTTGACGTGGGGGTGGAGTCAGGGGATTGGGGCGTGTACAACAGGCTCAGTGACAACAGGCTGGGCACATTTTTCATTCATAAGTCCAAATGTATGAAGACGAAACCTTATTTTTCTGTATTTAAAAGAGAATTGATTTGTAATTTCTTTCCAGCGTTGGAATGTATGTAAAGTAAAAAGGCCCAGAAATTGGCTGGAATAATAAGAGACCTTGAGCTCTTAAAAGAGGAATAAAGAGACCCCTCTGTATTTGTATTTTTTATTTTATACATTTAATTTATTTATTTTATTTTAACTGATATGTGCCTTGCTTAATACTCATTTACCTGTACTTACCAGTGCCATTGTAGATGTACATTCTGTTTTTTGTTCTGTTCTTGGTGTTCAATAAAAAAAAAAAATTTGTTTCCTTTTATTTAATTAGCATTAAATGTGCTTTAACAGCATTTGCTTCAGATAAAGGAGTTAGAGATCAGTTAAAGCGGTGGATTTATTAGCCATACTCGCTAACATAGCCAGCATCTGCAGTTTATTCTCTCTCAATTGATTGGACTATTGATTGATTCTTATGTTTACTTTATAGATTATAATTGTCTATACCATAGTATGTTGTCTTCTAAAAAAATGTAAACTCCATATTTAAAAATATATAAATAGATGTTACATTATCACTGTTAAAGGAGACAATAAATAGATTACAAATAAGAAGTTAAACGATCGTAACAAATAAGCATCCCAGGAAACGATCTACAAACAATAAAAGAACATCACTTATAATGTTAATTGTGCAAAAGCAAAACAAATTTAACAGATTTATTCTTAAGAGTAGGTGCTGATAACCTGGTTATATCCTGCTCTACTCGAGGCAGAGAAACAGCAGGAGAAAGCTGTTGTTGTTGCTGCTGACCCTGAGCTGCCTGAATATGACCGAAGCTTTGAGTCAGAACACTAATAAGATTCGTCACGACATCTAGATTCTCTCTGCTAAATGTGACATGGCAAATCATTACATGAGATGACCTAGATACACGTACATTTACTGTGAGCATTGTAAGAACTTAAGTAGCTTGTGAACAGGTTCGTTGAGCAATGGAGGAGTCAGGAGACAGCGAAGCAGGTTTGAAATCAGCACTTTAATTTCTTTCACGAACATACGACGGTCACCGCCGTAGAAATGTAAACATAAACAAAACAATATCACACTCAGTCTGTGGAGCTTTCTGGATCCACTCTCTCTCCCTCTCGACACTTGGCGTCCCTTTAAATGTCTTTCTCCGTATCACTACAACAAGACACAGGTGTTAGAGATAATTACAAACCAGGTGACAAGCCTTACCGCTCTCTCTCTCCTGCAGACTGACACACGACCACGCCCCATGCCACATAGCTGTATAACGCAGGGTTAAGAATATAGGGGATGTGAACATTTTATATTTCAAAACTTTATTGTTAAAGACAGAACACATGCACGTTTGTTACGATCGTTTAACTTTTTATTTGTAATCTATTTATTGTCTCCTTTAACAGTGATAATGTTACATCTAAATATGGAGTTTACATTTTTTTAGAAGACAACATACCAGGCATCCCAACCTGCAAAAAGTCATTTCAGGGAGGTATAAGATATAAAAGCATAATATATAATTTCTTTAGGCTATAGGCCTATGCAATTATTTGTTAATTATGTAGATTACTTTTAATATAAACTGCTTATACTATTTATGTAAACTGCTTTTATTTATATTCCATTGCAACTTTAAACAGGTCTAAGGAGTTTATTGTTTTCATGTAGCCTAGGTAACTAACCGGCCTGAATAATATGAAATGAAACTTGTTTAACTCACCTCAACATGTCTTTTACAATCATTTAACCCGCCATGGGCAATGCTGAAGTCACTGTTACAAACTGTACAGCGTGCAAGACTGTCATTATGTTTCACTCTTATTAGACGGGTACACTTTCGTGTAGTCTGGCGTAAAATGTGTCTTATATTTTCGCTTTTTGGGGCGCTCTCCCTCTGCCATGGCGCTCCTGTGTCTAGATACACTGTCCTGATTAATTAGGTTCGGGAGAAGAGATAAAAGCCCGCCCACACTGACAATTGATTGGTTGACTTACCGAAACAGGCCAATCAGGATGCTCTCTGTCTTACATGCACTTCTTGATGCACACACGCAAGGTCTCTCGCTCTCTCCCTCTCTGCTGTGTGCGCTACACGGTTTGGAGCACAGTCTTACCGCTCTTGCTCGCTCGCTCGCTCTTGATTCCGGGACATTTTAACTAATTTGCGGGCATTAGGGAGCCGCTATCAATACGCGGGAGACTCCCGGAACTTCCGGGAGACTTGGGATGTCTGACATACTATGGTATAGACAATTATAATCTATAAAATAAACATAAGAATCAATCAATAGTCCAATCAATTGTGAGAGAAAAAACTGCAGATGCTGGCTATGTTAGCGAGTATGGCTAATAAATCCACCGCTTTAACTGATCTCTAACTTCTTTATCTGAAGCAAACGCTGTTAAAACACATTTAATGCTAATTAAATAAAAGGAAACAATCAACTTTATATACCTGAGATACACCTGCTGCCTCTGCTCAGCCATGATGTTTGATCAGTGTCTCAAGCTAATGACGTAACTTCCAGAGAGGCATCACTGAGCCCGTTGTACACGCCCCAATCCCCTGACTCCACCCCCACGTCAAAACGTTAGGCTTGTTTGAGATGAGCAAAATCTGCGCAGAACCGATCACCGGTGATCAGCGCGTAATGCATGCCGGTTAGAAATGTGTCCGAGAGCGGTCCGCCTTGCTCTGTTGTCATGCTGACGTATGTCAAAAAACTCTCGCGAGCGCAAGGCGCACGTGTCGGATTCTGCAGTCGCGCGCAGTTGCTCTCCACCGACTGCGCTGATCAAAAGCATGATGGGAAACGACTTGCTGACGACACAACTTAATGCTCATTGGCTGCGATTGTCAGCTGATATTTTTTCCCTTAATTCTAAGAAGTCCATTACCTATAGCCTAATACTATTTACTTTTTCTATAGTACTTTATTAGTAATTAGTACATGTGCTTTATTTACCCTTTTATTTTTATTTTCTTATTTTGAAGTCCTGTTTGTTGTAATTTTCTCTTTATTGTATTGTATGCTTGTGTTAATTTTGTACATTGACATTTTTGTACCACATTATGCCATTAAATAAATTAGTCAATCCATCAATACATGCATACACACATCTAATGTGACGGTTTTACAATTAGGCCTTATGTTTGTGTGTTTTTATCTGATATCTTTATCTGGGTATGTCTTATTCCTGGAGTGCAGTAAACACAACCCACACATGCTAATTTCTTAATTTAGAATGTGTTTTTGTTTCATATTATTTTTGAATAATAATTAGCTGTACACACTTTTCCTAATCATTAAACATGAAATTCAAACTTACATTAAGGTGACAAACAATTGTGTAATATATTTATATAGAATATTTTTCATGTTAAAAGGGATAGTTCACCCAAATATTTGTTTTTCTTTGGGTAAACTATCCATGAAGTAGGATACACATCATTAGGTTAATCAGCTGTGCCATATCCCACTCTGAAATGTTTATCCCATAATTAGGGATAACAATGTAAATTTAGTGCAGCATCTGTATGCTCATCATTTCTCATTATGGCTTTGATTATAAAAGGCACCCACAAAGTTAACAATTGTAGCAAGATGGAGAATGTGTTATTAACACTATCAGACTCCCAGGAGCAATAACATTAACAGTAAGCAAAGAAATTGCTGAGACAATAAAGAATGGTGAGTAAAAAAAAAAAAAAATTGGTTGCTTGATGATGGAATTAATTTTATTTTATTGATTGAAATTCCTTTTACAGATAAAAAATATGCAACAAGTGAGAAATGCAGAACAGAAACAAGGTAAGGCATTTTTTTTTAACCATAATAACATTTAAAATGATCATGGGGATTTTTTATTATTTTTTACACGACATAAGTTTCATTAGATGCAAGTTGCAACATACCACTCTAGATTTATATCCCTACCATTTACTGAATAAGCCATTTTAAGTAATGAGCACTGTTCACCCTCGGTGATTCTCCTCATCATAACCATCTTCGTGTAAAAACAGTGGTATTTCAATTGCATCCACTTCGTCTGCGATAAAGAACGCGAACGCGATCTCTTCCATTGCTGACGTTTGCAGTCCACAACACAGCGAGATTCAGGAAGTGTCCGGCTTGCCTGCACTTTTTTCACTCCTCCCCTCACTGCAGCCGCCTACTCTCACCTACATTTCAGGCGAGGCAAGGCGCATCTCAAACAAGCCTAGTGCCATAAAGTGAAACGCAGAGAAAAGTGAAGCGCAAAGGCAAAACGGTATCACGAGCTCACACGTGATGGAAATGCAGATTAAAAGGAGCATTGCAAAATAATTAGTAGGCATTGCAAAGAAAAAGATGTGTGGCAAAATCATTGCTGCCTAAAAATCTGTTGCAGAGATAAAAAAGGATAAAAGATCTTTAGATTATTTTACAACAGTCATTGATTTTTGCAATTAATTACATCTTGGTTTTTGCTATATTTTATTTATATTTTGCAATTCTTTATTTTTGTTTGCAAAACTTTCTTTTTTTTCTCTCGATACTTTATTTTACGTTTGTGATACTTAATTTTTGTTTTAATTTTTTTTTTTTGTTTGCTCAATACTTTTTTTGTTTTGCAAAACTTTATTTTATTTTGCAATACTTTATATTTTTGCAAATATATTTGGCATTGAATTGATCCCATAAATATGCTAATTATTTTATTCCTTCATAGCTACTGTTCACCCTCTGTCTACCAACATTACTTTGATTGTCACATGACAACTATGGTCAGACAGGGGATGTGTTCTAGCCTGGGGCACAGAAAAAAAAGGAAGATAGAAAATTAAAAACAGTATATTAAAATGAAGAAAACATTGCCCAAGTGACTAAAGAGAGATTGGTAAGCTTAATGTATCACTTTATCACTGAAAATCTTGAAGAAAGGCTTGAAGCTAACCAACATTTAACATTGCCAAGAGGTCCAGATAGCCAGCTTATATAAATATTAGTTCATTTCCAAGTATCTTTCCTGTCACAGCAAAAAGTGTTACGTTTGGGAATGTTATGCTCAGTCGCTTTACATTTATAAAGAAAAGCTTGTTAAAAAAGTGGTTTACTAACCCTTCGCCATGTCCAGCTTAAACCTGGGCTCCTCTTACTAACCATAACTATTGTTGCTGTGTTTTCCAACCTTCACCTTTTGTTGTCTTGCTGTGAAACACGATGTAAGAAACCATTGTGTACCATGTAAATTACCTCAGGAATTATCAAACAACACCTGGATGAATCATTGACTAAATCCAAGAAATTGGGCAAAGAAATGTGCGATGAAGAGGCTTGCTTCAGGATCAATAATAAATAATTAAACCTCTTAATTTTCTTTCTTTTTCTGTTTGGATGGAAAATAATGATGCAAATCAAATTAAATTAATAATAATAACTAAACGGTTTCACTGCTATGTACATGACTGTTTGTATAAAAATTCTAAATAAAATGTTAAATATAAAAGTTTGAATGAAATAATTGCCATCACATTATGTTTTTATTATGTTTTATTTGTTTTTTTTATTGAGTTTGAATTGTAAGATTTGTTATATTTTGCTATTAGTTATTTGCTAAAGTTATTAATGGTTCCTTGTTTTTGTCACCTTTTGTCACCTTCAAATTACTATTTAATATAAAATTAGAAGGTCTCCACATGCCATGTAATTTGCCTGTGGATTTGTGTGTGTGTAGTGTGTGTGTGTGTGTGTGTGTGTGTGTGTGTGTGTGTGTGTGTGTGTGTGTGTGTGTGTGTGTGGGCAGGTTTAAGTGGTTTACGAGGACATTTCTAGTGTCCCCATAATTTAAATTGCTTGAAAAACATACTAAAAGATGTTTTATTGAAAATGTAAAAATGCAGAAAGTTTTTTGTGCGGTTTAGGGGTAGGGTTAGGGGATATAATATATAGTTTGGACAGTATAAAAATCATCATGTCTATAGACTCCGAAATAATGATAGCTGCACCAACGTGTGTGTGTGTGTGTGTGTGTTTGGTGGGGGTGGGGGACGCCAACATTGATGTTGCATTCCCCTCAACAAATGTGTAGTCACGCCCTTGCCCATGCAAATTGACATGTTGGTAAAAAGCCAGTGAATCTGATCTGTCCAGCCTGTGAACCCTTTAACTCATTGTTTCTAAAGTTTACCCAGTGTCTGAAGTGGATGTTGGTCATTGAGAAGACACCAGAAAATGTAAACATCATCTAAATGGCTGTTGCATTTGCACTGATTCATGAAATACAGAAGTTTCCTAATCTTTCGATTACACTCTAAAAACTAATTCAGAGGACCTTTAGTCATTACTTAAATATATATATTGTTGTGAAATAAAAAATCAAGTTCTGAGATACTGTTACAGTTTTTACTTGTAATTGTTATCTTATTGAGCTTGGATGACACACAAATTGTGCCTATTGATTAAATATACAATCATGAGTTGTCAGAGTTTAACATTTTCAGTTAATAAAAAATAATTTAAATTTAAGTTCTGTTAATGTAAAATACAATTTGATGACGTGTAAACGGCCCACAGTTTCCCGCATGCGCGCATGTTCAAGGCCAGACGAGTGACTATAGTCTTAAAATTGATGTGTTAAAAATGAACACAAAATATGTGTAAAAGGATTTGTAACACATTTTGTGTTACTACAGACACATGATGTGTAAATATTGTGCTCAACTGTTTACACAATTACTGTGTTAAACACATTTAGTAGTACATGTTTATATAAAAGGCATATATTCTGTTGCAAATACTCAACAGGCGATGTCAACTTTAATTATTGGATTTATTTATCATGTTGAAAATGTGAATAAAGCATTTTAACTCGCTGGGGGGAAACAACTGTTGGGACTACGGGGATGTTTTTGCTGCGCATGCGCGGTGGCGTTCTTTTCCAACCGACGGCCTAGCCAGCCGTCAGAATTCAGAAATGCATCTGTCTGCCTCAGGTGAGTGAATATAATTAAACGTGTAAAATAATAAATATTTCTCCACATAGCATGAGAAAGAGTTGTGTTAATTGTCCAGGAAACATAATTTGTTTGTTTTAACCGTTTTCATGTTCCGTAGCCGAATATGTTTTGTGTGTTAACTAGCGTCAAGGCAAGCGAGCTCTCACGCTTTGCAAAGCTGTTTATTTATTGGGTATGACGGCTAATAATTGTTTTTAAAAAGTCGTAACGTTAAAGGTTAATATACATGGCACCTTAAGTTTGAACTCATTTTACCAAAAACGTCCTTTTAACCACTGCATTGTGGCGATGAGTGTTGTGTGGTTTAAAAAGCGCGCCACTTTGTGCTAAGTTACATTGCTTGTCACTGACTAGGCTATTTACATGTATTGATAACGCGATACACTTAACGTTTACATTTTCTCATTATTAAATTATGACTCTTGTATGATTACAGCATTATAATATGGTGTTATTATATCTTTTATCTAGGTAATGGAAGACGAGGGTCAAATCACGTTTACTCTGTAAAATTGTTAAAGAGTTCTCGCGACTGTCTTCATAGACGGGAAGGAAACATGGAGAAAACTATTCACAGTTGGAAGTGTTGGAGAACTGATTAACTCAGCCAAAACGGAGCTCTCTCAACAAGTATCTATTGATCGAATACTGAGATTTGACACAGATTTTCAAGAATTTATTGACATCGATGTTAATTCAGAAGTGAAGGAGCTTGACAAATTCCAAATATATTATACTGCTAGTATCACACAGGATCCATTAGATGGAAGAGTTGAGTCATTACTGGTGAGTCATGTTTTCACTCTTCCTATTTATAATTTTCAAAGTAAACATTTCAATTGTAATTTTTTTTCCCTTAGTTTCATTCAACAGAAGTAAGCCGGACTGTCACCACAACTGTCACCACAACTGGTCTGCTGACACTGCTCGAGGAAAAGGCCCCTACAATCTTGAGAGAACATGAAGACACAAAGACATTGTCAATTTCTTTGAGAAAGTTACTTGTTAAAGTGGCTGTGAGTGACTTTGTAGAAAAGCATGGATTGTAAGTATATAACTGTTTAACAGATTTGCACTCATAAGTTATTAATAACATCAAATAACATTAGCTGTGTTTACATGGACCCTTATAATCGAATTGACTGCTCAATCGGATTAAAAAACCTTCATGTAAACATCTTAATCGATCTGATTGAGCTCGATCCGATTGGAATTTCGATTGGATTGAAAGGGGTAGTTTATTCCTTTTGTAATCTGAGTGTAAACACTTGATCGGATTAAAAAACGAAACTGAAAGGACTGCACACGTGCAATGATGTTGAAATAGTGTAATGACGTTGAAATAGCGTAATGATTCATTTAGATGACACTTTATTCAACAGGAAGAACAGCGCGTTCCGTGCGTCATACGTCATTACACTATTTCAATGTCATTACGCTATTTCAGTGTCATTGCACATGCACAGTCCTTTCAGTTTCGGTTTTCAATCCGATCAAGTGTTTACATGTTCTCTCGATCAGATTACAAAAGGAACAAACTACTCCTTTCAATCCAATCGAAATTCCAATCGGATCGAGCTCAGTCAGATTGATTAAGATGTTTACATGAAGGTTTTTTAGTCCGATTGAGCAGTCAATTCGATTATAAGGGTCCATGTAAATGCAGCTGTCCTGCAGAATTTAACTTTTTAACAACCCTGATAAAACCTGGCTTTAGCCTTCTAGTAATCATGAAGAGATTGATTAGCTAGTTCAGGTGTGTTTGATTAGGATTGAGCTAAACTCTGCCGGACAGTGGCCTCACTGGAAGGGTTGAGTTTGCCCATCACTGGTCTAGAGTATCAATGTATTATTCAAAGTGGGAACTTTTTTGTGTCCATGTCAATGTTTGTGTTAATACGAGTTTCTGCATGTATATGCTTGTATTGCCCCTTTTTTTAGCTATCCATCTGGTACAGAAAAGCTGGCACTGGCAAAGGAGATTGTGTCACTGTTCCCCTCATTAAGGATTAATGTCCCATTTGGCGAAAATGAAGGACATGTAAGGATGTTTTACATTATTAATTTATGAGTATGAAATTACTTGGCAATGCGTATACAAACTGCAAAAGCATACTTGAGTCCAACTTTTTATTTGTCCATTTCTCATGTTAGGAGCATTTTTTTGATGGGCCATCACACAGTGGATTTATAGAAATGAGACTACGGAACATCAGACGGAAACTTCAACAGAGCCAGCGGATCTACAATTTGAAACGACGTCTTCCTACAGACCAACCTTCTCTGCCGATTACTGATGAAACAGTGCCCACTGAGTGGTTGACCTTGATAAAGAGGATGCGACCCTCTCCAGAGAACTCATCGTCAATAAAGACTGCAATTGACCAAACCTTCAGTTACCGTAGAAGATGGATAACGACGAAATCGCCAACTGTTGGTCAAATCTTCAAGGAATATCCCAGATTTCTGGACATGCCAGCCTTGGTAATACATGTTAAACTAAGCTGCAGAGAACTTTACACAAAGGTTGTGTTTCATAATTTGTTAATATTAATAATTTCTTTGTTTTTTGTTTTATGCACTGCAGGTGGACATTGAATTTTCCAAGATGACAGATGGGAAAGAAGACATGTTTATCAAGAAATGGGAGGGGACGATTATCCCAAAACTCAAGGAAATAGCATCCTTTGAGAAAAAAATGTACATCAGACACTTATTGGAGAAAGCTGACAATCAGCAGGATGGTACGATTTTCTTCTTTTATTTCTGTGGCATTTGCATAAATTTCTAAATTGGGTTTCTGTGAAAATGACATGTACATTTTATCATTCAGTTCATGATTTAAAGGTAATCATTTCAAATATAATTTTGTTTTTAATCTTTTGCATGTGACCTGTATCTTTACTCCATCAAGATGAGCTGTGTTACACTATGTTAAGGATCCTCGTTCATCTTCTTCCACCCACGGCATCTGGGAGAAGCGTCGCCGGCAGTAAATGCTGTGTCAATTCTGCTATCTCATACTTGTTGGAACTGGTGCCGGTATGTATTGTGTTAGATTTTTATAAAGTTGCAATGTCACATGCAACAACATTATGAATGTTTTATATGATTAATGTTTTGAAATGCTTATTTTTTCATCAACAGTATTTTTTACAGTATGAATTCCATGTTAAAACCAGAAAAAATGCAAAATAAACAGTATGTGAACCGTATTCAATGCTTCAGTGTGATTTCATGATAACTACATATTGTATTCTGATCTAGCTTTTTCAATAATGTTTTATAATAAAATAAATCTATAACACACAGTTGTGTTAGATGTATACAAAAAGACACATTAATGTGTTAACTAAAGTAACACATTTGTCTGTGTGTTTTCACAACACATATTCTGTGTTGTATTTTAATTATTAAGTAAGTTGATTCAACATAATGTTTTAAGTAAGGTGAAGAAGATTTTAGGCCACAATAAAACACATTTTTAAGTAACATGAACTTAATAATTTTCAACATGAATGCAAGTAATTAAGTTGATTCAACATAATGTTTTAAGTTCATGTTACTTAAAAATGTGTTTTATTGTGGCCTAAAAGGTAATTCACCATACTCAAAACATTGCTTTGAATTAATTTAATTCTGCCAGCAGTCTTAACTTAGAAATTCTAGTGGAAACGGTTAACATATTTTTTTTTGTTGACCCAATGTTTTATTTTTTAGAGTGTAGGAAAATTAGAAAAGGACACAAGAAGAAATTTTATGATTTGACCAGAGTGAATGGGAAAATTTGCATCATATGTTCCCAGTGGCAGGCCATGCATTTAAAGTCTAGGCCTTCTAGTAATACCAATTGACATTTTAAAAACATGTCCACGCACGAAAGCCAGAATTTGAAACGACACTTAATGCTCAAGCAAGCCTAATTTTAACTGCAGCATGACTGTTTATGAAATGAACATCTCCAGAACAGACATTCAAAAATCATAATTTTTCATATTAATCTACCAAGGAGGTCTATAATACCTGGAAAAATCAATCTAATAATATTTGCGATTTAAGTGTTGCTTGCAATAAATTTCATTTTGTCAGGGTGCATGGTTCCATTCAAATTGGCAGAGGTGGGAGTAAGTCACTCATGTTCAAGTCACGAGCAAGTCTCAAGTCTTAACCTCCAAGTCTCAAGCAAGTCCCAAGTCACTGTGGTGAGAATCAAGCAAGTCAAGTCGAGTCCCTGCCATAAGTCAAGCAAGTCAAGTCAAGTCATTGCTTAGGTCAAGCAAGTCACAAGTCAAGTCATATGAAATTCTGATGATTTACTGCAGTTTCCATCAGTTTAAAGACAGTACATGTAATGTAAAGCTGACTTTTATTTTCAACATTTACGAACATTGCATTTCTCCTTGGCCTATTAAGGCATCTAAAGTGCTTCTCATATGACACTGTGTTATTGTTTTCCTGTGCACTGTACCCAAATAGTACTACATCAAAGCCAAATACAAACAGAATGGAGTAGAAAATAAAATCAAGTGTATAAAAACAAATACAAAATAAATTAACATTTTTGACATTACATCAAACCATGAAAACATTCAAACAATTCAAGTATAATTGTTTTAGTATGCCAGTAAATGGCATTCTTCAAACATGCCTGACTTTGACATGAATATCCCCTTTAACTTTGAGATATTAGCTAGTGTGGAAATGTCCAAACCAAACGCACCATATATCTATATTAACAACACTGCTTAGTTTGGGTCATTCTCTTTTTAACAAACAAAGAAGATTTTCTTTTCATTTAAAATTGATGGACTTTGAAGGCATCCTTGTGTAACTTAGTGCATGGGAGGTGAGAGAGAAAGAGGTGGAAGAGTGTGAGACAGTTTGTGTGAGTCAGTCCCTTTGTGTGAGTGTGGTGGAAAGGACATTACATGTTCTAATGTTAGTTGTATGCATAACGATATTTGTGAGAGTGTATGCATGTTTGTGTGTGTGTGTGGGGATGGATGCAGGGTGGGGGTAGTGTGTGCATGTTCCTCTGTTTGCAAATGTATATGTTTTTAATTGATTGTGCGCGTGCCTGTGTGTGAGCTAGTGAGTATGTGTGTGTGTGTGTGTGTGTGTATTTTTCATTCAAAGACGAACCTTAAAAGGACCATTTCTAGATACTGCATCACATACACATGGGAAGTGGAATTACACAAGCAGCAAGCTGGTGGCAATTACAATGCGTTGCATTTGCAAAAAATTAAATTAGATAGCACTTTGTCGCTCAATTGTGAGCGATGTGGTCGCATTATCACCCCGCCATGACTGAACACACGTTCGACAGGTGCACTTGAGGCAGGGACTGCCATAACTCTTACCGCCACCTGGAACAAAGATGGGAGTGTGTGCCTGTTCATGGACCAAAATTGAAGGCAGCTCTGTCCATCACAAATGTCCAAATAGTGGTTCAGCTGAATTTGTGGACTGGAACATGAGTCTCTCTTCTGTTTTTTGCGGTATGCTGAGAACAGCCCAGTCTGACTCTCTGGCTCTGCCACTGTCTTTTGGTCCTGCTCACTGGTGGTTGGGGTGGTCTTGCTCACCTCTTTGAGAATCAAGTCTGACAAATGATGAGCAAAAACAGTATTCACAACATGCACTCATACTGCATACTAACAGTTATAACACAAAATTGGGTTATCATAAGCAACCATGTCATTACAATCTATATCAACATACTGAAAACAATTTGTGTAGCCTATTTCTTCTATGGTCTGTCTTAAATTGGACTACTACCAAAAACACAACATACTTTTTATCATCACAGACACATCCTCCTTGATGTTTTCGGGGGCCAAAACATCATGGGTCAACCACATGTTGCCAAATGAAGGATCCAGCAGAGCAGCTTTTAAGTATAGAGGGTCAGAGAAGGGTAAGGTTGCTCTATCAATCTGTTCATCTGCCATCCTCACATTGACAAATATCCCTCTGAATCTTCTATGGATTGATCCTTGCAGGCTGCAGATCAAACCACCCAAGTAGCGCACTTTTTGTTTTTGATTTTCCAGGTGGTGATTAAGAGAAAGGATACAGGGTACCACAGCACTTGTGGTCACAATTTTTTATCCTTGTGTAAGGTCTGTGGCTTCTCCAAAAGGTTGAAGGACATCCACTAGTTCCCTAATCTGACTCCACTCTCTAGCTGTGAATACTGTCTCTTTGTGTCCCCCATCTTTAAGAACTGTAGACAGTTTCAAGTGGTCACAGATGAGCACTGATTTCAGTTGCCTCAGTGTAGAAGTCCAGCGTGTGGTAACAGAGGCAGGGATTCCACGCTGTCCAAACTCCTTCTCAAATTTTTCCTTGAAAGAAGTGCTTGTGTGGAGCAAGGAGCTCAACCTGGAAGCTTTGGCGAGAGCTGCACTAACTAATCTAGTGTCTTTAAGGCCATCCCCTATAACCAATTGAAGAGTGTGTGCAAAACATTGAAGTCTTGTCTGGGATTTTGCAGTGAAGGAATTTTCAACCCTCTCTTGCTCTTCCACTGTCAGATCATTCCAAATGTCAGTATCATCAAGGTCATCTTCTTCATCTTCCAGTCCTGGAAAATATATAGTGAATGCTTTTTTCATGTTTGCAGCATTGTCACAAGTTATATGTTCAACCTTTTTCTTTATCTGGTACTCTTCACATATTTGCTCAAACTCTTCACAAATTCTTTCCCTTGTATGGGAACCTTTGAAGCGGTTGCACGCAAGTAACTGGGATTTCAACTGAAGACTGTCATCTTCAATGTTGATCCAGTGTGCTGTGACTCCGAGAAAGCCCCTCATCCTACGGTATGACCATATGTCTACAGTCACTGACACATTGTCTGCCTGTGCTAGTTCATTTTTCAGCTTCAGTTGCCTATCTGCCACCAGACTGTCAAGCTTGGAAGTGATCATTCTTCGACTCACTGGAGAGTACTTGTTGTCCATTAATGACAAAAAATTAATAAAGCTTTGATGTTCGATGATGGACAATGGCATGTTGCAATTTATAATGAGGTCAGACAATATTGAGTTTGTAATGGCTCTCTGCTGGGGATGGTTGCAGTTGTATAACGGCACAGTCCTCGATTCTACAAATTGGGAGATCGAAGGCTGGTTAAGATCAAAAGTCATTTTGGTATGGATGTACTCTTCATATCTGTAGACAGTAAACAGAAGAGAGAGAAAAGGTCTGATTATGATCTTCATTGCATAGTTAATAATTAGAGAGTTTAAACCAATGAGAATCAAACTAGATTTATATTGACACTGGAACTGCCAACAATAGCTTGGACTTAATCAGGAAGTTTGTTCAAAATATTAACAGCATAACAGTCAGAAGATGAGGTAAGAAAATCATGTGGAAGTTGCCATTTCACATATCGAAGTCCAATTTTGTGTGAATTGGCTTTAGAATACATGCAGTTGACTAGGTAAGATAAGGCTACTCCTAGCTAAAACGGATGCAGTCTAATACACCAGTCCTACAATAAATCCCACTTCATGTAATGTTCAGTTTATGTTGAAACAGTTTGAAAGGTGGCGATTCAACTGTATGATAATTTTGGAACATGTAGTTTGTGTTTCTGTTATTTAGCCTACTACTAGCTTCACTGATGATTGAAATGGCTGGTAAATAGTAACGTTAATGTTAGAATAATAGAAACACGTGTCAATAACGTAACGATAGTTACAACAGCACCACAAACTGCAGCTAAATAAAATGAGCACACAGTTTAATCAACAGCTCTCTAAATTTGTTTAAACCAATACTGAATATTTAATTTATTGCAGGACTGGTGTATTAGACTGTGTTTAGCTCTGTGGTCTTAATAAACTAACGTTACCGGTAGCAACTGGGTGTAACATTAACGCTAGATTTCTAGCTTACGTTCGACCGACCAGCCAGTTAGCTAAAAACACACAATCATATAACTTACCTTTCTTTGTGGATTTTGTAGTGACGGATGAAGTTGGATGTTGTGGTGGGCATGTCACTGATTTTTGAGCTGCAGACCTTGCATACCACTGTCCTTTTCTTACAACCGTCATCTACAACGTACTCCTTGAACCCAAACTTTATTATTTTTGGAACGGCCCCTTCCATGATTGCTTCTTCATGCCTTTGCCTCTGCTGGTCTGATGCATCCTGGTAGGTTCAGGTTGCCAGGTCCCCGCGCATTGTAATAGAAATCACCCAATAATTTTCCAAAAACAAAACGTAACCAAACATTTTACATAGGCTTCTCTATATCCAGAAAAATGCAAATATTTCATAATAAAAAAGTCAAGTCCTTTCGAGTCATCTGTCTCAAGTCTAAGTCAAGTCTCAAGTCATGAATACCAAGTCTAAGTCAAGTCGAGTCTTTTATCTGTATTAGTCAAGCAAGTCTCAAGTCCTCAAATTTGCGACTCGAGTCTGACTCGAGTCAAGTCATGTGACTCGAGTCCCCCACCTCTGCAAATTGGATGTGGGATATTCCTCCTTGATATCTCCGATCTCTGACAATAAATGCATTCCATTTTCCCGATATTCGGAACTGCAATGCTCCTGTTAGCTTAGCAGGGGTTTGACTCTCATTAACCCTCTGAGGTCTGAGGGTGTTTTGGGCCCTAGAGAAGTTTTGACATGCCTTGACATTTGTGCTTTTTTCAGTTGATTAAAAACATATGGCTAAAGTCTGATAACACTGTATTCAGCACAAACTGGGCTACAATAATATGTGAGCAACATGTGTGTACATGTTTGTATTATTGAGAAACTAACGTTTATGCGTGGTTTTTGAAAAAACTAAAATTTTACGTCACTGAAATAAGACCATATAACACATACTAAACATTTGTCCACAAGACTTTTGAGAACTGGGTCTTGTAGCTGTAGTATATTTTTATCAAGTTAAGTATACATTAATCAGGTGTAATCAATGTAAACATTGTTGATTTGTACCACAGTTATGTCTGACGGGCAAACATGCAGTTTACTGTGTGTGTGTAAAGGCCTGTGGACGTGATGGAATGTGTGCCCAACATATGTGTGACTATTTGAAGGTGTGTGCAGAAACAGGAATAGCTTTACATGTGTGCTCACATGACCTGGGAGAATTTATGTCCTCCAAAGTTGGTTCCTGTTCACTTCTAAAAATGGTCAGACCAGAGTCAAAGAAGAGGATGATAGATAATTCATGTTTAAAAAAGTGTAAGCCCCACCTTGTTTGAGGAGATGTATTTAAGTGAACAAAACCCAGAGATGCTTTAGTTGTTGTTGTGGTTTTACTGCAGGAAACTCGGCTTTATTGAAGGATAATAAAGTCTATTCTTCTGAAATCAAAATCCCAAAAATGTTGAGTGATTTTTCACAAAATTGGCAAAACACTACTACATAGCCTGGATTTTTTGCTACAAAATGATATGAAAACCATCCTGATCACTCATTCATAAAAAACAATATAGTAATTTAACTTTTGTAAGACACTTTTAGTGTTGATAGTTAATATGTGAGGAGGCGTGAACTATCACGAATATTTATGTAATTCACACCTGAGGACACAAAGACCCCTCCTCTGGGCCCATCAATGAGGAATGTGACAAAGAGAATGAATGTGAGGAGACTTAATGATCAAAATCAAGTTTTAAGTTAAAAGAAGTAATCTGACTATACATTTTCTTTACATAAAGACTACACCTATACCTACACTACCGTTAAAATAAGTCTCTTCTGCTCACCAAGACTGCATTTATTTGATCCAAAATACAGTAAAAACCTTGTGTGAACTCATTTTACAATTTAAAAGAACAGTTTTCTATTTGAATATATTGTAAAATGCAATTTGTGATCAAAGCTGAATTTTCAGCATCATTACTGCAGGCTTCAGTGTCACATGATCCTTCAGAAATCATTATAATATGCTGATTTTCTAATATGGGCATATTTAAAGTGCATTTTACTCATTTACACCTGAACACATATTTGCAAGCACAAGCTTTGTTGATGATAACAAGGCAGCCTAAACACGTTAAAATATAATCTAAACATTCATATTATTTTTATATCATATTACATATCATATTTATATTATACAGCATACAATGTAAATGCCTGCTTTAGCCAAAACAGCATTTAAATGAAACTAAAACTTGCCTATTAGGACATATTTCAAATGTCAATACTTTGAATCCTGTCTGGAAACAGTCCCACTAGTAAAATATGTACGTTTATATAAAATAGCATGTCAGCTAATGAAAACTAAATTACTTACTCTTCTGAAAATGTATCCTCTGCTGGATCAAGTCTCTCTTCAAAATACAAATGTTCATCTCCGGTCCCACTCTTCTTCTGAGGAAAATGTTAACTCTTCCTTACATCCAGGAGTTTACAAACACGCAGAAAAGTTGAGCTGTGTTGTGTTTACATTAAACCTCTGAACACCGTTGGGGCGTGCACCATTTGCCTTGATCGTCTCAGCACATTAGCGTATGTATGGCGCGCTCTGCTGGTGGGTGGGATTACATTACCTATAATGAAGCTGAGCCAGGAAAACCGTACATCGCTTTGTTTCATACAGATTCAATTGCAGGAGAATATTTGTTTTAAATTTGAATTGTTTTATTTAAAAGTAGACATTTTAAGCTTTTTTTAGACATGTTTCATGTTTGTGCAATAAGTATTCGCAGAGTTTAAGTTCATTTTTGTGACGTGTTTCTGAAATATGCTCGTGAACACAGAGACTGCTGAAAGCTCACCCTTTTTTATTTTCTTTATTTTACAAAAGCACACGATTTTGTTGTTATTGTGAGTGTACACAAATAAAAGTAGACCCTTTATAGTCTCTAATGATGTCTTACACTTATCTGTATACCCAAAAATGACAGAGTATTTTAAGTTGTTTCTGCTGTAATGACGAAAATATCCAGCACAACACGCCGGTGCGTCCGTCGACCCCAGAGGGTTAAAGATGTCTCCTAGCAACTCAACTGATAAACAATACTGCAGCACTAGCATTTGTGCTTCAGGTATACTATTATCAAAAGAGATTATAATTTACCATGTTTTATACACCTGTTTCTGCAAGCGTTTGTTAAACAAGCTTTATTATCATGTAATGTGGAAACAAACTCATTTATTGATAGTCTTAATGTGAATGTTTATCACTTATTTTGTATATCTCCATGAGTGTCAACATTTTTGTCTGACATCATGCCCCTGCATCTCCGCGAAATTGTTGAGAATTTCTGCACGAGCCTACAAGTTGTAATTCTGACTTCAAGATGCATTCTTTTGCACTTTCCCTTGTAGGAAGTTGTAAAACGTCTTGGGTTACTTAACTGTAACCCCTGTTCCCTGATAAAAGCGGAACAAGATGCTGCGCTGATTTAGCGCTTTGGGAACGTCTTTAGGAGTGACAAGCTGTGAATATGTGTGCAACACGTCAATGAAATTGATTACATTTATAGCCTCTGCCAGTGACATCATCAGGATGCACCGGTAAATGGGCTATAAATAGTAATATCGCCCCTGAAAGTGAACCTCAGGGACTTTCTGTGTTGTGGCAGAATTTCTATATGGAAATATGCGTCCATGAGCTCGATCGTGACCAACCGATCATGGTGTTGGATTTGAGACATGACCGTCAAGTTAGCATCTTGAACTTGAACACCTTGAATGAACGATTCAAGCCTTGAATGTCTAAAATCAGACCCCACCCTTCTTGGGAACCAGGAACTATCTGCTGTAGTAACCTGAATCTTTCTCTGGAAGGGGAATATGTTCTACGGCCCCTTTGACCAAGATATTTTGCAGTTCTTTCCACAGTAGACATGCTTGTTCCAGTTTCACGATAGTGGAGACCACGCCATTGAAACCCGGAGGACTGTGATCAAATTTAATTCTGTAGCCTTTTACTACTGTTCTTAGAACCACCATAGAAATGCCTGGCAGTAGCTTCCATGCTGCCAGGTTCTCTGAGATGGGAATAAATGTTGACACTTCCTGTTGAAGGGATGTCGAGTAGTCCGCATCCTGGAATAATGCAGGATTCAACGGAACACCCAACATTTTGCTGGAAAACTCTAACTCCCGAAACACCAGAGGTGGTGGGAATGGAGAGGTTTCATGGGGGTATCGGTACAGGTAAATGCTTCATGCGCCCTGACCCGAGGGGGGCTACCCCCACGATGCTGGGTGCAAAACCTCTTTTTCTCTTTTTTGAAATAACTACGCTGAGGTCTTGCTTTGGGGGCTGCTGAGGGTGACGAACTGGCCCCCAGTCTCTATGAGGGGGAGCACGATTCGCCATGCTTTGTTTTTGAGCCTCCCGCCTAGAAGGACCGGGGTGGGGCAGGGTGGCCGACGGCCCCTCCACCTGAGTGCGGCAAGGAAGGAATTGCCCTAAGGCTTTCTCATTACTCTTTGCCTCCTGGAACCTGGTGATAACCAAATTCGAGGAAAACTTTGTCCTTATCTCTGATGCCCGACAGGTTGAGCCATAAGTGTCTCTCAGTGCTGACCAAGGCAGCCATAGACCGCCCAATGGCGCAAGCCGTCTGCTTGGTCACGTGGAGATACAGATCTGTGGCTCGACGAAGCTCTGAGAAAGCCTCTTCCTCGACCGTGGTGCCTGGTACGCCTGTGTTGTGGAAAATTTATATTTTACTTTCTTTCTTGTTTACTTTCTTAAGACATTATGTGGATTTTCTTTCGATTCAATCATGTGTTTCTCTCCTCTGTTATTTTCCTATTCACCTGGCAGAAACAAAGACACACACAGTAAAACAGATGGTCAGGAAAAAGCCTTTTTAACTCTTGACAGATGGATTATTTAGCCATAAATAAAGCCTTTTGTTGAGTTTCACGGGGCCACTGTCTTCAGGAAAAGATAGCGTTTATATAGCCTTTTGATGACCTCACAGATGTAAGGACAGTAAAACCCAGAGTGCTTAGAAGAGCCATTTGTATTTCTAAAACCAGCTAAATCTGGTTTTACTGGGATGAGTGTAAAATTACGGAAGAAGGGATTTTGAGGACAGGGGGATATAAATAGGCCATGTGTTTTTGTGTGAGTTAGGTTTTTGTTCCTATTGTGAGGTAGCTGTCATGATATTTTTGTGAACAAACCTCTTTTAAAAGAATAAACTATTTTTTAAAACATAATTTGGATCCTGATGTCTCTTATCTTGTGATGCCATTTGTTTAATTATTGTTTTGCCAGAACGATTGGTGTCAGTGGGATCTCACGGCAGTTTCTTCTGGTCCTGAAGACAGCGGATTTGACGACTGATCATCCCAGCAGCACTAGGTGTCTGGTCTTACCTCGAAAATTGAGAGAGAAGAGTCAAACTGCTTTCCGGGCCAGGAGTGACTCGACTGAGATCAGAAAGAACCCGGTAAGAGACAGTAAAATTATTTTATTTTGGGTGGTGTAATTTGATATGACTGAGTTCCAGCCACTATGGTTCACTATCTCTTTGGTACGGGCAGAGAAGGTTTTTTCGAGGGGGAAATTGTAACCTGAGGAAGTCAAGTCAATTTTATGCCGAAAAAACTAACTCGTAAAAAGTGGACGGAAGAGCCACTAGCTCGTAAAAAAGTGGACGAAAGAGCCACACCTGTTTAATTATGTGAACCAGAATCAATCGAGCGCTGGAAAGCGCTCACGGAAAGATTTTTGAGTAAACCGTAATTACAGAGCATATTTGCTACCCTTGCCGATTTGAGGTGACAAAATCGGATCTGTTGAAGACGTTTGACAGATTATTAGACACGCGTCAAAGGAAAATCCAGGAGAGATAGATATCAGCCAATATGGGGTCACCTAACAGTAAACTAGATCATTTTTACACACCAGTTTTCAGTCAAATGAAAAAGAATTACGGACATAAATGTATGCTGGATATAGAAAAGTTGATCAAATATCATGATTTTTCCTAATAAGCAAAATAAGACTGAATGTTGTGAAAAAGTCAGTAAAAAAAAATTAAAAATAAGTGAAAAGCAACAAAGTTGTTGCGGTTGTTTTCGTCATGTGTGTAAAGAATGTGAGCAGACTATATATTGTTGGATTGAGGAAGCCGACAGAAGAGAACGAAAGCAAATGATGAATGAATTAAGCAAAGGAATGTATGAGGATGTGTGTATAAAAGAAAAAAAAATGCTCCACCAGAGCATAATGCTACTAATAAACCGTGTGTTTGTGTTTTCCAAAATGTGACCGAGATTGTCTCGGCGCCGCCGGCATATAACCATCACTACCCCATGGCGGAGCTGAAAGCCCTGAAACTGGACCACAATCTCGACTGCTCTCCGATCCGAAGACCAGCACAAGTAACAGCACGAGATACATAAGCGCAAGAATTCCCAGGAGCACCATCACCGCCAGTACAACAGGAGGCGGTAGAATCCTCAGCGAAGAAGAAAGGGAGGAGGATGAAGAACAGGAAGTTTTCGAGGACACGTCTGAAATGGTTCCCATTCAGAAAGACCAAGCACCAGTGGGCCGAGAGTGACAAGATCAAAGACGACTAAAAGTGGAAAGATCAGCGTCACAACTTTGAAAGTTACCGCTCCGAAAGACACAGTTTCGAACATAACAGCCCCGATGGTCGAAGTTTGACCGGAATCTAAAGATGCTGGTCTTTAGAGCTTGGACAGTGGCTGATATGAAAGACGCAATGGCGCATCTGCCGGACCCACAGGATGCGGGCGACAGATTTGCGAAAGAACTGTTTTTACTGTGCCAAGCGTTCAGCCCGACTTGACAAGAACTGAGACGGATGCTGGGTGTGAAAATGGGTCCAGCAAACTGGCATAAGGAGAGCAGGATGGAGAGGGTCTGGTTCGGGGCGATCAGTGACTGACCACAAGACAGGGAAGTGACCATTTATTACTAACACGCAAACACAACACACACACAAACACATACACTGATTTACTTTCTGCTATCTGCAATGAAGAATCTGCTTGCAAATCTTTGTGTGTTTTGAGCAATGTTGTGAATGATGAAATCTTGTGCAGTGTTTCCGATGAATGTTTGAAAATGTACAAAGGCACAGGGTTTTCTCAAATGCCAAAATACCCATTGATAGTCGAGGGAGTAATAATTAACTTTCTGGTTGATTCGGGAGCTTCAATTAGCACTTTACGACCATGTGACTTGCCATGTGTGCAGAAAATGACAGGAAAAGTGTACAAAAGCACTTCAGCTTCGGGCCATATGATCTCTGAACAATTCACCGAGCCCTTAGAGTGTGAGACGGAGGGAGGACGAACTCTGAAACACGAGTTTCTCTGGTCGGCCAATTGTCCCACGCCGCTAATGGCCAGAGATTTAATGTGTGAATTCAATTTGATCGTCTGTACTGATTTCTCCGGAATCAGCATTGAGGAAGCGCCACAAATTACATGATCTAAATTTGAGCCACAGTGGGCTTACGAATGGCAGATAAAAGATGTTGATTGGGCAGAGATGATTTTGAAATTGGCTAAAGATCAAATAACACCAATCAACACAGAGTTTATGATGCCTGACAAAATGCATTGTACGTCACATGTCGTAAACGAGCGTGATTCACACTATGAAGAAACTTGGTTTAGTGGAGTGAAGAATGAAAGTGAGAAATTTGACAAGATTTTCTGGACAGAAAATATGTGTGCATTGTATGCGTGTTTGAATGAAAAACAATTGCAGTGTTATTTAATGGCAGGACACAGTGTACCTCATTTATCTTTGTCCAAGAGCACAAATAAGCAGTGGGCAGAATTGGGGCTTTTTGTGAATGACTGTTTGCAGGCTACAGACTGGGTTAAAATTGATACAGACATAGCACAGAGCAAAAGTGTTGGAGCATTTAAATCAAACTGTGATTTTAATGTGCGGGTTTTGAGAACTGTAACTGCTATTGTGAACAATGATGTGACAAAACGGGGTGGGGGATATTTTTGCGTCAGAAATTGATATTTCTCTGGCAGAAATACCTTCAAAATTGTGGGCAAAACACAAGTACGATGTGGGTTTGATAAAGGGATGCGAGCCGGTTGTAGTCACCCCAAAATCTGATTACAAACCGTGTCAGGCGCAATATCCCCTCAAACATGAGGCATTGCAGGTCATAATGCCAGTATTTGATTCTCTGTTGAAGGAGGGAATAATTATACCATGCAATGATTCACCAGTACGCACACCAATTTTCCCTATAAAAAAGATCAACAAACGGGACAGAATAAAGTTGGTTATGCAGTAACGACTGAATTTGAAACTCTGATGTCTGGCAAATTACCATCACATTATTCTGCGCAGGCAGCTGAACTGGTCGCGCTGACTGAAGCGTGTAAACTGTTGACGGATAAATGTGTGATGATTTACACAGACTCGCATTATGCTTTTGGAGTCACGCATGACTTTGGTGCTTTGTGGAAGGACAGAAAATTTTTGAAATCAGATGGGCGCCCGATACTAAACGCGTCTCTAGTATCGGACCTCCTCGAGGCCATTCTGTTGCCAGACAAAATTGCGATATGTAAGTGCGCAGCGCATACTAATGATAAAGGTTTCATTTCAACAGGAAACGGCAGAGCTGAAATGGCTGCAAAAGCAGCAGATCAGACTAAAGATACTAGTAAAAGCGCCACTTGCGCACAAGTTGACATTAACTTCGACATTTCTCCTTGTTTACAGAGCATGCAGTCTTTTTCCACAGGAGCTGAGAAAAACACCTGGAAGGCGTCAGGCTGCAGCCTTGTAGATGGAGTGTGGACATCAGTTGATGGAACGCCCTGTTTTACCCAAACATTTCTTTCAACATTATGCTAAATTGACGCATGGTTTAGATCATGTGTCAAAAGGGGGAATGATTGCACAAATGAAAGAATTGTGGTTTACCAAGGGCTTCACAATATTCGCTGAGAATTTAGAATTTTTGCAAAAGATGTGTTATTTGTAATACACACAATGTGGCACGAGGCGTTAAAACACAGCTGGTATCCCAGCCAGCCCCAGAAGGGCCGTTCTTAATGATGGATTTCATTGAATTAACCCCTTGTGGGAAGCAGAAACATTGCCTGGTAATGGTTGACATGTGGTCCAAATGGGTTGAGGCTTTCCCAACCTTGAAACAAGAGGCGGCAGCAGTAGCCAAGGCTCAGCTGACCGAGATTGTTCCGAGATGGGGAATTCCAAGAAAAATCAGTTCTGACAACGGAACACATTTTGTCAATAAGGCAATAAAGCAGGTGGATCAGTTCTTAGGAATTGATATGAGAACACATTATGCCTATCGAGCTGCCAGTGGAGGCGCTGTGGAGCGTGAGAACCAAACAGTAAAGAACAAATTGGCAAAGTGTTGTGAGGAAACCAGACTCTCATGGGTGAAAGCACTCCCAACTGTGTTAATGTACATGAGAATGAGAGAGTAAAAACAAATTTGAGCCCATTCGAAATTCTCTTTCGTAGACCACCATTCATGGGAATAGAGGGGGGAAAACGCAGGCTTCCATCAACGGATGTGTGTGAAAATGAGATGTTGAATTACTGCAAAGAAATGTCGTGTCTGTTATCCAACATTTCTGTGCAGGTCAAAGCTGCCCAGGAAAGAGTTGCTGAGACGTTCCTGCATAAGATCAGGCCGGGGGATTACGTGGTAATTCATGACCTGAGAAGGAAGAACTGGAGGGCGAAACGTTGGCGAGGACCGTACCAAGTCTTGCTGACAACACACACGGTGGTGAAGGTCGGAGAGAGAGCTACGTGGGTGCACGCCAACCACTGCAGGAGAGTTCTGCCCATATCGGAAGGTCACTCAGGAGGAGTGATAAGGCCGGTGTGCAGAATAAAGCCATTTGTGCAGCCACAACCAGAGACATTGATAAGTGATGAAATGAGGCAACTGAGGGACGCAGTCATTCAGAACCGTTTAGTTCTTGATACACTTGCGGCAGAAAGGGGCGGAGTCTGTAAAATGCTGGGGGTGTCTTGTTGTTTTAACATTCCTGATTACAGTGATAATATAACCAACATATTGAACACATGAGAGAGGCCGTAAAAGAACCTGAAAGGACTGACAACCAGTGGGCCGGGTGGATTATGTCTTTGTGGGGAGGATGGATGCACTGGGTAATTCAAACTGTTTTGCCAAGTGTAGTGTTAGGAATTCTGATTCTGTTCTGCTTGCCATGCATTATGAGATGTATTTCCAACTCTGTACAGAGACTGGTCAGGGCTGGGACGTCCATACAAGCAGTAAAACTGACCGTTTTTCCAATAGATGAGACACACAAATGTGATGTAAAGACTTGAAATGATTGTAACCATTTATGGGTTTGATGTTGAGTAATGTTTTATTTTGTTATATTTTATTTTTATTTATTTATTTTTTTGTCAAATCTAATGTTAATGAAACCAAATCGTTTATCAGAGAATGATAAAGAGGAGGGATTGTTGTGGAAAATTTATATTTTACTTTCTTTCTTGTTTACTTTCTTAAGACATTATGTGGATTTTCTTTCGATTCAATCATGTGTTTCTCTCCTCTGTTATTTTCCTATTCACCTGGCAGGAACAAAGACACACACAGTAAAACAGATGGTCAGGAAAAAGCCTTTTTAACTCTTGACAGAGGGATTATTTAGCCATAAATAAAGCCTTTTGTTGAGTTTCACGGGGCCACTGTCTTCAGGAAAAGATAGCGTTTATATAGCCTTTTGATGACCTCACAGATGTAAGGACAGTAAAACCCAGAGGGCTTAGAAGAGCCATTTGTATTTCTAAAACCAGCTAAATCTGGTTTTACTGGGATGAGTGGAAAATTACGGAAGAAGGGACTTTGAGGACAGGGGGGTATAAATAGGCCATGTGTTTTTGTGTGAGTTAGGTTTTTGTTCCTATTGCGAGGTAGCTGTCATGATATTTTTGTGAACAAACCTCTTTTAAAAGAATAAACTATCTTTTAAAATATAATTTGGATCCTGATGTCTCTTATCTTGTGATGCCATTTGTTTAATTATTGTTTTGCCACAACACCTGTAACACTACCATAGTGTGCAGGGCAGCACCAGCCTGACCTGCTGCTTGATAAGCCTTCCTCACAAGGGTAGAGGTGGTCCTGCACGGCTTTGTGGGGAGAGTAGGTCTTTTTAGCGATGATGCCGAGCCAGGCGAGTGATCACCTGCAAGAGAGAGCTCATCATGAAGGTCATCAAAGAAGGGAAGGGACTGTTGGGGCGTTCCCAACGCAAGAGCAACATGCTCTTCCCCCAAACACACAAAACAAAGCTGCTTTGTTTTAAAGAGAAAATTGAAAGGTTTCTGCGCACTGCCTAATAATTCTAACTCCTAACAGAGGAAAGTAGAAAGGTCTGACAGTCAAGAAGTACAACACACACAGAATGATCTGAAGACAAAAGATCTGATGATGCACCTCTGGCGCATCTATTTATAGCACCTTTACCGGCGCATCCCGATGATGTCACTGGCGGAGGCTATAAATTTTGTCAATTTCATTGACGTGTTGCACACATAATCACAGCTTGTCACTCCTGAAGACATTCCCAAAGCGCTAAGTCAGCGCAGCATCAAAGTGTAGCTTTTTGATAGGGAACGTGACTTTCCGAGTTGATTGGAATGCAGCACTACTTTTCAAAACTTGATCCTACACCGAATGCTCAAGCAGCCTAAATTACACTTAGAAAGCTCCTGTTGTTGCTATAACAATGCAAAAAGCACTTACTAATAATCTAGAAGTGAAAATCATTACTCCTTTCCTGTTTAATAAATTAAGCAATCTCATGGTCATGCAGAACATCTGGTGTTTTTAAATCCATAAGGATCTCTTTCTCAACAGCAATACCAGCAGTGATGACAGCCGACTCGCCAGACAGATCTCGCACTCTTCGCATTCAAATGACATACATCACTTAAAGCGTGATTTGTCACTCAAGGCCAGCTAGAAGGCTCAACCATGACATATCCTAAAGATCACACCCACCAAGAACACATAAATCAATTTGATTGGCTGATGAATCTAACAATCTGACATTAGATGTGCATTAATTTGCACTGTTGAGGGGTTCTGAAGAAATTCTGAAGGTCTGACGGGGTGGAGCTCAAACTCACGCGTTGCTTCGGTCATGTGATTTGTGAAACAGTTGTCACACTTTGCTTGTAAGCATCAAGGAATAACATCTTACTGGATAAACTTTTAGTTTTTGTAAAAAAAAATTGTATATTAATTAAGAGCCCCTCCGACTGGCCCACACGAGACTTTAGAAATAGAACAGAATTAGGCCCACTATGGAGAAATTATATAAAATTAATATTCTGGGCACTGGATGTCGCCATCACGTGCAGCCTATTCACAGCTCATCATCTCCACTAGTGTGTTCAGTGTCATCACCAGCTTCATTCTCAGGCAGAGCACAATAGGAGTTTGAAATACTCCTTATTTCCAAGAATGAAGCGCCCCAGAGAAAGACTGATTAATTTATTAAAGGATTGACATCAGGTTAGTTAAGGTACTTGTTCTTTAAGAAATGTCCCGATAGCTCACGTCATACAACTGAGTAGAGCTGTTGTTGTTCAAGCTGCTGAACAGAGTTAGCACAGGGAAATATACTGTTATTAATTTCTTTGAAACAAGAAAAATTATTCACCGACTTCCCAGCGGCATTTGAGTGAGGACATACTGTATAAGAGAGCACTTAAAACACTTGCACATCTGCGCCTGATGCATGCTCTCAGCGTGCTCATGCTCATCTACAAAATAAAATTAAGAGCGAAATTAAAATGGTATTTGTAATGCAAGTAACAACAGAACAGAAGTTATATTTGTATAGCTTTAAAGAGTAATTCCTTAAAAAAATAAAGAGAACTTCCTTGCATCACTTCATAAAGTGATAAAATGTAATTTGATTCTGATGATGGGTCACACCCAACACTCAGTAGCAGATATATTTGTTCTTAGCAGTGCCACTGAATGGATGTCAAAAAGATACAAATTTGAATAAATGAGTATAATATTTTGTATAGGACACATCACTGTTCCATTATAAGAGATATTTCTGAGTGAAATACCCTATCATTTATTTAAATATAGGACCTACACAAGCACACATTTATGATTAAAACTTGCATAATACAGTGTACAATATAAAGATTATGCATAGTGGCAATCTAGTAGCTTCTAGTCATTTTCTTTTTATTATTACAGCGATGTGGCCCACGACACCCTTTTGACCATTGTCAAAAATGACTTTGTGCAGTCTCCCATGGAGAAGTGCCTTTTAAATATTGTGATCACGGTATTGAAGCATACTGAGCATGACAGTAACTCTTTTACAATATATGTGGTAAATGAAGGCCAGAACACGATGACTTGTGCTCTGTGCTTTATTACATCAAGGACTGGGTGACCTCTGTGAAGAATGGTAATGTACTCACAGTGTAATTATTTGGAAACAACTGTTCTCTGTCCCTTCAATACTATGCCTTTGTTGATTGGCATATCACGCCCATGTTGTACAAACACACTCTACTAGGAGTGTGGCAGTCTCCTGGGCTTTGACCAATGGCGGCTCTTTAGCAGACACCTGCAGCGGGCTGGGCAACACCCAACACCTTTGCGAATGTGACTGGGCCGAGGGTGGGGCCGGGTCGTGATTTTACACATCCGGTCCCTTATCAGGCTCATCAAGCCTCCGAGAGGGATAAAGGCCGACTGTAGACAGCAGTGGAAGAGAAAGAGGAGAGAGAGAAAAGGAAAAAAACACTCACTCGTTGGTTCTCCGATACAGCGTAGCTTGGTCCTCGGCCACTCCTCCACCCTCTAGTGGTTGACAGCTGCGCCTCCCTGGGCGGATCAGAGGCAGTCCTCCAGCCCCTGGAACAGAAGGGGTCTCCCCCACCCCTGGCAGCAGTTCTCCCACTTCAGGTGGTCAGCAGTGAGCCCCTGTGTACCGCTTGCGTATAGTGCCTTTCCCTCCCAGAGGTGAAGACATGCATTGTGGACCCAGGATGTCCTTCCTCCTTAGCCCTGTGGCAGGAGAGTTTGCAGAAAAACTCGCTGACTTGGCCCTGTACTGTGGTAGGTGCTCCACATGCACTGGTTGTCCATATGTAACCCCGTGCGATGTACCTCCTGTGAGACAGTTTCCCCATTGGTAAACAAGGTCTTCCTTGGTCAGAGACCCCTCTGCCCCAATCGCCATGTTTGTAGAGCTCCTCCCTCCTCGAGGTAGGGCCTACCATGGGGAAGTCTCAACATGAGACACTGCCGACAAGACGAAAGACCATGTGATGTATTTCCACAAAATGTCCTCCCCTTCGGGCAGGGTGTGGTCTCCACTGTGTCTTTCCCTTGGGAGGGACACCCCCCTGAAGAAGCGGACACTTATGGTCCCCAGCTGAATGATTTTTATTCCTTTTGGGGAGAAAAAAAGAGAAGAGGCCATGGCTGGGGCAGCCGGTCCCCATTTTTGGGCTTGTCCCCTGAGGTGCAGCAGACAGACGATGCTCTTAAGAGCATTGGGGGAGGTTACATGATGGCCGGGTGCACTGGCTACGAGGCACACAATGGTCTGCACGTCTCATACTGCCAGTTTACCTAACACAGTTCAGCTAGTTGTGGCATTTTGTATAGGGACCCCTAGTGTCACTACATCGACCTACAACGTCGAGTGAGTGACAGATAGGGAACATCTTGGTTAATTTTGTAACCTGCATTCCCTGATGGAGGGAACGAGACGTTGGGTCCCTCCTGCCACAACATTGAACTACCCTCTGAAATGGCTGGGACCTTGTCTTGGCTCCTCAGCACAAAACCTGGATGAGTAGTTGCAAGCCAGCTCCTTTTATAGGAGAGGGGAGTGGCATGCAAATTCTACTCGCCAATTTTCTCGATCTGAGGTGTTTGGGGCTCCCAAGGGTGACCCCTAGTGTCACTAGATTGACATAACGTCTCATTCCCTCCATCAGGTAATGGTGATTATGAAAGTAACCAGGATGTTAATGTTGTCGCTATGTCGAGAAGATGCTGTTTTCTTCACTGCAAAAGCAAAACTTCTTTGTTTGGACTTCCAAAAGCAGACAAAGTATCAGTCGTTAAAATGTATTTGTACCAATATTCCTATATGTACCAACAACCACAAACAATGGCAGATTTTTCAGATGGTTACTCCTGAAAGATGGTGCAGTTCCCACTTTGTTGGGACAATCTGGCACTTCAACCTGTAAGAATGCTTTATTATTTGTGTATTTATCAGCTACTGAGATTCAAGATTGAGTTTTGTGTTTTAACTACGGTGTACACTCAGTGCACAGCTGTAGACCTCTGCTAACCTGCTAGTTAACGTTATTGTGTTGAAATAGTTTTGCTAATCAGCTGCGGGACCACTTTTACCTACAATTATGCAGATTGTTTGTCGTTCTTTTATGAATAGTGATCAAGTGTGGAGCTGGATTTTATTTTTACAAACAATAATTTTACGTCTGCAATCCATGGTAGTGCACGGCTAACTTGCAATGTAATGTCATTGTTTTGTTAAGGGTTGACTATTCAGCTGTGGGATGGCTTTTACCTAAATCTGTGTAACAAAATGGTAATAATTATATAATAACAAGCTGTAATGTTACGGCCGCTATCAGTAGCCCATGGATAACTTGCTCACTAACCCTCTAATAAAGCCGATAATGAGGGATTAAGTCTCTGTTCTCCATTCATATCTTGGGCAAAAAAAGTTTGACTACACCCCCACTAAAGATGACAAACTTGGATGCACTATGTGCCTTTTACTTGAAGCTTTGTTAGGTTCATAATAATCAACAGTGCACTTGTAAGAAAGCTACAAAATTCAAACTTGCCACAGTGAAACGTCCTGCTCAAGTAGTTTTTGTGAAGGTGGTTCTGGTTGATCAGCTTGTTCTTCCAAACTTTCATTATCAGACTCGGGCTAGAGCTGGTAGGCAAAAATTATGCCACTGTTACCATAGTTACAATAGCGTTTACAGAGCTGCTCAGGAAGACTCGGGACCTGAAACTCTGTTATGGTAAGTGGTGTTAAATTTCCGACACACACTCTACGTGGTTGACCAATCACAATAGTCTAGGCCAGCTGACCAATCAACTCAGAATGAACTTTTCGGAAAATTGGGCTTTAAAGAAACAAAGTTAAAGTTAAAGTTAAATCAGAGCGTTTGAGCCACAGGATGAAGAGAGGGGAAGAGAAATTGTAAAGTATGAGAAACATTGTGTTTTTTGAACATTAAAGCATGTAAAACTATTTTAGTAGACCCCTCAAAATAAAATTATGAAACTGTAAATTAGCATAATATGGGCTCTTTAAAGCAGGCTCAAGTGCAGACCACAGTAATGTGCTGACCAAGTGACCTGCTAACCCAACAGACTGGCCATATGTTCCTGTTCCTTTTATTTAGTGAAAAATGGCACCTTACACAACATTGGCTTATTGTCGGTATAAAAGTAAGAAAAGTCTTAGAATGTTACTTAGAATGTTCCAAAGCTGACTCGTTGTATGTTGTTTTTTTACTACGAAACTGCTCTGTGAGACTGGCTTAATGGGTGGGAGGATCGTTTTGGGAATTTCAGACACACTGACCTGGGGCGCCCCAAACAATGTTTTGCTTAGGGCCCCCAAAATTCTCACCAAGGGAACCACCTCTGTAATGTTTTTGACTGAAGCTCCTTGATTCCATCACTAGATGCCGTAATTTCAACTCAGATTACTACCTTGTTAATTAGTTGCAATGCTCTCACCTGTGTTGAATCACTCCTAATGATAGACCATATTTAAGGCCTCATTGCCCTTTTGTTTTTGTTCAGTCCTGATGTTTTCTTAGCTTTGCCATTCCTAAGGATGTTCTGAGGTTTGTGATTTTGTGAGTCTTCTGTTTTGTTCTCGGATAATCAGTTTCTGTTACATTTAGTGGATTGTGGACGTCTGGATTCATCCTTTGCTTTGCCTCTCAAGGAGAGATGTTTGAGTCACCCTGTGGCACATTAACCTAAAGTGCTGCCCAAGACTGTAGTTAATGTAGTTTTGGAATCTCATTGTTCCTTATTCCTCTGCATTTGGGTTCCACCTTCTCCAGTGGTCTGCCTCTCGGACACATACTTCACAGACCCGGGTTTGATCCCCAGCTGGATCATAACAGTAGGACTGAACCATGGATTCAAACCCAGCAGAGGAAGCTCAGCCCTTGTCCAATACAGAATGCTTCTTGGCTGCTGTTTCAATCCAGGCAGCCACCATGGAACGACATGAACAAGTCCTAGCATAACAGGAGGTTGCTGTATCAAGACTTGGTCAAGCTATCTCAGAGATCTTACAGCACCTTCAAACCCTTTCAAACCCACAGCAGAATGCTGAACCCCAGATTCCACCAGCAGCTCCCAGCACCACTTCCAGCCACTCTGAGGTTCACCTGACTCACCCTGAAAGGTATGATGGAAGCCCTGGCAGATACAAAGGCTTCCTCACCCAATGCTCATTGAGTTTTGAGTTACAACCTAACAAGTTTCCAACATCACACAGCAAGGTTGCCTATGTCATTACCCTTTTATCTGGGAAAGCTCTAGTCTGGGCCACTGCACTGTGGGAGCAGTCTCCACAACCAGCAGTCTGCTCTGTTTACAGTCGCTTTATTGATGAGATGAGGCGGGTGTTTTATCATCCAGTAAGCAGACATGAGGCAGCTAGCCTTCTCCTTCAGCTAACCCAGGGTACTCAAAGTGTTGCAGAATTAGCCTTGGATTTTCGAACCCTAGCTATGGAGAGTAGCTGGAATCAAGAGGCATTGACTGTTGCATAGAGCTCTTTCTGATGAACTCAAGTACAAGTTGGCATCCCGGGACCCTGCAACGGACCTAGAATTCCTGATTGATATGGCCATTAGATTAGATAATCATCTCCGAGAGAGGTGTAGGGAGCGCACAGAGTCCTCTAGATATGTTCCCAGTCAACATCCCTTGGTACTGCCTTTGTCTCATGATCAACCTGCCTCATCTGTAACCTGCACTGAGGAGCCCATGCAGCTAGCCCGATCACGGCTCTCCCAGTCAGAGCGAGACCGCAGAATGAAGGATAGATGCTGCCTGTACTGTGGCGAGCCTGACCACTTTTGTGCTTTCTGCCCAATCCTTTCGGGAAAAGCCAACTCTCGTCCAGTAAAGGGAGGACTGTGATGAGAGATACTACCCCTCCCAACTTGACATCTTCTGGGGTTCTCTTGTCTACTCATCTTTTATGGAATGATCTGTCACATCCCCTAAAGGCCTTTGTGGATTCAGGTGCTGCCGGAAACTTTATGGATTTGGAAATTGCCAGACATCTTCAGGTGCCACTTACCAACCTTGATGACCCCCTGACCATAACTGCATTGGATGGAAGGCCCCTGGGTTCCGGTCGGTTGAGTCTGAGCACTATTCCTGTACATCTCCGGGTTGGGGGTCACCAAGAAACTATACAGTTTTATGTAATCAAGTCACCAGAATTTCCCTTAATCCTTGGTTTTCCTTGGCTAGCCCTTCATAACCCCCAGATTGACTGGTCCTCTGGTAACATTGTAAAATGGGGGCCTAACTGTGATAGCATGTGTCTCTCTGCTTCATCTCTTGAACCTCTTGTTTCCCCCAAGTTTGGTCGGGTCACCCCTGTGCTGTTAAAGACCACTCTGCAGTTATCCGGGACCCCCCCCAGAACTATCATGTGTTCTCCCTGACTATGCAGACCTGTTAGAAGTGTTCAGCAGGAAGAAGGCCTCATCCATGCCCCCCCACAGACCGTATGATTCTGCAATTGACCTGTTACCTGGGACATGCCCTCCAAGGGGGAGACTATTTTCCCTTTCACAACCAGAGAGGAAGGCCATGGATGATTACATCCAGGAGGCCCTGACATCTGGTTTTATATGTCCGTCGACTTCACCAGCAGGAGCTGGATTTTTTTTTGTTGCAAAGAAGGATGGGGGCTCCGTCCATGTATTGATTACAGAGGTCTCAATAAGATTACCATAAAGAACCGTTATCCTCTTCCATTAATGTCTACTGCCTTCAAGCTGCTTCAGGGGGCTACTATATTCACTAAACTGGACCTTCTTAATGCTTATCATCTAGTCCACATTCGTGCTGGTGATGAATGGAAGACCGCCTTTAATACACCCACAGGTCTCTATGAGTATAAAGTAATGCCTTTTGGTTTGGTAAATTCCCCTGCAGTATTTCAGGCGTTGATTAATGACGTGTTAAGAGACATGCTGAACAGATTTGTATTTGTATACTTGGATGATATTCTTATCTTTTCCAAGGACCTCCAGGACCATGTGCAGCATGTTCGCCAAGTTCTCCAGCAACTCCTGAGAAACCATTTGTTCATCAAACTTGAGAAGAGTGAGTTCCATGTTCAAGAGGTTTCCTTTTTTGGCTTCATTGTCTCTACTGGTCATATCCAGAGGGACCCTGCAAAAACCAGAGCAGTTAAAGCCTGGCCTCAACCCACCTCAATCAAGCAGGTACAAAGTTTTTGGCTTTTCCAATTTCTATCGAAAGTTCATAAGAAATTTCAGTGCCATTGCTGCTCTACTTATGACTCTCACTAGGAAGAACATTAAGGGTTTCCAGTGGCCCGAGGAGGCTGAAAGGACATTCTGTGAATTAAAGGACAGATTTACTTTAGCATCCATTCTCACTATCCCAGATCCCGAGCTGCCCTTCATTGTTGAGGTGGATGCCTCTAAGGTAGGGGTCAGAGCTGTTCTTTCCCAGCGGGCCAGAAAGGATGACAGACTGCATCCTTGTGCCTTTTCACACAAGCTCTGCTCTACTGAAAGAAATTATTATATTGGGAACAGGGAATTATTAGCAGTCAAGCTAGCATTGGAAGGATGGAGGCACTGGTTGGAAGGGGCCAAACATCCCTTTGTCGTATGGACGGACCACAAGAATCTAGCTTACATCCAAGAAGCCAAGAGACTGAACTCTCGCCAGGCCCGATGGGCTCTATACTTTAATCGTTTTGACTTTGTTCTCTCCTATAGACCAGGTTCTAAGAATCAAAAGCCTGATGCTCTCTCCAGGCAGTCCCCCCTTCCAAGATTCTGGCTCCAGTTAGATGGGGAATCGAGACCATGGTTAGAAAAGGACAGCAGCAGGACACCGATCCAGGTAATGGGCCACCTGACCGTCTCTTCATACCCAAGAATGTGCACACTAATGTTTTACAGTGGGGACACTCCTCATCAATCACATGCCACCCAGGAGTCAGTAGGACTCTAGAGTTCATTTGCAGAAGCTTCTGGTGGCCAAAAATCACTGATGACGTCAAATCCTTTGTTACTGCCTGCCCCATTTGTGCCCAGCATAAGGACTCCAGGTCTTGTCCACAAGGTCAACTCATTACTCTCTCTGTCCCTGCCTGGCCTTGGTCACATATTTCTATGGACTTTGTAACAGGCCTACCACTCTCCCAAGGTAACAAAGTGATTTTGGTAGTTGTGGATAGATTTTCAAAGGCATGCCACCTTATACCATTGCCAAAACTCCCCTCAGCCCCTCAGACCGCTGAGATTGTATTGCAGCATGTCTTTAGGTTGCATGGCTTTCCCCAAGATGTGGTTTCAGACCGTGGTCCTCAGTTTGCATCCAGGTTCTGGAAGGCCTTCTGCTGGCTGATTGGGGCTTCAGCCAGCCTGTCATCTGGTATTTATCCCCAGTCTAATGGACAGACTGAAAGAACTAACCAAGATATTGAGACAACCTTGAGATGTCTAACCTCATCCAACCCAACGTCCTGGAGCAAACACCTGATATGGGCAGAATTTGCCCATAATACTCTTCGCCATTCCTCAACGGGTATGTCTCCTTTTGAGTGTCAATTTGGGTATCAACCACCTTTGTTCTCTGAGCAGGAGTCTGAGGTGGGAGTTCCAGCGGCCCAACATATGGTTCAACGGTGCCGCAGGGTGTGGAGGAAGGCCCGAGCTGCACTTCTGAAAACTTCACAGCTACAACAGCAACGGGCCAACCTTCGCCGTAGACCAGCACCATCTCTACGTCCAGGGCAGAAGGTCTGGCTGTCCAGTAAAGGACCTTCCTCTCAGAGTTGAAGCACGCAAATTGGCTCCCAGATTCATAGGTCCCTTCAAGGTTTTAAGGAAAGTAAACCCTGTTTCTTACCGTCTCCTACTTCCCAAGTCTTTGTGCATACATCCCACCTTTCATGTTTCCCACTTAAAACCTGTCAAACACAGTCATTTGTATCCTGCCACCAGGCCACCCCCAGCACCACAGATCATTGAGGGCCAACCAGCATAAAGGGTCAGGCGGATATTGGACACTCGTCTAGTTCATGGTAGACGGCAGTTTCTAGTGGATTGAGAAGGATATGGGCCGGAAGAACGGTCTTTGGATCCCGACTCGCCATATCCTGGATAAGAGTTTGATCAAGGACTTTCATCATCTCCACTCAACCCTAGCCATTGGGATGTCAGGAGCCGTTCCTAAAAGAGGGGGTTCTGTAATGTTTTTGACAGAACTCCACAGACCCGGTTTCGATCCCCAGCTGAATCATAACAACCTCTTCACTCTGCTGCCATTTGTAAGGTACTATCAGTCTCATAAGACATGCACCTCTAGACTCCTGAACAGTTTTTATCCAAACACCATCAACTAATTTAATTCGAATTAATAAGGATACTACACATCATAAGTTACAGGGTTGTGCAATAATACTACTGCTTTTTATTTATTGACTACTTATAGTTTTATATTTTTGTATATGTTTATGTATGTATGTTTTCATGTATGTGTGTACTACTGAGGAGAAGCACTAAATTTAGTTGTACATTTGTGCAATGATAATGAAGTTATTTTAATTCTGAGTGTAGCAGTGCTACTCTTATGTATATGTGTCGAAACTACGTTGTCCTTGTGTAGCTTGTTAACTCTCTTAATGTTTTCTTTTTATTGTACAGCACTTTGTTCAACTGTTGTTTTAAATGTACTGTATAAATATATTTGAATGAAAAATTTGAACTTTATGTCTAGAGTCTTAAAATGTCTTAAAGCCCCCATGTACATATGCTAATATAATTTAGCTATATTGCATGTGTTATGAGAGTCAAGGAGATGTTGAGGTGTCCATTGAAATTATTAGTTGTTTTGTTTCTGGCTTATGTGGATATTAGGTCTGTCAATTTAACATGTTAAATCAGTGTGATTAATTATATAAAACATAACGAATTAAAAAAAGGATTAAATTAATAGGCATTCATCTGATCACAAAGTATAGTCAGGACATTGCCGATGTAAAAAAAAAACAGCACCAACACTATTTAAATGACTATTTAAAACATGTCATTTTTTAAACTAGCCAGGCCCCTTTTACAGTAGCCATCATTCCAACACCTTATTCTTGAGTGATTATGCTTAATTACTAATTTGGTACAAGAAAATCACTTGCCATTATATCAAACACAGCTGAAAGCTATTTTGTTTGTTAAATGAAGCTTAACATTGTCTTTGTGTTTGTCTCTGAGTTGCCACAGTATGCAATAGACTGGCATGTCTTAAGGTCAATATTAGGTCAAAAAATGCAAAAAAGAAACATCTCTCTCTAGAAACTCATCAGTCAATAATTGTTTTGAGGAATGAAGGCTATACAATGCTTGAAATTGACAAAAAACTTAAGATTTCATACAAAGGTGTACACTACAGTCTTCAAAGGCAAAGGACAACTGGCTCTAACAAGGACGGAAAAAGATGTGGAAGGCCCAGAGAGGATAAGTACATCAGAGTCTCTAGTTTGAGAAATAGATGCCCCACATGTCCTCAGCTGACAGCTTTATTGATTTCTACCCACTCAACACCAGTTTCACATAAAACAGTAAAGAGAAGACTCAGGGGTGTATCTCTTATAAGAGTTACAAAGAAAAAGCCACTTTTGAAACAGAAAAACAAAAAGAATAGGTTAGTGTGGGCAAAGAAACAGACATTGAACAACAGATAATTGCAAAGGAGTGTTATGGAACGTAACCCCATTGAGCTTTTTTGGGATCAGCTAGACTCTAAGGTGCGTGAGAAATGCCCGACAAGACAGCCACATCTATGGCAAGTGCTACAAGAAGTGTGGGGTGAAATGTCACCTGAGTATCTGGACAAACTGACAACTAGAATGCCAAGGATCTGCAAAGCTTAACTCATTGCTGCACATGGAGGATTTTAAAAAAAATTATTCACATTTCTCTCCAATTTTGAAAGCACAATTCCCAAAATCCTCGTGGTGGCATAGTGACTCGACTTAATCGAGGAGCCGGAGGACAAATCTCAGTTACCTCCACGTCTAATATCGTCAAACTTATCACATGGCTGTTGAGCGTGTTACCACAGAGATATAGCGCGTGTGGAGGCTTCATGCTATTCTCTGCAGTATCCACGCACAACACACCACGCTCCCCACCTAGAGCGAGAACCACATTATAGTGACCACGAGGAGGTTACCCCATGTGACTCTACCCTCCCTAGCAACCGGACATATTTGGTTGCTTGGGAGACCTGGCTGGAGTCACTCAGCACACCCTATATTTGAACTTGCGACTCCAGGGGTGGTAGTCAGTATATTTACTTGCTGAGCTACCTAGTCCCCACATGGAGGATTTTTTTATGAGAACTATTTGAAGTAGTTTAAGAAGTTCTGAATTTTTTTTTCTTCACATTTTTATAGTAATTTTTTCATGTTATTGATGTCCTGGCTATACATTGTGATCAGTTGAATGCCACTTTGGTGAATAAAATTACCAATTTCTTTCCATAAGAGACAGCCTCAATTCCGAAAAAGTTAGGACAGTATGAAAAATACTAATAAAAACAAAAAGGAGTGATTTGTAAATTATATTCACCCTTAACTATATTGAAAGCACCACAACTACACATAATATGATGTATTACCTTGTGAATTTTATAGTTTTTTTGAAGATGTACAGTCATTTCAAATCAGATGACAGCAACACACTCCAAAAAGTTGAGATGGGGCAATTTAAGACTAATAAGAATTTGATGAGTTGAAATAGCAAGGCAATGTGAAACAGGAGATGTTAAACAGGTGAGGCAATCATGTCATAGTATATAAGGATCCTGCATATACAGCCTAGTCCTTCAAGAGCAAGGATCATTCAGATGCTTCAGCAAATAATCCAGCACTTTGAGAACAATGTTCCCCAAAGACAAATCGGAAGGATTCTGGGCATTTCACCCTCTACAGTGCACAATATAGTTAAAAGATTCAAGGAATCTGGTAAAATCTTAGTTCTTAAAGAGCAAGACAAAAAACATTCCTGAATGCATGTAATCTCTGATCCGTCAGACATCACTGTCTTAAAAAATGTCATTCATCTGTAATGGATATCATGAACATGGGCTTGAGATTACTTTAGTAATCCTTTGTTAGTCAACACCATTTGCTGCTGCATCCAGAGATGCAAGTTAAGACTTTACTATGCAAAGCAGACGCCCTACATCAACACTGTCCATAAGCACTGCCGACTTTTCTGGGCTTGGTCTCATCTTAGATAGAAAGTAGAACAGTGGAACTGTGTTTTTTGGTTCAATGAGTCAACATTTCAAAAAGTTTTTGAAAAACACAGGCGTCGTGTTATCTGGGCCAAAGAGGAAAAGGACCATCCAAGCTGTTTAGCTTCAGGTCCAAAAGCCAGTGTCTGTATGCGCAAGGGGTGTGTCAGTGCCCATGGAATGGTTGTGTCAATGTAGTGACACTTGGGGTTTGCTCTGGAGAGCCCCAATCACCTTTACTTTATTCAGAAAAGGCAAATGAAAATTGGCGAGTGGTATTTGCATGCCGCTCTCCTCCCTGGACATACGGGTATAAAAGGAGATGGCGTGCGCCACTCATTCAGATTTGTGCTGAGGAGCCGAGAGAGAGTCCCGGCCATGTCAGCGGTAAGTTCAGCGCCGCAGCAGGAGGGACACAATGTCTCGTTCCCTCCATCAGGGAACAGAGGTTACATCAGTAGCCAAAATGTTCTCTGTCTGTCACTCACTCAACGTTGTGTTGAGGTAGTGACAATAGGGGCTCCTATACAAAATTCTGCAAGCGCTGAACCGTGTCACGAGGTACAGAGGAGCGGATACAGGCAAGTTGCTGCATGCCTCACAGTGAGCGCTCGACCACATCGTGACCTTCCAGCGAGTTAGGTAAGGCATCTCCCTGGTCCCGTTAAGGGTGGAAGGAGGCACTTACCCGAGGAGGCTACAGGCGGTGGTCTTTCCTGATTTTTATAAGCAATTTCCTGCCGAGCACCTGCTAGAATAGTGCTGGGGAAGTGCAGGAGGGACACAACTGGACACAGCAACGACAAGGCTGGGTCTTCCTCCTCTGAAGGGAGCGCTTGCAGGTTCACCACCTGAACCCAAAATGGAGTGGTGGGAACTTAGAGAACGTAATCAGGCCAGGGTCTCAAGATCACATGTGAATGTGCTGGCCCAAACTCCAGGCCTTCGCTGGTGACAGAGAGTGCCTGCAGGTCCCCAACCATCTTGATAGAAGTGAGTGCCACAAGGAGGGATGTCTTCAGTGACAAAGTGCTGAGCTCTACCTGCTCCAGGGGCTCAAATGTGGCTCTCTGGAAGGCAGGTAGGACCACAGAGAGATCCAAAGAGGGAATCAGGCGTGACCTAGGAGGATTCAATCTCACACCCTTGAGGAACCTTGTGATCAGGTCATGTGGCAGTGAGGGTCTCCCATCCAGTGTATCGTGATACAGCCAAGCGTAGCAGCAAAGTACACCTTCAGGGTGGAGGGAGACAGCTGTCTCTCCAACCCCATGTGCATCTCTGTGGACCTTCCCTGTGGGAAGAACAACAATTTGCCAAGAGACGCCACTTAAGAGCATACAGCCACCATGTGGAGGGGGCTCTGGCCTGAGTGATCGTGTCTATTACTGCTAGCGGATGGCCTGCTAGGTCTTATCTAGGCTAGGCCAAGAAAGATCATCCTGATGAGCCATCGCGACAGGCTGGAAAGCACTAACCAGGCTTCTAGCCTCTGTTTTAATGGCAACAGGGGGGGTGATTTTTTTATCACACCCAGGGTGGGTGGTGTGCGGCAACGCAGAGCAGACACCCCACCAGTATGATTGTCCGGGGAGGCGTGGTGCCCCAACGGTGGCCGGTGGCTGGGACGGGCGAGCAACCCCAAGAACCGGCACACTTACCTGTTTGCAGACTTTCTTTCAACAGAGAACAAGGGAATGCGAGATACTCGTCTCCTGCTCATTGACTGGATAGACTTTCATTACCTGGCTGTCACGAGTGCGAGGGCTGGAAGGGCTGAGCATTGGAGAATGACACAAGGAATGAGGAAACTGCTCTTTTATTGACAAATTGGGTGCCGGGGACCAGAAGGCACCTGGTGATGTTGCAAGGGTACTCACCTCGTACTGGGTGGGGCACATGAGCTCACCTGTGTCAGGCCAGTCAAAGTCAGTCCCCTCATCTATAGGTCACCTGTCTCAGGGCCGCTTTGAAGACCATTCAGATGGTGGGGAAGCCCTTGCGAGAGGCAGATGTGGCGCGGGACTTCGGAGGCCTGTAGGTGGCCGAGTAGTGCCACAGCAGGATGTGTTTGATGGCCTCCGTCTGCTTCTTCACCATCAGGAACTGATGGGTGAAGTCCTCGACATTATCGTCAAAGAGCCCCCTTGGGAGATGGGCACATCGAGAAAGCTGACCTTCTGGATGTCATGTATCTCCTCTAGGTTGTTCCACAGGTGCCGCTCTTTGACCACCAAGGTGGACAATGTCCGGCCCCATTTCATAGAGCGAGGTCGGTCGCAGTGTGCAGTTCCTGCATAAGCCCTGGGTCAGTCCTACCCTCGTGCAGATCTTTAAGTGCCTTGGCCTGGTGGACCTGCAGAACAGCATAGCATGCAGGTCAGAGGCTGCCTGACCTGCTGCATTCTAATCCTTCGCCACTAATGATAAAGAAAACGTACATGCCTTGGTCGGTTCCTCCAGGTGACTGCACCGCCACAGCATGCTCTACCCTGGGAAGCTTGACATATCGTTTAGCAGCTCCGCTGTCGAAGGTAGTTAGGGTGGATGGGCCCACAAAGCATGTATGGGCAGAGAAAGGCATCTTCCACGACTTCTTGAGATCCTCGTGCACTTCCAGCAAGAAAGCCCAGAAACCAATCAACCAGCTGCGAACGCTCAAGGCAGGGCAGAGGATTCCACTCTAACCCGATGTTCGCAACTGTCTGGGCAAGCACGGCTGCCAATCCTCATCCTCAGCGGCCATCTGGTGTAGAGAGATAACGGAGAGGGTGACCGCTGATACGTGCCATAATTCCAGCAGCAAATAGCGAGGTGGTGGCACAAACACACACATGCGCTTGGCTCCATAGAACAAGTCTGAATGAGTGGTGCACACCATTTCCTTTTATACCCATATGTCTGGGACGGAGAGCGGCATGCAAATTCCACTCTTCAATTTTCATTGGGCTTTTCTGAATAAAGCAAAGGTGATTGGGGGAACTCCTAGTGTCACTACATCGACAAAACTTTGACTTTGAACACTCGACTGTCATAACTTTTTTGGAGTGTGTTAGAATCATTTGATTTGAACATTTAAAAAAAATATAAAAATTCACAGGGTAAAACATCATATAATAAATATGTAGTTGAAGAGCTTTCAATATAACAAAGGGTTATTATAATTTACAGATCACTAATTTTAGTTTTTATTAGCATTTTTCATACTGTCCCAAGTTTTTTGTTTTGTATTTGTGTATCTGTAAATTAATTTGAATGGCATTATGCACTGTGTAGTGTGTTAATAAAACTATATTTTGATCATAAATGCTCAGGGGGTTCTTTATAAAGTACAAGAATGTGTTGATGGCTGTCTTACATGGTACTGGCCTATAGATGTTTATGATGCTGTCCTTTTATTATTATAGCATATGGATAAATTAAACTTGTATTATCTACCAATGTTAGTATGAACTCAGACAGATAGAGAAGCTGAGGGAAATTAAGCAATGATCAGGGGTGCCCACACTTTTTTGGATGATGATCTACTTTTAAATTGCCAAATCAATAAGATCTACCAACTAAAAAAAACAGTTTCATTAAAAAACTGCTTGTTGGGACTACTGGATGTATCCCTACATGGAATTCATCTTCTAATTAATTAAAAAAGATATAATGTTCAATGTTGATATCAATCAGTTTTAACACTAAACCCAAAACACCTACAGCACAATAATTACAATAGCCAGGGCATTTACCTTATTCTGATGACTTGCACTGAATGGAATCAGACAGTTTTGCATAATCCAGGCAGTATCTGCTGGAAGCTAGTCTCAAACACTGCTAGCTTTTTTGCGCTCTGTTCTCAGAAGTCCTTGGAAGGCGCAAACCTAGTTGTCATGGCAACTGAATAAACAAAAATCTCTCCTGGTCAAAATGTACTCATCAAGTGCAAGTCAGACAGAATCTAAAAGAAGGAAAGACATTATATTTATTTTATAAAAATTTAACAAAAGCACATTTAAATGTAGTGCGATCTACAAGCTTTGCATTTGCGATCGACTGGTAGATAGCGATCGACGTATTGGGCACCCCTGCTTTAGAAGTTACAAAGTATTAAACATAAGTAAACATTATTTTCAAACAGTTCAAACCAAATCTTCGCCATTGTGTCTAGGAAAATGAAATAAGGAACAGAACACTACTTTGTTCTACAATATGTAAGCACATAACTGAGACATTGGCTCAGACCAAATACCAAGTATGGCAAATTATTTGCAGAAATCTAAGTTTGTATTACTTTTCCCTCTTTATTTATTATGTATGTGAGACATTTCATATGGCGCTCCACAAACAAATGCCCCATATAACTCAGAATAAAAGTGGCTTTAACATCCCATTTCTTTTAAAGTATTTTTCCAAGTAATATAACTTACAGCACCCAACTCAACACTTTTCCAAGAGAAGTGTTGTTTCAGGAAACAAAAAAAAATGAGGAATTCAAACCTGTCTCCTTTTAAGAAAAGCATTGATACTGGCTACTTTGTTCACCATTTCACAGATGTCCTTTTTTAAATCTCATTTTGGACTGTAGTGATAGATGAGCGCAGTCAATCGCAAAACACCCTCTTCTCCCCTGGGATATTGGATCACTATAAAAAATGTCAAACCCGCTTTTATTGCAGTATAGTTTTCAGCATGTGTCTTCATAAACACATGACAATAGCAATTCCATCTTCTTGGTGATGATAAAGCAACTGGTAGCGATTTAGTCTTTTGTATGTTGGGTTTACTTCTCTCTCTCTTTTAAACAAATTACTTCCGGACATTTAGAAATTTTCACATTTCAGCCATGATATGTGTAGTAAGCTATGTAATATCATAGTATCACCACACTTATGTAATTTTTATATAATAACGAAATTAACACTGGTTGTATGTTCTTGCATGTGTAGCATGGTAGACACGTTTGCTTATTGGCCAGTATCATGCTAAAACTGAACCAATCAGTGGTGAATATAAAAAAGGGAGGGGTTCAGTTGCTTGGGCTGCGTCATTGTTGGTACCGCCTTTTGCGGATGTCCTGCATTGTGATTAAAGGTATGTGTAGTAGCTGGGTGAAATTTGCACTTTGTTGCCACCAGGTTAGTGTTAGTGCATCCTCCTTTTCCTTTTTTTGCTGTGCGCTGGCTGCTTACTGTTTCCAGTTTCTGTGTGTATGGAGCTGCAATTCTACATGGTGAGCGACCAAGCGTAGTGTGGTGCTGTGAACATCTCTTGGTATGTATGCTTGCAGAGCTTGTTTATTGTTTGTTCGTTATTGTTTAGTAATTTTACTGTTTCAAGTTCGATGGGTTTAATGTTGCACGTTTGGAGTTTCATTGGCTCATTATGGGCTCAATAAACATCATCTGATGTGACTATGCTGCTGTTTTGCTTGAGTCTTTTACGTAACCACGGGCCCAGTATTGCATTCACCCAAGAGTGGGAGTTAGTCGGGAGACCAATGGTAAAATAAGTTTGCTGTTGTACTAGTGGTGCCCTTATGAGTATGTGACTGTTTATGTGTTGTTATTTTTCCTTTTTTTTGCTTTGCAGTGGGCAATGTGTTAATTATTTTGGTGACATGCTTTCTTTGCACGTGTTGAAATTGATTACATTTACTGTAATAGTTTAATTTGTTAAATTGCGATTTATGTTTGTCATTTGTTTGAGATTGTTCCTTTGTTTAAACCACTGATTGCTTGGAGCTTGGTAGCACCGGCTAATCATTGGTGTTTATGGCAGATGGAAATGACCTCCTCCACCCATTGCAGTGAATCCACTGCTCCAGGCAGCCGGCAGCAAGCCCCTCCTCCCCTCGTGGATGGTGGCCATTCCTCCATGTCCAGGCGACAGGCAGCAACTCCTCTGTCCCTCAGTGGACGGCTGTGGCTGCTCCTTTGGGCAGAAGGCAGTTGCAAGGACTACACGACAGCACATTCCTCCTCCTTCCCAGGTTTCAGGACCAATGTAACAAGGTTTAAAATTGGTAAGGAGGAGGGACCTGGATGAACCATCAAAATAATGTTTAATGAAAAAGACACAAACATAAACACACATGGCAGCTGCGTGTGGCTCTCTCTCCTGAACTACCGCATCCGGTATGTTTTGTTATCTCTCTCCTTGGCTGATTATTCTGATTGGGGGCCAGCCGTGCGCACTCACGGTCTGGCCAAATCCTCATCCTCATCACAAAGGTGTAAGGCTGGCATCAAGATGTCGTAAAAGTCAAAGAACTCTGCGAGAACAAAGTCATAAAATCTCTCACACAGAAGAACATTTTCACCTGAGTCAACACATCCTACTGAGCAAGGACAATAAAACACGAATCTCACATCTGACATCTATCTCACCTCAGGCCAATTTAGGCCTATTCTCCTAAAACTCACAAACATCTGCCCCCCTCTACTCCTCCTTCCCCCTTCAGCTCAGAATAACTTCAAACTCACCTAAGATCCACATGCATCAAAATATCAGGACTGATGTATACAAATAATGTGACTAGGCATATCATTTAAAATGTCTCAATGTGACTGGTATATGGTCTCTTTCTATTGGTAACAAAGTTTTAAGGTCTTTGCCTAATGCTGTATAATTCTGGAGGTCTGTCCCCATTCTGTATGCCCCTTTTTAATGAGGTATGTCCCCAGGACTTCCAAACCTAACCACTCCCAAAATTCCCTTTGATCATGGTTTGGGTATTTAAGGAGATGTGACACATTGTTCATGGTTCTCTGTAGTTAGACGATCCTACACAGTTTACTGTGTGTAGTTTATATCAGGTAATGGCAATTTGAATTTCTTAGGTTTTGATAAAATGTCTAAATTTGACTTATCACTGTCTAATTGGAATTGATTAATTTATTGTTACCTGGTCAATAAATTGTTACATTTGAGTTTATTCTGATTTACTCTGAAACTATTGTCTTTAGTAGATTACGTTAAGTCCTTGTTTCCGCAAATCTTCGACCAGGTTAGCAGCGGACTAAAGCCAGTTTTGAGTGGAGCATGGGGCACACCGACTGAGACTTTAGAGCTCCCACTAACTACTAGGCATTATTTCTAGTGTACTTAGTGTGTACAGGCTCGATAGGGAATTTCCGTTTAGTGTCGACCAAGCCTAAATAGGGTGAAGTCTAAACCTCTGGTTATTGTAATATTTTCTAGCTAAGTGTACATAGGAAACTATGGCATAATCATATAAAACTACTATAACTTGGGTATGTTGGTCTATCTTTGTAAATGTAGTGGTCATGACCTCTGGGTAGAAATGTTACTCTAATGAAGTGTTTACTATCTAAGGGGACTACACTAAATACTTGTAGATAAAAGGGCAAGCAGGAGCAGCCATATAATTAGTATTTAGTCAATTACTGTTTTAATGACCAAATCTGGCATATTTGTGACCGTGAGATCCGCATTCACGGCCAGCGCGAGACTCTCTAAGCAACAGGAATCCGAATGAACGAGCACAATATAAAATAGAGTTAAATATGATGATTCAATGTTAAATAAAATTGAATAATAACAACTAAGATTAGAACATTAATACAGTATATCCTTAGAAACTTTTATAATTGGAGTCAGATAAAATAAACGAGGATCTTAAAATGAATAATATAGTTATGTAATTGGAATTAAATAACTTAAGCTGAACGCGCACGATAAGACAGAACACGCAGGAGACCTTCATCCACGCTGTTGGAAGCTGCCATTGGACCAATAGGTGGACCCCCTTACAAAGGCATACTGTACATACAAACAAAAAAACAAAGCAGAAAGCTACACAAAGACATAACACAAAACACAATCCCCCTACCTAGTAACCAACCGTCTAAACTTGTGTACTACTGCTGAGCGTATACTTGCTAAGTGTGGCTTGGCCAGCTTGGTGTAATACTATTAAACGAAATCTCTATGTGTGCCTGAGCCAGCTTGGCCGAATGGCTTAAACTGTCACGGTTCATGAATTCGCTATCTCCTTCATGTCTCGTGTGATTGTTGTTCTACGTGTGTGTAAGCGTGTGTGAATGGGCGTTGCCGCTTGTTTCATTGTTTAGTGCACTTGTCATCATTCCCCGCACCAGCTGCTGCCTATTAACTCCCCTATATCAACTCATCACACTCTCCTCTCTTTGTCAGATCGTTGTTTGGTGCCCTCAGTGTTGTTTCTTCGTTTACCTGTCTGCAGTCCTGTTCTGGATTGATTCCTGTTCCTGTTCAGTGTCTTCGTGGTTTCGTCTCGTCTGGATGTTTACTCGTACTGGATTCACCACTCTTTGTACCAGCATGCTGACCATCTAGCCACTGCGTCACCAGCCCACCCGAACTCCAGCACTGCATTGTTTTCCTTCACTCTAATAAAGAGTTACTTGCATCTTTGCTTCCGTCTAGTGATTGTGACATAAACAGCTAGTGAACTGACTCATAACGTGTATCTAAACCAGGAAAGCCCAGAGCTTATTTAACTATTGACTTAACCTAGCTAAGTGTGGATTTATTTCAACTAGTGACCTAAGATAACAATGTGAGCAAGGCTTAGTTATGGAGTTAGAATCATGCCAAAACCTCACACACACACACACACACACACACACACACACACACAAAACGTGTTTTACTCACACCCAACGATTCACAAACAAACTCAGTGTGGTTTGCAAATACAAAACATCACTCACAAACTAATGCATTTTGTTCTGCAAATAAAAAACGTACCTATCAAACAAATACAGTATGTTTTAAATATACATAGAAACCTATTTCTTCAATGACAAAAATATTCTCCAAGTACAAACTAAAATCTTTCAAGTACAAAACAAAATTCTACAGTACAAAACAAAATTCTACAAGTACAAAACAAAATCCTTCAAGTACGAAAAACTGTCACGTGACTTTTGGCACTAATTTTCCGCCTTGCTGATCCACACACAAATGCCTTCAGATCCACACACATGCTAGTAAATTGTCATGTAATTCGCACTCCACAACATCAGGTGGCGCTGTTACCGATTTGCTTGGCGCCGCCACGGACATGGAAAGAGAAGAGAAGAAGAAACGTTAGCGTGGCGGATGTTTTGAACACGATGAGTGGCCAACAGGTGAGTTTGCAGTTGTTGCTCCTGAAAAATCAAATGTTAACTAACTAAACTCCAGGAATGTCTGTCGTGGGTAGGGTGAGATATATATACATATACATATTTATATGTGTGTAGCTTATGGTACCGCAGGAGCTAACCTAGCTTACACCGATTAGGCTAATTTTTCATTTTGTTTCTAACTTAACTAAATTAAACTATACTATGGTCACATATAACGTTACACTTGATACATCTTGGTCTTAAGGCGGAATTTTGAAGTGAAGACCACCTCAGGCCACACACACATTTGTTTAAGCACCATCTGAGGAGTCATGTTAAGTCACTGGATCTGAAGTTATCAGCCTCCCATTACTTTATTTCAATCCACTTTATTCATTTAGCACATTTTCAGATGTGTAATTCCAACATAATACAACATCATTTGTTCACCCAATCAGTTACGTTTTTATAATAATTGTAGCGAGCCGGAATAATGACCTACGAAGCAGGAGCTGGTTTAGCTGGTCTTTATTCTCCACAGCTTGAACACAGGCTACTAGGCCGTAGCCAACACCAAAACAATAAAACAGGCAGATATCGCTATCAACATTAGCACTCAACGTCTCTCCCAACTCTCACTCACCGGAGCCCCACAACAATGAACCATTCAACAATCACAGGTGCTCCTCACACAACCAGTTGCCATGGCAACTGTCCTGACTAACTGGCTTCACAGCCTCTGACAGCGCCATCCCTCCCTCAGACCTCCCGCAACCCATAGTATGGGTCCCGTCCCATACACTGCAGTACAACCTAACTGAACACAAACAACCACAGTGAATACACAGCTCGTTACAATATTGCTAAGTTGTTGGTTATTAATTATATCTAGGTTAGTGTGAACAGATAAAGTGTATGCACACGTGCTGAGTGTTTCCTTTGGATTTGAAATTGTGAGTTTTAAGTTTTCTCACTTAGTAGATGGTATTTATTTAGCTGAAAATTGCTTTTATGATAGTTTTTAAAAAGCATTCAAACCTTTCTTTATTCTTGTTACATGATGTATGTTTCTCCAGAAGTCGGACTATGCCAATATTGAGACTGCTGCACGGAACTTGCTGTCTCTCTTATCAGCAAGTGTCAGTCAAGGGCAGGTTGAGGTTCCAGGCCAGAGCCAGGTTCAGATTCAGGGCCAGCATCCCAGCCAGGGAACTTTTCAGGAATCAGGAGTGAGGCAGGCCAATGTGCAGCAGGAGATGTCAAAGTTAGAAAAAGTACAATGTGTCTACAATGTATATATGTAGAGGCGTTCAGATTTTGTATGACATGCCTTTCAATTTACTTCACAGGTCATTTCCTGCTCTTTTTCGAAGAGAACGAACCAGTGGCAAACGTAGATTTACTACGCCACTTAAAATGGTTTCAGCAGCATCTACAAAGGCCACAAATATTCAGTTTTATTTACTCCCAAAACCCATGACCAAAACTCCACAGGGGTCTCAGGAGCTCAGCCTGTTAATGGCAGGCTTAGAAAACGCATGATATCAGTGCCTGAACTCTGCAACCATGCAGAGGTAAGCATTTCTAAAATTATGTACTAAAGAGATCATTAGAAGTGATGATTTATTATTAAGAAGTGCCCATGGTTTGTTTTATATTGTCCTAATAAGATTTCAGCAATGCTGCAGCTTGAATTCCCTAAACTGGAGACTGTGTCCGGTGGATGGCTGTTTCATAAGGCAACTGGTAAGTAGATACAGCATGATTTGACATTGTGTGACACATCTGAAATGGACTTGTTGAAAAACAAGTTAAAAGGGTACCCGCAGGTTTTCATGCACGACTCTTGTTGGTGATTTAAAGAGGTGGAAGACTTACTCAGATCATGTATTGCAGTAAAAGTAGAAAAAAACTGTGTTGTAGAGTTACAAATTTTCAGGCTCACAAACCTTTTCTTACTTTAACCCCTGTTAATTTGATCACTTTCCCACTGTCCAAAATAATGAAGGCGGAAGTGGCCAAAGAAAACTTGTCTTGATCCCGCCTGAGTCTGAAGGCTACACCGCAAAACTGCGTAAGACTGTGTCCAATATTGGAAGACACACGATTTTCATCGTTCCACTTCAAAATGAAATAGACACTACGCCACTTCCTTCTGATGCCCATGAATTCCGAAAAATGCCAAAATCGCAATGCAAAACCTGTGGAGCAATTTTACCGTTACAAGTTTTGGCTCTGCATGTAGACTCTTGTGGCAAGTCTACAACAGAAGAAGTAAGTTTTTCTTAACATGACACTTAGTTTATGAAATATTTTTCATTTTCAGCAAATGCATATCAAAACAGCAATTGCTTTACTACTACAGTGACGTCATTGATAATGTTAACCTGATCCAGTTAACAGGAAAACGATGAGAATGCTGATGAAAAACAAGATCAGGATGTTTCGTTTGTATCCTGCAGTCAGAACAGTAAGTACATTGACATCACACTCTTAAAATAATAACTTTACATGTTTTCATGCTATAGTGATTAATGTGGGCTGGATTGTTTGTTGTTGTTAAAAACAAGGTGAAGAATAAGCATGATAATTCAGTTATTCTGATTGATGTTCTTATAGTCTAACCATGATACTGATTTTCTTTATATTTTTCTCTTCCTGGTTGTTTTGTTTCCTAATTACCACAATATTGTTGTTGGTATGTCTCCCCTGCTTGCACAGATCATTAGAGGTGTAAAATTGCAATCATAATATGATCATATTATAATTTCTCAAGTTTTGGCTTACATTTTTATTAAAATAATCTATACATAGTAATGGAAGAAATTGGTGCCTTGCTAACATTAAGATTTGAGTTAATTTTCTTTTAAGTTAACGCTGCTTACTGTATTTGTCTTTTTTTCAGCTTCAACAGTCACTGCAGAGACCGTGTGTCCCATTTGCCAAGTAGTGTACCCTGCTGACATCATTGAGATGCATGCCAGTGCCTGCAGTGAGAGGTATGTTGTTGTCCCATGTAGTTTTGCCTTAATGCATAACAAATTTTCCTTTTGTAATTGGATGTTTTTTGCAAGTGTTTGTCTTACTTTGAAATGTCTCAACATGAATATTGATCAACAAGATATTTAATATACTAGTCAATGGGTTTTTGCTTGTTGACTGATTAGTTAACATACTTTACATTGCTCTTGATTGTTTTGCACAACACATTACTTGTGACTTTTTTTGGAAATAATAAAGTAAAAGTTTCTCCATGGCTTTCCCAGCCCCTATGCTTGACTAGAATTGAAATTCTCTTGTTTGACAATTCAACCTGATTTATCAGACATTTGCGCAATTTAAAGGGTCCAGAATCTGCCTTGATCATATTCAGAGATTAGAGAAAGCTAAAAGACAGACATTATGTCTTTCAGGCAATCAACTCTGGAGGAGCACTCATTTGACAGCAGTGGAGTGGATTTAGAAGCAATGGAAGGACCATCTGGCACATCTTCACAGATTGCACCTTTGCAGAATCGGCCAACAAGTTCTTCAGGACCTTCTGATTATACCAACAAAACTGAGTGTTTGTACTAGTCTATTTGTTACCCCCTGTTAGTGGTCCTTGTTAAAATGTTTGGTTCCCTTTACAAAAAGCTTCACTACGATGTTGTGCTGCTAAGTGCTACGGGGAACAGCTCTAGCTGTGAGCCGAGCTGAATAATGTGTGGAACACGTCAATGAACATTGACCAGAATTTATAGCCTCGGCTGATGTAATCATTAGATGCACCTGAGGCCAGGCTATAAATGGATACGTCACCAGGTGTCGTCAGAAACTCTTTTTTTTCAGAGCGATTCTGTTTCTGTGTGTTTCACACACCCTGTCAAAACTTTCTTTCCTCTGTTAGGAGATAGAATCAGTTAGGCAGTGTGCAGTGAAAGTTGTTCTATTTTTCTCTTCTGTTTAGAAAATATTATATACATATTTCTAAAAAAAAAAAAAAAAAAGAGAGAGAATGACTGAAAGCCGCAAACGGTGTGTGTTCCCCTCTTCTCGCTCTATAGCTGAAGACGGCACACATCAGTTTTTGCTGTTTGTTTGGGGGTAAGAGCACGCTGCTCTCGCGTTGCAGCAGGGCGGGTGCGAGCACTGCGATTTGCTTTAACAGGCAGAGTGCGTCGTGCTCGCCTCGCTTGCTTCCGGGAGTCGGCACTCACGAAAAGATCGTTCGTGGAGCTCTTGCATGGATTTGGCTGAGGAGCAAGAGACGGGTTGACCCCTTTCTCTCACTCTCTCCCCAAACCCAGCTGGTCCTTCACATGATCTCGAAGCGCGTTCCGACACTTCTTCGGATCATGAGGTGGATCGTGATTCTCTTCCCGCCTCCGAGCTTTCCGTCCGCGATAAAAAATCTACGGAGGAATTGCTCGATGTTGTTACTCGTGCGGTTGCCAGATTGGACTGGCCACGCGAAAAAGAGACCCCCAAACGCTCCAAATTAGGGGATAGATTTTATCTTCCAGTCTAAGAAAGGGAACGCCTCATGGGTCCCTTCCCTTTCTTTGATAACCTCCATGAAGAGCTTTTTCGCTCATGGAGAACCCCTAAAAAAAAATATATATATATAAATATATATATATATATATATATATATATATATATATATATATATATATATATATATATATATATATATATATATATATTTTCTTCCCGTGTTCACATACCCTCGACGTCATTATATTCGACTATCGTGGGTGCTGAGGCACGGGGGTATTCAGTGATGCCGCCAGTCAAAGAGACACTTGCGGGCTATCTCTCGCCGGGCTCGGCATCGTCACTTAAGAAGCCCTCTATCCCCTCAAAGCCTTGTAGGACAACCTCCACTTTAGTGGGAAGGGCTTATCAAGTGGCAGGTCAGGCTGGTGCTGCTCTGCACACTATGCTGTTTTTCAGGCATACCAGGCTGACCTCCTGGACGACCTGAGTGTGGGTTCTGCGCTTGACGAGCAAACCTCAGACCCACCTCGGTCCTGACTGAAGGGAGGCTCAAAAGCAAAGCGTGGCGAGTCGTGCTCCTCCTCCCAGGGATTGGGGACAGTCTCGCCGCCCTCACCAGCCCCCGAAGCAAGACCTCAGGACTATAAATTCTTGTAAGAGAAAACCCTGACGGTCTTGCACCTAGATTAGGGGGTAGCTCCCCTCGGGACAGGGCGCATGCTTCACTTCACCCCTCCCGGTACCCCCTCGAAGCCCCTCCATTCCTGCAACCTCTTGGTGTTTCGTGTTGCAGAGGCTTCCGTCAAAATTGGGTGTTTTCGCTGTTCCTGCATTTTATTCAGGACGCGAAACACCCGACAACCCCTCAACAGGAAGTGTTAAAATATAATACCCATCTCAGAGATCCTGGCAGCATGGAAACTTCTGCCAGATATATTCTTTTCTGTGGGTCTTATAAGGGCGTCAGGATTTAATTCTCTCGCCGCTTTTCCGTGTTTCAACGGCGTGTTCTCACTACCGTAAACCGGATTTCTTTTTTTGTAAAAAAAAAAAAAAAACTCAATCTCTTGGTTAAAGGGGCCATGGTATGTGTTCCCCTTCCAGAGAGAGAGTTAGGTTATTTCACTAAATACGTCCCGTTTCCCATGGAGGTTGAGGGGTGGCGTCTGGCTTAGATCTTAAGCTTGAACTACCCATGGGTGTTCAAGTCCAAGATGATGCCTGTCAAGACGGCCGTGTCTCAAGCCCTACAACTCGTTTGGCTGGTCACCATCGATCTTATGATGCACTTCTATACTTCATTTAGAAGTTCTGCCACAACATGGAAAGTTCCTGAGGTTCACTTCCGAGGGCGAAGTCTTCCAGGGTCAGGTTCTTTCACTCAGCCTAGCCCTTTTTACCCACACATTCACAATGCATGATGTAGCGCTGGCTCCTTGCGACTCCAGGGCATCTGTATTCTGAATTACGTAGACGACTGGCTGATCCTAGTGCAGTTCCTGGAACTGGCAGTTCAGCACAGGGACATCGTCTTAGCTCATCTGTTTCTCTGGGGTTGAGGCTCAACGCCAAAAAAAGTGTCCTCTCTCCCACTCAGAACACTGTCTATCGGGGCATCGTATGGAGTTCAATCACAATGCGGGCACAACTGTCTCCCGCTAGGATTGAGTCCATTCAGATCACCCTGAGCAAAGTCAGGCTAGGTCAAGGTTGCACTGTTATCAGTATCAACGATTTCCAGGTCTCAGGGTGAACGCGTCCACTGTGATCCCTCTGGACCTTCTGCTCATGAGACCGTTTTTGTTGTGGCCAAAAGCCAGGGGATTTCTTCCAAGGGCCAAAACCCCTGGGCTAAATAGGGTTACGCGCCTTCCCTTTCTATGTGGTTCAGACCCCGGTTTTCTGCCTTGGGTCCCACTCTAGGTGCGTCTTGTTGTCGCAGACTGCTAACAACAGACGCCTCCCTGACGGGCAGGGTAGCGGCCTTAAGTGGTCGTCCAGCTTAAGGGGATAGGAGGGTCATCAGCTCGGTTGTCACAGTCACTGTCTCGGGTTGATGGCTGTATTTCTGGCCCTGAAATACCTCCTCCTGAGGCTGCCATGTCTTGGTGTGGGTGGACAATACAGCGGTAGCCTCTTACATAAATCTTCAAGGAGACCCACGTTCTTGTCAGCTGTATTTCTGACACGTCAGATTCTCCTTAGGGCCCAGGGTAAGCTCCTGTCAATCAGGTCAGTTATATCCCTGGATGCCCGTATACGGGAGCAGATTTACGGTCCAGACAGGAAATACCAACGGGGGAGTTAAGAACTCCACCCTAAGGTAGTAGTTGCCCAGAGTTCGCCAGCAAGGGTTTTTGCCTCTTACTGATAGCACCGCGCTGGCCGAACAGGGCTTGGTTCTCGGAGCTAATCTCTTCCCTCGACGACTCGCCTTGGGCGATTCCGAACAGGAAGGATCTTCTATCTCAGGCACAGGGCAATATTTCATCCCTGCCCCGAATTGTGGAATCTTTCATGTTTGGCCCCTAAGGGTACCAACTGAGGGACACAGGGCTTTCTCCTGAGGTTATCGAGACCTTTTTAAATGCCAGGCCTGTTCAACTTGGAACAAGTTTGGGTGAGATCTTAGGGCAGAAGAGGACCTCTTCGCCTCTATGGATAGCACAATGTCTCCTCTGCTTCTCCCTGAAATCACCCAGCCCCCTTGGGTCTGGACGTTAAGACACATACATGACCCAGAATGCGTCTGTATGCATTTCTTTCCCCAGTTTCACTGCTCCCGGGAGTCTTGGCTATGTTCACCAGCAAGGGTCTTGCCTCGTATTAATGGCGCTGCGCTGGCTGAACAGGATATGTTTCTCGGAGCTAATTCCTCTCCTCGACAGCTCACCTTGGGCGATTCCGAACAGGGAGGACCTTCTCATCCTTGGCCCGAATTGTGAAACCTTTCATTCTGGCCCCTAAGTGTACCAAATGGGGTTCATGGGGTTTTCTCTTGGGGTTATCGAGACCATTTCTAGTGCTAGGGCTCCCTCCACTTGGAACTGATCTGGGTAGATTTTACAGGGCAGAAGAGGACCTCTTCGCCTCTGTTGATAGCGCAATGTCTCCTCTACTTCTCCCCAAGTCGCCCAGTCCCCCCCCTCCCCCTCGGGAGGTGCTGAACGTAGTAACGCAAATGCGCCTGCATGCGTTTCCTTATACTAAAGTTCTTATTACAGAACCAGCTAACTGCCAGTTTGCTTCAGTTCTGGATTTTCTGTAGAAAGAACTGTCAGCGGGCACTTGCCTCGCCACTGCCAGGTTCTATGTGGCCACTGCGGTTTGCCACGGCTTGGTGGGTGGGGTGCCCTCAAAGAGGCATCCTCATTATTGCCCGGGCCTACGAGGCGCGCGGTCAAGCTTCGCCAGTAGGTTTCAGGGCGCACTCTACCAGAGGGCTCTCCCCCTCTAAAACCTTGGCTAGAGGTCTCCCTCTGCAGCAAGTTTGTGATGCGGCAGGTTGTCCTCTCCGCACACATTCATTAGATTTTTATAGTTTGGATGTTTTGCCACTCCGGGCTCTTATGCCCTTGAGTCGACATCTCAAGCTCATGTCTGGACAAGTTTGTGATGCGGCAGGCTGGTCCTCTCGGCACACATTCATTGGACTTTTTTAGTTTGGATGTTCTGCACTCCGGGCTCTTATGCCCTTGAGTCAACATCTCAGCTCATACCTGAACAAGTGTGTGATGCGGCAGGCTGGTCCTCTCCGCTCACATTCATCAGTTTTTATGACAAGTTTGTGGTGCGATAGGGTTCTCTTCGCACACATTCATCGAACTTTATGGGTTAGATGCTTTGCTAATCCGGGCTCTTATGCCCTTGAGTCGACATCTCAGCTCATGCCTGAACAAGTTTGTGATGCGGCAGGCTGGTCCTCTCCGCTCACATTCATCAGTTTTTATGACAAGTTTGTGGTGCGATAGGGTTCTCTTCGCACACATTCATCGAACTTTATGGGTTAGATGCTTTGCTACTCCGGGCTCTTATGCCCTTGAGTTGACATCTCAGCTCATGCCTGAACAAGTTTGTGATGCGGCAGGCTAGTCCTCTCCGCACACATTCATCAAAATTGAATGGTTTAGATGTTTATGCTACTCTGGGCTCTTATGCCCTTGAGTCGACATCTGAAGCTCATGTCTGAGACCTCTCGCGTTTTTGTGAGTACACTGCACAACCGTAGGGGTCCGGACAGCCCCAAGTGCGGCGGCGTGGGTATTGCGTTCCCCGTAGCGCTTAGCAGCGCAACATCGTAGTGAAGCTTTTTGTAAAGGGAACGTCTCAGGTTACATGCGTAACCCTTGTTTCCTGAAAAAAGCGGAACGAGATGTTGCGCTGCTTTGCCGCACTGGGACGTCCCAGGACTGCTCTTCAAAAAGAAGTATCTGACGACACCTGGTGATGTATCCATTTATAGCCTGGCCTCAGGTGCATCTAATGATTACATCAGCCGAGGCTATAAATTCCGGTCAATGTTCATTGACGTGTTCCACACATTATTCAGCTCGGCTCACAGCTAGAGCTGTTCCCCGTAGCGCTTAGCAGCGCAACATCTCGTTCCGCTTTTTTCAGGGAACAAGGGTTACACATGTAACCCGAGACGTTTTCTGTGTTGAAATCTTTACTCCATTTATAGATTGGAAGACCAGACCTGGCAATGGCTGCTCAGTTGTACAGGAAGACAGTACTTGCCATTCACGCATCAGGGAAGACACTGCATTTGCACATTGACCTCAGAGGCAACAAGTTGGACCAGGAAATGGCTTTAATTGCTTTTTATAAAGCACGCCGTGTGGAGTGGGCAAATCCTATGCAATGCAGACTTGAAGGTTTGCATTTGATTGGGCTGTTTAAAAGTGGTGGGGTTTAGTAACAAAAATCTGTTTGCTGCTGACTGCAGTCTGAGTCACTTTTGTAAACACCCCTGTTTTCAAGCTGTCATCAGACATTTAATACTGTTTTACAGGAAAGACAGGGATTTTGAGGTAAAATTATTCTGATACTGTTTATTTGACATGTCATATCTAGAGCCAAAAAAACAATTAACACAGGAACACTAGATTAAAACTGGGAACATTTATATATAATTCATGTGGCATTTAAGATGTTTTTTAGGATTGTACCCTACTGTACATACCTATTGATTTCTCTTGGTCTATACAACCACAGAATCACAAAAAATTTGAGTACATGTTAATTGGTTCTTCTGTTTACACAGGAAATTCTGGTGACACAAAGCTGTTTGATGGAGAGCCAGACCATCTTGTACCTTCATCCTCTGCATTCCTTGTTGAGAGTGACCTCTTTCTGATGGCAGGCCGCATGATTGGTCATTGCTTTTTACATGGAGGTCCTGCACTGACAGGCCTAAGCCCTGCGATTGTTCACATCCTGTGTGGGGGCACAGTTGAAACCGCCATCATACAAATCAATGACTTTCCAGACATTGATCTGCGAGAGAAAATTACACTTGTGTGTATTCTGCAAACTTTTTTTTTTAGATTCTTCTATATTGGGTTTAAGAGTGTTCATATTTTGTCTTAGAGCTTGAAGGGAGTGCTAAACTCTCAGCTGATGAAAAGGAGAGCCTTGACAACTTGTGTCTTGCATGGGACTTTCCTTTGATGACAGAAAACAACCGAAGATGGCTTTTTGAAAGACTTCTATGTCATGCGGTATTTGAATATTGTTTAAACTATTTAACATCATTCATTACTCTTTTAAACCACTATACATGTAAAGATTTGTCTTTGTGTCTTTTCTCACTAGGTCATTGGACGGTTCCTGAGGCAAATAAAGCAAATAAGAAAAGGGCTTAAAGAAACCATGTTGTGGTCACTCATTAGTGAACGTCCAGATGTAGCTCCAGTGATTTTCCCTCGGGAGTCGACTGCTGTCTTGAACCCACAGGTAAATAGTTCATTGTCAGAATGACAATATGGAGTATTTCACACTGTTCTTTAAGGTCTCCTAATAAGATGTACGCAAAAGGACTAGCTGATCTCAGGTCAGTGGTGTTTATAAATTTCGGGCCATGACAAAGACAGCGACTTGAGCCAAATAAGGGACAGGAATCAAGTAGACGTCAACTCGAAGGCTTGTTGGGATTTGCCCGTTTTCAGAGGCAGTTTCAAATAGTGAGATTTGCAGAGGAAAGAGGTGTCTATGGGATTTTAAGGTTCTATATACACTACTCACTAAAAGTTAGGGATATTCGACTTTCGTTTCGTGTGAAATTTATAGAAAATTAAAAAAGTTCATGCTACAGTGATATTACTGTATATCATAAAATTAGGGCATTTAAGTAGAAATGCCAAATTAAGTTCACGTGTAAAGGTTGAATTTTAGGTGCATTCTGAAATGTCACCCAAAAATCACATATCCCTAACTTTTTGTGAGTGGTGTATGTCCTATTTACCCACCAAACTGTCATAATTCAACTATGACAAGGTAAAATTGATTTTGCATTCTATCACCCCTTTAAGACGAGCCGTTTTGGTCATATCTGGAAATTGATTGTTCTATCAGGGGAACACCAACACTACAGGACAATTGCTTATTCCAGATCGAAAAAGTACTTGATTCTTGTGTTGTTTTTTTGTGTGGCTTATATTTTTGTGAGATTTATATATTTATCTTACATTTTTTGTGTGATTGTATTTTTTTTAAGCACCATTGCACCAAGACAAATGCCTCGTATGTGTAAAAACCTAACCCTGATTCTGAGATGGTTTATCTGCTTGGTGTTGTATGTGTAGTGCATTCTGGAACGCATCATCTGGCCTACAATGACTGATGACGACGACGACGACGAATGCTCTGTGACAGATAAGAGCCGCATCACAGGGTACCTTCGCCGGTTCATTCAAAATGGTATACTTCCCTCATGTAATGAGTGATGTTTTTACCAGGGATGTCCCGATTCCACTTTTTTCATTTCCGATCCGATTCCGATACCATAATTCTGAGTATCAGCTGATACCGATACCTGCCGATCCGATACTACTGTAATTTTCTTGAACAATGTAAAATTGCACACACACACACACACACACACACACACACACACAAAATGTTAAATGTGTATAGTGCTTTCTGCTACATCTAATTTTAAATGTAAAAAGTAATCATTTAAAATGATTTACAAGTTACAAGAACATTAGTAATCATTAATCATGGCAGTGCTTACGAGAACTTATAATAGGTACGTTTGATCAAATAAGTATGCTAAATATGTTTTCCTTAATTGTGTAAAACTGTCATAGTAAAAAAGCTTTAGTGTGCAGATGGTTATTTTGGGAATTATGCGCTTGACCGGACCTTTTATGCACATCCCGGGTGCAGAATTAATGCGCCTAAATCATCCTGTACATTACGTTCATGCGCTTCCTGGGCGCAGAATTGATGCTCTAGAAGCATCCTCTCATGGGAAGCCTCGCTCCGCAGTTGAAAGTTCATAACAACATAGTGAATTGCATCCATCCAACAGCTTACTGAGACATTATAAAATCAGATCTTTAAGTTACAGAGTTTCCGTGAACTTAATATCTTTAAATGTGTGTTTGTTCCTTCACATGAAGCTATCGAGTGTATTAATTAAGAAGACTTTGAATATAGTGCATAAAAACGTTTATGGTGCTTTTATAATACTTATGTCCTATAATACTTTGTTTTAATATTTTGTCAGTAACAACCACGGCTAACATACAGTATCGGAATTGGATCGGTCCTGTTGTCGGTCCTGGATCCGATATCCGATCCAGCCAAAAAGCCCGTATCGCTCCTGTAATCCTATGCAAACAAGAAAATAAATGCACTTATTATTTTATACATTTGTTACATTAAAATTGTATGCCAGATCTGGGTTATATCTCACAAACCTTATAGAGTCTTTTTTATATTCAAACTAGTCACAAAAAAAATCAGAATTTAGTAGGGACATGTCCCTACCAATATCCAGTGACACTGATATATCCCTAGCAATAATTTCGATCAAAACTTAAAATATTGATGTCCCCGTCCCCACCAATTTCAAAATCAAACCTACGCCACTGCTGGCCAGTGTAGGGTTTCCAGATACAAATATGTTCAGCCATCTTTGTTCGTAACCTGAAACGAGATGCTTTCCAGAAATCAAAAACAATGGCTGATATAGCATGCCTGGAAAAAATACACTGGCCAGGTTCTTCATTTTTATACTGCATAAATGCAACTGTATGGCTCTTAAGCTTGTTTAGAACATTTTCTATAAAACTGAATTGTATCTGTAATGATAAAATCTAGTGTTTGCATCAGCTACATAGCCAATACTCGTCAGGTAAAATCTTGTTTGGTTGTTCTTCAAAAAATTATTTGACAACCATGAGCAAAGTGTATAAAAAACACATTCTCTCATTTTGAGCATTTATATATTTCAATTTTGTAGCATCCAGTGATGAACTGAAGGCACTCATGAAGTTCTGGGTTGGATGGGAGGCTCCTACAACTAACCTCACGTTGGAGGTGACTAACTGTAGTCTGCCAAAGTCTTCCACGTGCTTTGAGACTCTCCGTCTTCCTGTCCGCTACCAAGACTTCACTGTATTTAAGGAAGAACTGATTGCGTGCCTTCAAACATGTGACACTGGATTTGGATTCGTATAATGGCAGTGCTAAAATGTAGCTTCTTTCAAAGGCAGTTCATGTTTTTGTTCAGTTTGTTCAGTCGTCCACAAACAGGGAGCGAATGTCTTCGAAGAATTCAATAAATGTCTCCTTTATCTCTGAGACCTTCTACATTTCCCCATATCTCTAAAATCTGATGCAGCCAGTTTGGTTCTCTTTAATCTTTTTTTTGTCGTCTTTTTGACAACTTCAAAACCTTTTATTTCAACATTTTCCCCGATGTGACCATGTTGCATTGTCTCCTGGGTTGTTTGTTGTCAGTTAAACAAAGTTATTGTATTTTTTTGGTTGTTCCAACCCCCCAGATGTTTTAAGATTGTATTCACACTACAATAAAAATAATACAATCTACATGTCTTTGGTTTGAACATTCATTATGATATTAAGATAGCTGAAAGTCCGCTGCTAGCACTGCTTGAGGAAAGCTATGCTTCCTGCTGGTCTGATTTGATTAAACAGAGAAAAATCAAACATGAGACAACCTCACTGATTCAGAAATATTTATTTGGTTTTAGTGTGAAAAGAAATGATAGGCCTATACTGTAACATCTCTTACAAACCAGTTATTAGCAGGGGCACTATTCTGTAAATAAGTGTTCTTTTTGTTACCCAAATGTATGTAGAGAATGTGAGAGTGTATTTGTGCTACAATTGCATCGAATCAGGTCCTTTGCTGAGTACGTTTTACTGTAAGCCTAGTAAGTGCTGGACATACTGCACAGTAAGTAGGTAGATGTCTGAGCCATGTGATTGGGAGTGTCCCAGGGGATTTATGGCTGCCCTTAGTGCTGCCATTTGCTCATCACTCAGTACATCGCCCATCTCAGGAACAGTGACACCATGGTGTGGCTCATCAGGCAGACCACTGTCCTCCCAGTCCAAATGTGGTAGGTACAATCCCTGAAAAGACATGTAAAGTGTTTATGTAGAGCAGTGGTTTTCAAACATTTTTACATCAAGGACCAGGACCACATTTGATAACATTTTGAAACAAACTCCAGAAATACACAATATTTATTCTGCGACTGAATAACATTACTTTCTGTCAATGTATGTTCAAATTAATGTCAATGGGATGCATTTTGGGTGAAATTTATAAAGAAATTTGTGGAAAAATAGTCTATTTCTAGAAAAAGTCAGAATTAAAAAGTTGTGTATATATATATATATATATATATATAAAAGACCCCCTTGAACCTCCCTCAAGGACCACTGGGGACACCACTTTGAGAACCACTGACGTAGAGCATAAAAAATTGCCAAGTTTATTCTTAAAACTGATTGAATATACTTTTAATTCAATTAAAATCTTCACACATACTTCATGCGTATAGTACTTTTCAGCAAGGGTTAAACAATGGAGCAGGTTATGTCTCAATTTTCAGCTTAGAAATAATGCAGCACCCATGTGCGCTGAGAGCCTGCTGGTGTGAGCCTTGACAGCAAAGCAATGTTAGACAGGCCTTAGTAATGAAGTTTATGATCACTCAAAGTTAACTGAGCATTAATGGTGGAGCATTTCACTTCAGTATTACAAACGAGCAATGTACATCACTGCATCTCATATGTAACAGCTATGTGTGTGCGCCAGTGGAACTCACTGAATGTGTATGCAAAGTAATTAATAATAAAAGCACCATGAATTCAACAAATCATCTAAATAAGACTCACACCATGCTCATACAAGAAAGACAACTATTTTGACCTTGCTTCATAGTACATCCCTCTGTTTAGATAAGTGCTTTTTTGGACTGACAAACGAAAAACACAGAAGCACAAAATGGCACAGACATTCCCTTTTACCTCTGCATTTTCTGGTTCTGCCATGGCATGCTGAATGTTCCCCATCTCCCACAGCTGATTGGGTGTTAGGTTACCCTCAGTTCTGAGTGGGTGGTTATCCCATCCACTGGTGAAGATATCAAGACTAGCTTGTAGTCTGGGCAGAAACGCATAATGACAACTGAAGAGGTGTGCAATGTTTGACAGGTCAAGCAAACCATCCTCCTCTAGTGAATGCAGCACACTGTAGTATATGCTGGTCACAGCACATCACACGTCTCTCCAGAGTCGTTCAATTCTGGGAAGAGAGTTAGAGCAAGATTAGATATGGTTTACATACAAAATACAAAAGATTTCACAATAGCATAACCAAAAGGTCTCAAAAGAAAAATGTTTATCACAATTAAGTGAATATTCTTTTTCCTTTTCTTGATGTTAAAGCCTAATTTGTTAAACAATATTATAAAGTGCAAGACAAAGTCCACAACTTCTTGGTCACACAAATCAGAAAAATTAAGTATGAATCAAATTGGGTCCGTGTTCCGTTATTTTCCATTTCATATTTTTGACTTGAGCATATATCAAAAGTACAAAAAACAAGCTGTTCTTTCTTTTTGAAAAGAATTATTGTGTGATATTATGAAAAAAATAGCTTTGATATATAGAAGTGTGACAAAAACCTGCCTTTGATTGTGCACGCTCTTCCCAGCAATGAAACTGGACCTTCCTGTTCCCTTGATAGAGAACATCAGCCGTGCAATGTCAACGTTCTCGACTCCATGATCCGCTCTTACCCTAAAAAAATAAACATTTGCATGGCATACAAGATTGCATATTGTAGTGAGGAACGCAAGGCAAGGAATGACCCACTGTATACCTTGATGGAAATAGATATCTGTCCACCGATTGCTGGAAGAAGGCCAGTGCTGTTGCGGACCGATTGTTGTTCGCTGCACCCAGGTACATGATCTATAGAAAAAAAGGGGTGATTTTGTTTCTTTTTCAAGCTGTCCTCTTAAATGTTTTTTTTGTTTTTTTACGTAAATTATACCTTTCGAGAAAAGCCATCGACAGCACCAAAAATGACAATGTTGTACCTGGTTAGACAAAAGACACTATAATAGTACAGCCTGCAATATAAGTAAGTGAAATCCATTTCATTTATATGTCATCAAATAAAAATAGATGTGATATCATGACAGTTTTCATATACAGCTGGTCAAGAAGACAATATTCTTTAACTCTTAGAATTATACAGACCTTATTAGCTTGTGATTGGTGTCCACGTGGACCAGAGCTTTGGGACAAGGAACTGAGTAGGTGCGACGCACAACACACCCTAGCTGGTTCATGCGACAAAGGATGTCAGCAGTGTCCACACGGTGCATGGAGGCCCGCACCCTCTCCCACTGCACTCTGAATCCTCTGGCCTGCAAGCTTCCCTTAACCAAGCGGTACCCAGTATGAGGCATGTCTTTTTTGATTTCAGTTACGAAATGGTCCAATTCTGCGTTTGAACAGGTGCTATAGCTTGCTCTGACAGAAAAGTCAAACTCTCTCATTCTTCTGAAGAGAGAGCGAGTGGACACTCCCATCAAGTTAGCAATACACGGCACAGGAAGACTTTGGTTGATGAGATGTAACAGAGAATCCGAAGAAATGTTACATTTTGGACGCCCAGTTGCTCTATGACGAACCTGCACAGATACTATGAGGACCTGATTTTCTCTTTCTTCAACAACCAACTTGTGCAGCTCTGTGAGTGCATCTACAATGGCTTTTGGGATGAGAACCTGGTTAGAGGCAGCACTAAAAAGAACAGCCTCCTGAGAACACACAAATTCAAGGTAATCCAGGTCAAGTGGCTGCTGACTGACAATATGTTGGAGCCGTGTGTGGAGCCTCTCTAACATTGTTTGTACAAGCAGTTCCTAGAGAGGGGAAAAGAGGAAAAATGTATGAGGTCAAAAATACTGGTATAATTGAACATGACCAGTAAAATGACCAAAAACTACACTTTGCTTTATTCTTAATATCTGTGATATATAGTGATAGAGACCTCAAATAATGGCACACGATTAAAACAAGATTGCGCTTAAAGAAAATGTAATGATTAATATCATATGGATGCAGAACATTTGTTTATAATACCCTCAATATCAGGAGTTTAGCCATTTACCCACATCTAGGGCCTTGTAGACACTCAATAGGCATGCAGTACAAACTTTGGTTCAGTTATACTAAGAACATGTTTGTTGTCTTCCATCCTGCAAAGTTTGGTGAGGCTAGGAATAACACTAAGATATTAATGCCCAAACATGGTTCTCTGATAGTGTTTTTGATGCTATAAAAATGACAATCTCAAGGACTGACAAAAATATGAATATTTTTACAGGCCTTGGTTTTGGGACCCAAACATAATATAGAAAAACTCTTCATCTGAGATGTCCTGGATTCTGACTGATTTGACATGGAATGAACCCTCTATATTCTATGAGACACTGGCAGGAGAAGACCAGGGTTGATTTGGAGGTCCTATTCTACAAGCTCAGATCTCTTAACATCTGTAGTAAGATGCTGTAGATGTTTTATCAGTCTGTGGTGGCAAGTGTTTTATTTTATGCTGCAGTCTGCTTCATAACTAGCCTCGGTTTCCCCATGCTGCCTTACACGCAAATTTATTCATGCTGCTAGGCAGCCTGGATACCATGGACCAGATTTTCACCTAAGCGAGGGGTGAGACGTGGTCTGGCGTTAGCCAGGCTACTTCATACCACCCTGGTGGACAAAAGAAACAACGGTGGTGGATGCTCCTCTCTCTTCGTTGCAGGACAGAAAGATATAGAAGATCTTTCTTACCCACAGCCATCTAAATGTAACTCTTTGATAAATTGATGAGCTCTATTCAACTAATTGAATTTCCCTTTGGGGTGAATAAAGTTGGCCTTATCCTTATTCTATGCAAAAGCCTTTTAGTTGGCTGGTGACAATGTCTATGTGCCCTGTTGAAAAATAAGTCCATCAGCTCTCCTCACAGTTTAATGCATCATCATTGTGTATTCTTCTGGATGTATTCAGTATTCAGCCATATACTGTACATCTTAAACTCAAACCACATGAAAATATAAATAACAGGTGATTGTCATTAAATGACAACTGTGGCCAATGAGCTGTGGGAAAATGTTTTATTTGAATACTATGAATTTGCAGTTTGTAATTAACTAGCTAAACTACATGACCCAAAGTACTTAACTACTAAAAAAAAGCTACAGAGATTTTAAATGCACTGCAGTTTAACTACAACCAACTACTGTAAACTGTAGATTAAGTGGTAATTGAACTATATGCATCATAAACAAATAAAATGGCCAGACATATTTTTACCAGTCTTTCAATTGTTATCATCCTCTCATAACTTCGCCACTTCACATTAACTTGGAAAGGTAATAAAAATAAAAAAACTTCAGTAGTCTTTCTTCAAATTATTCACAATAGTTCCCCATTATTGTTGATGTTATTGTTTTTTACCACACAGCACAGCATGTAAAAGCATTGATATACCATAGTTCACCTGTTGGAGGTAAAGTGCAGATCGAGGTGCACAAAGCCGGTTTGTTTGCAGCATACATACCGCACTGTGGCTGTTTCTGCTTACACTTTAACTTTAACTCTTCACCACTAAAGCCTCCCGTTACTTTGTTATTTCAGTGACTTAACATGACTCCTCAGATGGTGCTTAAACAAATGTGTGTGGCCTGAGGTGGTCTTCACTTCAAAATTCCGCCTTAAGACCAAGACGTATCAAGTGTAACATTATATGTGACCATAGTATAGTTTAATTTAGTTAAGTTAGAAACAAAATGAAAAATTAGCCTAATCGGTGTAAGCTAGGTTAGCTCCTGCGGTACCATAAGCTACACACATATAAATATGTATATGTATATATATATCTCACCCTACCCACGACAGACATTCCTGGAGTTTAGTTAGTTAACATTTGATTTTTCAGGAGCAACGACTGCAAACTCACCTGTTGGCCACTCATCGTGTTCAAAACATCCGCCACGCTAACATTTCTTCTTCTCTTCTCTTTCCATGTCCGTGGCGGCGCCAAGCAAATCGGTAACAGCGCCACCTGATGTTGTGGAGTGCGAATTACATGACAATTTACTATCATGTGTGTGGATCTGAAGGCATTTGTGTGTGGATCAGCAAGGCGTAAAATTAATGCCAAAAGTCACGTGACAGTTTTTCGTACTTGTAGAATTTTGTTTTTGTACTTGAAGGATTTTGTTTTGTACTTGCAGAATAGTTTTTTTGTACTTGTAGAATTTTGTTTTGTACTTGAAAGATTTTAGTTTGTACTTGGAGGATATTTTTGTCATTGAAGAAATACGTTTCTATGTATATGTAAAACATACTGTATTTGTTTGATAGGTACGTTTTTTATTTGCAGAACAAAATGCATTAGTTTGTGAGTGATGTTTTGTATTTGCAAACCACACTGAGTTTGTTTATGAATCGTTGGGTGTGAGTAAAACACGTTTTGTGTGTGTGTGAGGTTTTGGCATGATTCTAACTCCATACTTAGTTTAGCGAAGTAAACTTTATTCTATGTGTCATGGTCAAATGTTGACCTTACCATGCAAGCTGATTGAAGAAACCCCAGCAATCTCCAAATTTTCAGAGAAAAATGCTACAGTAAAACCGGCTTATCTGTATTTAAATGTTTGACAGAGAGAGAGAGAGAGAGTACACAATTTGATTGGCTAACTGATTTTCTCACACACAGTTACCGCTTCAGAAATCTTTCAGGATTTAATTATCCCTTCCCTTACAAAAAAATCTAGTTCTGACAAACTTGTTGCAAACTTGCTGCAAACATCCCACTCATTATTTTCACATGCAAATGAGCTTGCAATTCACTGCAAATGTTTTCCAGAGGTTTGCAGCTCTTCACCGGTAGTGGTAAACCTGCGGGTCACCTTTGGCGATAATGTAGAGTTTGCCACAAATCTCATTTGCATGTGAAAATTAGTGGCAAATTTTCTCATGTGTGTACTGTCAGTGCTTAAGTTGATAAGCTGATCCTCCTGTCTCACTTTCAGTTTTGAGGCATAAGATGCATTGTCTTTAAATGGAAACTGTAACCATATCTTGTCCCTTCACCAGGACAACAAGTACTTTCTTAACTGCCTCTAAGTGCACAAGAATTAAATGCATTACTAGAGGCGAAAGCACCACAGAATCACCCAAATCATCCATTGATGAAATCATGAAAAAAATTCCCTCCTTGACTTTGTCTTTCCATCTTTTAATTTTCTTCAGAAAACCATCGATCTTGTCATAGATGTCATTAGAATGGCATGTGTATTACCCTGCAAAAAGACGTGTTTGCAACGCACTCCTCTTAATCAAATTAACAGCCTTCTAAACAGAAACCATAATGTCTGCAAATTCACTACTCATTTCTTTGTCAATGTGAGACTCTCTGTGTAACATTCAGTGAGCCACTGTTCATGTTGGCTACTTTTTTGACAAGCGCTATCAGTCCACTTTTCAAACCGGCCATGGATATTGCACCATCACTACACGATGCAACACATCTTGCCCAGGGTATATCATTTTCTCTGAAAAAACATATCAATTACATTGTTTACTTGGTTTGTTTACAGACAAATATTCTTCCTGCATATTGTTTTGGCCTGCAAAATGCACAAACGCCAAAATTTTGAGACGTCCGTAGACTCATCCAGCTGTATTGCAAAGGCCTCTGCCAACTTCAGATTCTCTGTCAATTGGGCCCTCACATCAGATGCAATTTCATCAATCCTTCGAGCAATGGTTGTGGTCAACAACAGAATGGTTTTCAGTTTATTTACACACTCATCATTCCCAAGCATTGTTTTGCACATATCACTGGCTGCAGGCAATATCAAATCTTCTGTGATTGTATATGTTTTTTACATCAAGCAATCATCAGAATAACACAAAATGAGACTTTAAAAGCTAGCTCACCAACTTTAGCTGGTTTTCTCATTCTTGTCTGTTAGCCTGAAAGTATTCCAGTAGTTTGTTGCGCAAGTGGCCATGGTTGTCTCTAAATGATGCTGCAGCTTTGATGCTTTTGTTTGACAGCACAGCTAAACAAATAACACACAGGCAATTCAGTGCACTCCATGTCCTTACAGGTAAATCCAAACAGTAGATATGTTTCTAAATATTTTCAGGACTTCACTCATTTGTGTTTGGCCATAGCTGTAGAAGGTGTGTTAGCTTCCACATCTGGACTTTCACCAGTTGTTTCTGATGAGATGGTGGAATCTCGAGCTTGGGGTGTAGATATTATAAAGTGATTCATTCTATTATGCTCATTAGTATTAATTATTAAACTGTAGTGTTTGCAAGCTGTAGCATTCTCAGTCTTCATTATCAAAATCATCACAATTACATATAATTTAACCATGAGACTGCAGGTGGATACATGGGTATTAATGTTGTAAATGTAATCTAATCAAATATTACATTAGTTGAATTTAACTTTATATTGTATTTTTGACTCTATATTTTAATTTTTTAACAAAAAAAGTGATCAAATTTTAATTGGCAGACCACCTGCACTACCACTGCAAACCCCCTAATGGTCGCAGACCCCCTGTTGAAGACCCTAGATTTAAACACATTCTAAAACATATGTGAAGATGCATAAATTCCACCTCGGGTTAGCGTCAGAGTTCTGTTTGTGTGGAAAATTTTGTAAATAATGACCACCTGACTCCTCATTTTGCAGCGTATTACAAGACTTCTTGCCAAAAAATAAATAAATGTACATGAAACATTGATTTGAGTTGAAAATTATGGTATTAACTTACATTGAACACACATTGATCCAAGTAGGAAAGATGTCTCACATTACCCAGATGATCGGTCTGATGTCTTAATCCCCAGAATATGCGGTTGTTACTCAGAAATATTAAACCACTAGATGGCACCATTGACCAATCAGAATTGAGTATTTTAAAGACCTGTGTATACTCGATTCTGATTGGTCAATGGTGCCATCTAGTTATATTAACATCTGCTAACCTAAGAAGATTTTTTTTTTCATAAACATTCAGAACATAAAGCTAAGATGAATCATCTTCCATGGCCTTTAACCTCTCATGAACCCCAGGAAGAGGATGTTATGACCTGGTTTCCCCAATTGATTAAATTACATATTCATGACCCCCCAGAAGATGGATCCCCCCATTGTGTGTTTATTTATTTAACAATGCCTTGCCAGTTATACATGCAGATTGGAGGTTGAGCAGTGTAAACACATTAGCAATGTAAATGCACTCATTTGCTTTGTTTTTGCTGGAGGATTTCAAATTAAAACTACTGAATATGTATTGTCTAAGTTAACAAGGTGTGTGTGGTATCCAGAGCAGAATTTATGCAAAATATCACATTTCATTTTGTTAAAGGAAAAGTGTGAGCTGGGCCCCTCAGCGTGTTGTTAAACAAGCTTCAAAGTTTGCCTAAATTATATTTAGAATTCCACACATTCATGCTAGCATTTCAAGGTTCCTAAAGGGGAAATTACTCTTCAATTTCAAGTTATTTTGAATGAGAAGTGTGTACTAATAAACAAGTATAGGATAATTTTAAATACATTTTAAAGTCTGCAATCTGATATTTTAAAAATACTTCACACACATAATCTAAAACGGTCTACTCTGTTTTATGTTGGCGTAATAAAATATTGAAAAAATATAAAAATTACTTTAAACTCAGAAAATGTCATCAAAGTAGATGCGTATTCAAGTAATTGTTTTAAGTGAATTGCATTTTTATTGTATTTTTATATCACTTAATAGATCTGGACAAAAAATAAGTATCACATTATTGACCCACCTACATTAGAATTATTATTATAAATAGCGAAAACTGAGCTTTTCAAAAACGCTCTCCTAAGTGGATACATTTGAAAACGCTGTCTTTGCATTGTAGTTTGGACAGAGGAAACAGAGATATAAGAAAACGATTACGTATTTGTTTTCATGTGAGGTAGTCATGTGAGCCATTCAACCCAAAACAATCAAGATGGTGGCGCATGTTTTGCATGGTTGTGCCTGACATTCACTTTGATAGTGTTGTTAAAGAAAAATGTTACTTTGAACAACATTCATATTGCATTCCTTCAAATGCAACTGAAAGTTTACTTAAAATATTTTCCCGGCAAAGGAACATGAGGTCAATTGCATTTCAGACCATGGAACAGAGATTCTTTTGCATGCGCAGTAAGGGGATATAAAAGAAACTTGATTGGACAGAGAGCAAAATGTCATTTTCAAAAGTATCTGGAGTATATTGAAGTTTTAGTATATAATCAATATTCTAAATGTGAGTGTATCGTATAAGATCTTGACTGTTTGAGGTTACAGTCAGAAAGAAGGGCATCTTCCCCAGTCATGGTTCGGATGAGATGACAGCTTTGTGAGTATTTTATAATTATGCATTCTGTCTCAGGCATTGGACTCCACAGTGTTATAAACAAGAAAATTCTCATTAGAATTAAAATGAATCACATCAGTTTTGAGGTCTGCACGCTGCAGTATCGATGCCTGGTTGATGTGTGCTCGCGGCAGAGAGCAGAGCAGATCAGGACCCGTATTCAAAAATATTTTTATGTTAGGCAAGGCAAGTTAAATTATAAATAATATAGAAGATCATATACATTTTAAAACCAATCAAGAACAAGACTGAAGAATAAAAAGTTATAAAATAAATGTAAAAAGTACAATTATTAAAATTAATAAAAATAAAAAGAATACAGAAATAATGATGTAGTGCAATTAGTAAGCACAACACAGTGCTCAGTGAAAAAATTTACACCTTTTCAGATGTATTTTCAGTCTTGACTTGTATCTGGCTACTGTTGGTGCACACCTGACCTCTTCTGGAAGCTGGTTCCAGCTGTGGGTGGCATAATAGCTAAACGCTGTCTCACCTTGTTTTGAGTGAACCATTTCAATTTCGAAATTAAACGATCTTAATGATTTGAGAGGTCAGTTAGGTTTATATTCAGCAAGCATATCTGCAATGCATACCTAGGCCATTGAGGGATTTATAAACAACTAATAGTCCTTTAAATTCAATTCTAAATGGAACTTGTAGCCAGTGTATAGACATGAGGTCTGGAGTAATATGCTCAGATAAAATGTTTCGTTTAGGATTCAGACAAAGACATGTTTTTTAGAATTCCTTAATTGGGAGGGTTTATCCCCAACCATCTACTGATCAATTTTAAATGATTTGCCATTTTGAGGAGGAATCCGCATTGCTGCTTGCAGCTATATTTAGATTCCTCCGTAAGGAGGGAATCTATTGTATTTCACGGTTTTATTATTAGATTCCTCCGTAGGAGGGAATCTATTGTAATTGATGGTTTTATTATTATTATTATTATTATTATTATTATTAGATTCCTCCGTAGGAGGGAATCTATTGTAATTGATGGTTTTATTATTAGATTCCTCCGTAGGAGGGAATCTATTGTAATTGATGGTTTTATTATTATTATTATTATTATTATTATTATTATTATTATTATTATTCTCCTTGAGCCCCAATAGCTCAAAAAGTCACTGGTCAAAAATTTTCTAAATTGGCACATTGATACTCCATGCCAACGGGTACCCCCAAACCAAGAATGGCCCACATTCGCCCATAGGTGGCGCTACAGGCCACGCCCAAAAAACAAAATTCAAAGTGATACAATTTCCACGCCATTTGTCCAAATCTTCTGAAATTTGGTGTACATGCCTCATTCCTCATGGGGAACAAAAAAGCCTCAAGAACCCATAACTTCCGCCATGATGGATTTTCCCGTACGTTGAAAATTTGCGAAAACCTACAAAACTCTTCTTCTCCTGAACCGTAGCTCCAATTGACTTGAAATTTGGTACACATGTGTAGAATGGACATCCTTGAAAACGTTACTTAGGAAAAATGAATACGATACAAAATGGCTGAAAGGGGCGTGTTTATGTAAATGTCCAAATTTTAACAATATATACGTGTCAATAAATCAAATGTAATTTTGACTGATGGTTTTTCAAACCTAACATGCTTAAAGATGACATCACTCTGAAGTACTGTGCAAAGAATGGCCATGCCAAAATTCCCATTTTCTGGTCAAAAATGTTCTAATTTGGTAAATTAATAGTACAGGCCAACAGGAATCCACAAACCAAGAATGACCGACATACGCCACTAGGGGGCACTACAGGACAAGCCAAAATTCCCATTTTCTGGTCAAAAATGTTCTAATTCGGTACAAGAATAGTACAGGCCAACAGGAATCCACAAACCAAGAATGACCGACATTCGCCACTAGGGGGCACTACAGGACAAGCCAAAATTCCCATTTTCTGGTCAAAAATTTTCTAATTTGGTACTTTGATACTACAGGCCAACAGGAACCCACATACCAAGTGTGGCCCACATTCGCCCTTAGGGGGCGCTACAGGCTACTCCAAAATTTCGTTTTCTGGTCAAAAACGTTCTAATTTGGTACATTGATACTGCAGGTCAACAGGAACCCTCAAACCAAGAATGGCCAACATTCGCCCCTAGGGGGCACTACAGGCCATGCCGAAATTCCCATTTTCTGGTCAAAAATGTTCTAATTTGGTACATTAATAGTACAGGCCAAAAGGAATCCACAAACCAAGAATGACCGACATTCACCACTAGGTGGCGCTAGAGGCCAAGCCGAAATTCCCATTTTCTGGTCAAAAAGTTATAATTTGGTACATTGATACTACAGGCCAACAGGAACCCACAAACCAAGTATGGCCCACATTCGCCATTAGGGGGCGCTACAGGCCACTCCCAAAATTTCGTTTTCTGGTCAAACATTTTCTAATATGGTACATTGATACTACTGGCCAACAGGAACCCACAAACAAAGAATGGCCAACATTCGCCCCTAGGGGGCACTAGAGGCCACGCCGAAATTCCCATTTTATGGTCAAAAATGTTCTAATTTGGTACATTGATACTACAGGCCAACAGGAACCCTCAAACCAAGAATGGCCAACATTCACCCCTAGGGGGCGCTACAGGTAATTCCCAAAAGTCCCATTTTCTGGTCAAATATTTTCTAATTATGTACATTGATACTACAGGCCAACAGGAACCCACAAACCAAGAATGACCCACATTTGCCCATAGGAGGCGCTACAGGCCACGCCCCAAAAAAATATTTTCAAAGTGATACCATTTCCACGCCATTTAACCAATTCTTTTGAATCTTGGTGTACATGCCTCATTTCTCATTGGGAACAAAAACGCCTCAAGGATCCATAAGGTATGATGGATTTTCCTGTAGACTGAAAATGTTTCGTTTAGGATTCAGACAGAAATACATGTTTTTTGGATTCATCCATTGAGAGGGTTTAACCCCAACCCTCTACTGATCAATTTGAAATGATTTGCCATTTTGAGGAGGAATCCGCATTGCTGCTTGCAGCTATATTTATTATTATTATTATTATTATTATTATTATTATTCTTCTTCTCCTTGAGCCCCAATAGCTCAAAAAGTCACTGGTCAAAAATTTTCTAAATTGGCACATTGATACTCCATGCCAACGGGTACCCCCAAACCAAGAATGGCCCACATTCGCCCATAGGTGGCGCTACAGGCCACGCCCAAAAAAACAAAATTCAAAGTGATACAATTTCCACGCCATTTGTCCAAATCTTCTGAAATTTGGTGTACATGCCTCATTCCTCATGGGGAACAAAAAAGCCTCAAGAACCCATAACTTCCGCCATGATGGATTTTCCCGTACGTTGAAAATTTGCGAAAACCTACAAAACTCTTCTTCTCCTGAACCGTAGCTCCAATTGACTTGAAATTTGGTACACATGTGTAGAATGGACATCCTTGAAAACGTTACTTAGGAAAAATGAATACGATACAAAATGGCTGAAAGGGGCGTGTTTATGTAAATGTCCAAATTTTAACAATATATACGTGTCAATAAATCAAATGTAATTTTGACTGATGGTTTTTCAAACCTAACATGCTTAAAGATGACATCACTCTGAAGTACTGTGCAAAGAATGGCCATGCCAAAATTCCCATTTTCTGGTCAAAAATGTTCTAATTTGGTAAATTAATAGTACAGGCCAACAGGAATCCACAAACCAAGAATGACCGACATACGCCACTAGGGGGCACTACAGGACAAGCCAAAATTCCCATTTTCTGGTCAAAAATGTTCTAATTCGGTACAAGAATAGTACAGGCCAACAGGAATCCACAAACCAAGAATGACCGACATTCGCCACTAGGGGGCACTACAGGACAAGCCAAAATTCCCATTTTCTGGTCAAAAATTTTCTAATTTGGTACTTTGATACTACAGGCCAACAGGAACCCACATACCAAGTGTGGCCCACATTCGCCCTTAGGGGGCGCTACAGGCTACTCCAAAATTTCGTTTTCTGGTCAAAAACGTTCTAATTTGGTACATTGATACTGCAGGTCAACAGGAACCCTCAAACCAAGAATGGCCAACATTCGCCCCTAGGGGGCACTACAGGCCATGCCGAAATTCCCATTTTCTGGTCAAAAATGTTCTAATTTGGTACATTAATAGTACAGGCCAAAAGGAATCCACAAACCAAGAATGACCGACATTCACCACTAGGTGGCGCTAGAGGCCAAGCCGAAATTCCCATTTTCTGGTCAAAAAAGTTATAATTTGGTACATTGATACTACAGGCCAACAGGAACCCACAAACCAAGTATGGCCCACATTCGCCATTAGGGGGCGCTACAGGCCACTCCCAAAATTTCGTTTTCTGGTCAAAAATTTTCTAATATGGTACATTGATACTACTGGCCAACAGGAACCCACAAACAAAGAATGGCCAACATTCGCCCCTAGGGGGCACTAGAGGCCACGCCGAAATTCCCATTTTATGGTCAAAAATGTTCTAATTTGGTACATTGATACTACAGGTCAACAGGAACCCTCAAACCAAGAATGGCCAACATTCACCCCTAGGGGGCGCTACAGGTAATTCCCAAAAGTCCCATTTTCTGGTCAAATATTTTCTAATTATGTACATTGATACTACAGGCCAACAGGAACCCACAAACCAAGAATGACCCACATTTGCCCATAGGAGGCGCTACAGGCCACGCCCCCAAAAAATATTTTCAAAGTGATACCATTTCCACGCCATTTAACCAATTCTTTTGAATCTTGGTGTACATGCCTCATTTCTCATTGGGAACAAAAACGCCTCAAGGATCCATAAGGTATGATGGATTTTCCTGTAGACTGAAAATGTTTCGTTTAGGATTCAGACAGAAATACATGTTTTTTGGATTCATCCATTGAGAGGGTTTAACCCCAACCCTCTACTGATCAATTTGAAATGATTTGCCATTTTGAGGAGGAATCCGCATTGCTGCTTGCAGCTATATTTATTATTATTATTATTATTATTCTCCTTGAGCCCAAATAGCTCAAAAAGTCACTGGTCAAAAGTTTTCTAAATTGGCACATTGATAGTCCATGCCAACGGGTACCCCCAAACCAAGAATGGTCAACATTCGCCCATAGGTGGCGCTACAGGCCACGCCCAAAAAAAATATTTTCAAAGTGATACCATTTCCACGCCATTTGTCCAAATCTTCTGAAACTTGGTGTACATGCCTCATTTCTCATGGGGAACAAAAAAGCCTCAAGAACCCATAACTTCCGCCATGATGGATTTTTCCAGTACGCTGAAAATTTGCTAAAACCTACAAAACTCTTTCTTCTCCTGAACCGTAGCTCCAATTGACTTGAAATTTGGTACACATGTGTAGAATTGAAGTCTTTGAAAACGTTACTTAGGAAAAATGAATACGATACAAAATGGCTGAAAGGGGCGTGTTTATGTAAATGTCCAAATTTTAACAATATATACGTGTCAATAAATCAAATGTAATTTTGACTGATGGTTTTTCAAACCTAACATGCTTCAAGATGACATCACTCTGAAGTACTGCGCAAAGAATGGCTAACATTCGCCCTAGGGGGCTTACAGGCCATGCCGAAATTCCCATTTTCTGGTCTAAAATGTTCTAATTTGGTACAATGGTACTACAGGCCAACAGGAACCCACAAACCAAGAATGGCCGACATTCGCCACTAGGGGCGCTAAAGGCCACGCCAAAATTCCCGCTTTCTGGTCAAAATGTTCTAATTTGGTACATTGATACTACAGGCCAACAGGAACCCACAAACCAAGAATGGCCAACATTCACCCCTAGGGGCGCTACAGGCCATGCCGAAATTCCCATTTTCTGGTCAAAAATGTTCTAATTTGGTACATTGATACTACAGGCCAACAGGAACCCACAAACCAAGAATGGCCAACATTCGCCCCTAGGGGCGCTTACAGGCCACTCCAAAATTCCCATTTTCTGGTCAAATATTTTCTAATTTTGTACATTGATACTACAGGCCAACAGGAACCCACAAACCAAGAATGGCCCACATTCGACCATAGGTGGCGCTACAGGCCACGTCCCAAAAAATATTTTCAAAGTGATACCATTTCCACGCCATTTGACCAATTCTTCTGAAACTTGGTGTACATGCCTCATTTCTCATTGGGAACAAAAAGCCTCAAGGATCCATAAGGTCCTGTATGGATTTTCCTGTACATTGAAAATGTTTCGCTTAGGATTCAGACAGAAGACATGTTTTTTGAATTCCTTAATTGGGAGGGTTTATCCCCAACCATCTACTGATCAATTTTAAATGATTTGCCATTTTGAGGAGGAATCCGCATTGCTGCTTGCAGCTATATTTATTATTATTATTATTATTCTTCTCCTTGAGCCCCAATAGCTCAAAAAGTCACTGGTCAAAAATTTTCTAAATTGGCACATTGATACTCCATGCCAACGGGTACCCCCAAACCAAGAATGGCCCACATTCGCCCATAGGTGGCGCTACAGGCCACGCCCAAAAAACAAAATTCAAAGTGATACAATTTCCACGCCATTTGTCCAAATCTTCTGAAATTTGGTGTACATGCCTCATTCCTCATGGGGAACAAAAAGCCTCAAGAACCCATAACTTCCGCCATGATGGATTTTCCCGTACGCTGAAAATTTGCTAAAACCTACAAAACTCTTCTTCTCCTGAACCGTGAGCTCCAATTGACTTGAAATTTGGTACACATGTGTAGAATGGACATCCTTGAAAACGCTATTTAGGAAAAATGAATACGATACAAAATGGCTGAAAGGGGCGTGTTTATGTAAATGTCCAAATTTTAACAATATATACGTGTCAATAAATCAAATGTAATTTTGACTGATGGTTTTTCAAACCTAACATGCTTCAAGATGACATCACTCTGAAGTACTGTCAAGAATGGCATGCAAATTCCATTTCTGGTCAAAATGTTCTAATTTGGTAATTAATAGTACAGGCCAACAGGAATCCACAAACCAAGAATGACTACATACGCCATTAGGGGCACTACAGGCCATGCCAAAATTCCCATTTTCTGGTCAAAAATGTTCTAATTTGGTACAATGAATAGTACAGGCCAACAGGAACCCACAAACCAAGAATGACCGACATTCGCCACTAGGGGGCTTACAGGCCACGCCAAAATTCCCATTTTCTGGTCAAAAATGTTCTAATTTGGTACATTGATACTACAGGCCAACAGGAACCCACAAACCAAGAATGGCCAACATTCACCCTTAGGGGGCTTACAGGCTACTGCCAAAATTTCCATTTTCTGGTCAAAAATGTTCTAATTTGGTACATTGATACTACAGGCCAACAGGAACCCACAAACCAAGAATGGCTAACATTCGCCCTTAGGGGCACTTACAGGCCATTCTAAAATTCCCATTTTCTGGTCAAACATGTTCTAATTTGGTACATTGATACTACAGGCCAACAGGAACCCATCAAACCAAGAATGGCTCAACATTCACCCCTAGGGGGCTTACAGGTAATTCCTAAAAGTCCCATTTTCTGGTCAAATATTTTCTAATTTTGTACATTGATACTACAGGCCAACAGGAACCCACAAACCAAGAATGACCCACTATTTGCCCATAGGAGGCGCTTACAGGCCACGTCCCAAAAAAATATTTTCAAAGTGATACCATTTCCACGCCTATTTAACCAATTCTTTTGAATCTTGGTGTACATGCCTCATTTCTCATTGGGAACAAAAAGCCTCAAGGATCCATAAGGTCATGATGGATTTTCCTGTAGACTGAAAATGTTTCGCTTAGGATTCAGACAGAAATACATGTTTTTTGAATTCATCCATTGAGAGGGTTTAACCCCAACCCTCTACTGATCAATTTTGAAATGATTTGCCATTTTGAGGAGGAATCTAGCATTGCTGCTTTGCAGCTATATTTATTATTATTATTATTATTATTATTATTCTCCTTGAGCCCCAATAGCTCAAAAAGTCACTGGTCAAAAATTTTCTAAATTGGCACATTGATACTCCATGCCAACGGGTACCCCCAAACCAAGAATGGCCCACATTCGCCCATAGGTGGCGTTACAGGCCACGCTCAAAAAACAAAATTCAAAGTGATACAATTTCCACGCCATTTGTCCAAATCTTCTGAAATTTGGTGTACATGCCTCATTCCTCATGGGGAACAAAAAGCCTCAAGAACCCATAACTTCCGCCATGATGGATTTTCCCAGACGCTGAAAATTTGCATAAAACCTACAAAACTCTTTCTTCTCCTGAACCGTGAGCTCCAATTGACTTGAAATTTGGTACACATGTGTAGAATGGACATCCTTGAAAACGCTACTTAGGAAAAATGAATACTGATACAAAATGGCTGAAAGGGGCGTGTTTATGTAAATGTCCAAATTTTAACAATATATACGCGTCAATAAATCAAATGTAATTTTGACTGATGGTTTTTCAAACCTAACATGCTTAAAGATGACATCACTCTGAAGTACTGTGCAAAGAATGGCCATGCTAAAATTCCCATTTTCTGGTCAAAAATGTTCTAATTTGGTAAATTAATAGTACAGGCCAACAGGAATCCACAAACCAAGAATGACCTACATACTCAATTAGGGGCACTACAGGACAAGCCAAAATTCCCATTTTCTGGTCAAAAATGTTCTAATTCGTACAAGAATAGTACAGGCCAACAGGAATCCACAAACCAAGAATGACCGACATTCTGCCACTAGGGGCACTACAGGACAAGCCAAAATTCCCATTTTCTGGTCAAAAATTTTCTAATTTGGTACTTTGATACTACAGGCCAACAGGAACCCACATACCAAGTGTGGCTCTACATTCGCTCTTAGGGGCGCTTACAGGCTACTCCAAAATTTCGCTTTCTGGTCAAAAACGCTCTAATTTGGTACATTGATACTGCAGGTCAACAGGAACCCTCAAACCAAGAATGGCTAACATTCGCCCTTAGGGGGCACTACAGGCCATGCCGAAATTCCCATTTTCTGGTCAAAAATGTTCTAATTTGGTACATTAATAGTACAGGCCAAAAGGAATCCACAAACCAAGAATGACCGACATTCACCACTAGGTGGCTTAGAGGCCGTCTAAATTCCCATTTTCTGGTCAAAAAGTTATAATTTGGTACATTGATACTACAGGCCAACAGGAACCCACAAACCAAGTATGGCCCACATTCGCCATTAGGGGGCTTACAGGCCACTCCCAAAATTTCGCTTTCTGGTCAAAAATTTTCTAATATGGTACATTGATACTACTGGCCAACAGGAACCCACAAACAAAGAATGGCTAACATTCGCCTCTAGGGGCACTAGAGGCCACTTAAATTCCCATTTTATGGTCAAAAATGTTCTAATTTGGTACATTGATACTACAGGTCAACAGGAACCCTCAAACCAAGAATGGCTAACATTCACCCCTAGGGGCGCTTACAGGTAATTCCTAAAAGTCCCATTTTCTGGTCAAATATTTTCTAATTATGTACATTGATACTACAGGCCAACAGGAACCCACAAACCAAGAATGACCCACATTTGCCCATAGGAGGCGCTTACAGGCCACGTTCCAAAAAAATATTTTCAAAGTGATACCATTTCCACGCCATTTAACCAATTCTTTTGAATCTTGGTGTACATGCCTCATTTCTCATTGGGAACAAAAAGCTTCAAGGATCCATAAGGTATGATGGATTTTCCTGTAGACTGAAAATGTTTCGCTTAGGATTCAGACAGAAATACATGTTTTTTGGATTCATCCATTGAGAGGGTTTAACCCCAACCCTCTACTGATCAATTTGAAATGATTTGCCATTTTGAGGAGGAATCTGCATTGCTGCTTGCAGCTATATTTATTATTATTATTATTATTATTATTACTTCTCCTTGAGCCCCAATAGCTCAAAAAGTCACTGGTCAAAATTTTCTAAATTGGCACATTGATACTCCATGCCAACGGGTACCCCTAAACCAAGAATGGCCCACATTCTGCCCATAGGTGGCGCTTACAGGCCACGCCCAAAAAACAAAATTCAAAGTGATACAATTTCACGCCATTTGTCCAAATCTTCTGAAATTTGGTGTACATGCCTCATTCCTCATGGGGAACAAAAAGCCTCAAGAACCCATAACTTCCGCCATGATGGATTTTCCCAGACGCTGAAAATTTGCTAAAACCTACAAAACTCTTTCTTCTCCTGAACCGTGAGCTCCAATTGACTTGAAATTTGGTACACATGTGTAGAATGGACATCCTTGAAAACGCTATTTAGGAAAAATGAATACTATACAAAATGGCTGAAAGGGGCGTGTTTATGTAAATGTCCAAATTTTAACAATATATACGTGTCAATAAATCAAATGTAATTTTGACTGATGGTTTTTCAAACCTAACATGCTTAAAGATGACATCACTCTGAAGTACTGTGCAAAGAATGGCCATGCCAAAATTCCCATTTTCTGGTCAAAAATGTTCTAATTTGGTAAATTAATAGTACAGGCCAACAGGAATCCACAAACCAAGAATGACCTACATACTCCACTAGGGGCACTACAGGACAAGCTAAAATTCCCATTTTCTGGTCAAAAATGTTCTAATTCGTACAAGAATAGTACAGGCCAACAGGAATCCACAAACCAAGAATGACCGACATTCGCCACTAGGGGCACTACAGGACAAGCCAAAATTCCCATTTTCTGGTCAAAAATTTTCTAATTTGGTACTTTGATACTACAGGCCAACAGGAACCCACATACCAAGTGTGGCTCTACATTCAGCTCTTAGGGGCGCTTACAGGCTACTCCAAAATTTCGCTTTCTGGTCAAAAACGCTCTAATTTGGTACATTGATACTGCAGGTCAACAGGAACCCTCAAACCAAGAATGGCTAACATTCGCCCTTAGGGGCACTACAGGCCATGCCTAAATTCCCATTTTCTGGTCAAAAATGTTCTAATTTGGTACATTAATAGTACAGGCCAAAAGGAATCCACAAACCAAGAATGACCGACATTCACCACTAGGTGGCTTAGAGGCCGTTCTAAATTCCCATTTTCTGGTCAAAAAGTTATAATTTGGTACATTGATACTACAGGCCAACAGGAACCCACAAACCAAGTATGGCCCACATTCGCCATTAGGGGGCTTACAGGCCACTCCCAAAATTTCGCTTTCTGGTCAAAAATTTTCTAATATGGTACATTGATACTACTGGCCAACAGGAACCCACAAACAAAGAATGGCTAACATTCGCCCTTAGGGGCACTAGAGGCCACGTAAATTCCCATTTTATGGTCAAAAATGTTCTAATTTGGTACATTGATACTACAGGTCAACAGGAACCCTCAAACCAAGAATGGCTAACATTCACCCCTAGGGGCGCTTACAGGTAATTCCTAAAAGTCCCATTTTCTGGTCAAATATTTTCTAATTATGTACATTGATACTACAGGCCAACAGGAACCCACAAACCAAGAATGACCCATATTTGCCCATAGGAGGCGCTTACAGGCCACGCTTCCAAAAAAATATTTTCAAAGTGATACCATTTCCACGCCTATTTAACCAATTCTTTTGAATCTTGGTGTACATGCCTCATTTCTCATTGGGAACAAAAACGCTTCAAGGATCCATAAGGTATGATGGATTTTCCTGTAGACTGAAAAATGTTTCGCTTAGGATTCAGACAGAAATACATGTTTTTTGGATTCATCCATTGAGAGGGTTTAACCCCAACCCTCTACTGATCAATTTGAAATGATTTGCCATTTTGAGGAGGAATCATGCATTGCTGCTTGCAGCTATATTTATTATTATTATTATTATTATTATTATTATTCTTCTCCTTGAGCCCCAATAGCTCAAAAAAGTCACTGGTCAAAATTTTCTAAATTGGCACATTGATACTCCATGCCAACGGGTACCCCTAAACCAAGAATGGCCCACATTCGCCCATAGGTGGCGCTTACAGGCCACGCTCAAAAAACAAAATTCAAAGTGATACAATTTCCACGCCATTTGTCCAAATCTTCTGAAATTTGGTGTACATGCCTCATTCCTCATGGGGAACAAAAAGCCTCAAGAACCCATAACTTCCGCCATGATGGATTTTCCCATGACGCTGAAAATTTGCTAAAACCTACAAAACTCTTTCTTCTCCTGAACCGTGAGCTCCAATTGACTTGAAATTTGGTACACATGTGTAGAATGGACATCCTTGAAAACGCTATTTAGGAAAAAATGAATACTATACAAAATGGCTGAAAGGGGCGTGTTTATGTAAATGTCCAAATTTTAACAATATATACGTGTCAATAAATCAAATGTAATTTTGACTGATGGTTTTTCAAACCTAACATGCTTAAAGATGACATCACTCTGAAGTACTGTGCAAAGAATGGCCATGCTAAAATTCCCATTTTCTGGTCAAAAATGTTCTAATTTGGTAAATTAATAGTACAGGCCAACAGGAATCCACAAACCAAGAATGACCGACATACGCTAATTAGGGGCACTACAGGACAAGCCAAAATTCCCATTTTCTGGTCAAAAATGTTCTAATTCGTACAAGAATAGTACAGGCCAACAGGAATCCACAAACCAAGAATGACCGACATCTCGCCACTAGGGGCACTACAGGACAAGCCAAAATTCCCATTTTCTGGTCAAAAATTTTCTAATTTGGTACTTTGATACTACAGGCCAACAGGAACCCACATACCAAGTGTGGCTCACATTCTGCTCTTAGGGGGCTTACAGGCTACTCCAAAATTTCGCTTTCTGGTCAAAAACGCTCTAATTTGGTACATTGATACTGCAGGTCAACAGGAACCCTCAAACCAAGAATGGCTAACATTCGCCTCTAGGGGCACTACAGGCCATGCCTAAATTCCCATTTTCTGGTCAAAAATGTTCTAATTTGGTACATTAATAGTACAGGCCAAAAGGAATCCACAAACCAAGAATGACCGACATTCACCACTAGGTGGCGCTTAGAGGCCGTCTAAATTCCCATTTTCTGGTCAAAAAGTTATAATTTGGTACATTGATACTACAGGCCAACAGGAACCCACAAACCAAGTATGGCCCACATTCGCCATTAGGGGCGCTTACAGGCCACTCCCAAAATTTCGCTTTCTGGTCAAAAATTTTCTAATATGGTACATTGATACTACTGGCCAACAGGAACCCACAAACAAAGAATGGCTAACATTCGCCTCTAGGGGGCACTAGAGGCCACTGAAATTCCCATTTTATGGTCAAAAATGTTCTAATTTGGTACATTGATACTACAGGTCAACAGGAACCCTCAAACCAAGAATGGCTAACATTCACCCCTAGGGGCGCTTACAGGTAATTCCCAAAAGTCCCATTTTCTGGTCAAATATTTTCTAATTATGTACATTGATACTACAGGCCAACAGGAACCCACAAACCAAGAATGACCCACATTTGCCCATAGGAGGCGCTTACAGGCCACGTTCCAAAAAAATATTTTCAAAGTGATACCATTTCCACGCCTATTTAACCAATTCTTTTGAATCTTGGTGTACATGCCTCATTTCTCATTGGGAACAAAAACGCTTCAAGGATCCATAAGGTATGATGGATTTTCCTGTAGACTGAAAATGTTTCGCTTAGGATTCAGACAGAAATACATGTTTTTTGATTCATCCATTGAGAGGGTTTAACCCCAACCCTCTACTGATCAATTTGAAATGATTTGCCATTTTGAGGAGGAATCTGCGATTGCTGCTTGCAGCTATATTTATTATTATTATTATTATTATTCTCCTTGAGCCCCAATAGCTCAAAAAGTCACTGGTCAAAATTTTCTAAATTGGCACATTGATACTCCATGCCAACGGGTACCCCTAAACCAAGAATGGCCCACATTCGCCCATAGGTGGCGTTACAGGCCACGCCCAAAAAAACAAAATTCAAAGTGATACAATTTCCACGCCATTTGTCCAAATCTTCTGAAATTTGGTGTACATGCCTCATTCCTCATGGGGAACAAAAAGCCTCAAGAACCCATAACTTCCGCCATGATGGATTTTCCCAGACGCTGAAAATTTGCATAAAACCTACAAAACTCTTCTTCTCCTGAACCGTAGCTCCAATTGACTTGAAATTTGGTACACATGTGTAGAATGGACAGTCCTTGAAAACGCTACTTAGGAAAAATGAATACTGATACAAAATGGCTGAAAGGGGCGTGTTTATGTAAATGTCCAAATTTTAACAATATATACGCAGTCAATAAATCAAATGTAATTTTGACTGATGGTTTTTCAAACCTAACATGCTTCAAGATGACATCACTCTGAAGTACTGGCGCAAAGAATGGCTAACATTCGCCTCTAGGGGGCTTACAGGCCATGCCGAAATTCCCATTTTCTGGTCTAAAATGTTCTAATTTGGTACAATGGTACTACAGGCCAACAGGAACCCACAAACCAAGAATGGCCGACATTCGCCACTAGGGGCTTAAAGGCCACGCCAAAATTCCCGCTTTCTGGTCAAAAATGTTCTAATTTGGTACATTGATACTACAGGCCAACAGGAACCCACAAACCAAGAATGGCCAACATTCACCCCTAGGGGGCTTACAGGCCATGCCGAAATTCCCATTTTCTGGTCTAAAATGTTCTAATTTGGTACAATGGTACTACAGGCCAACAGGAACCCACAAACCAAGAATGGCCAACATTCGCCATTAGGGGCGCTACAGGTAATTCCTAAAAGTCCCATTTTCTGGTCAAACATTTTCTAATTTGGTACATTGATTCTACAGGCCAAAAGGAACCCACAAACCAAGAATGGCCCACATTCGCCCCTAGGGGCGCTTACAGGCCACTCCAAAATTCCCATTTTCTGGTCAAATATTTTCTAATTTTGTACATTGATACTACAGGCCAACAGGAACTCCACAAACCAAGAATGGCCCACATTCTGACCATAGGTGGTGCTACAGGCCACGTCCCAAAAAAAATATTTTCAAAGTGATACCATTTCCACGCCATTTGTCCAATTCTTCTGAAACTTGGTGTACATGCCTCATTTCTCATTGGGAACAAAAAGCCTCAAGGATCCATAAGGTCCGTGTATGGATTTTCCTGTACATTGAAAATGTTTCGCTTAGGATTCAGACAAAGACATGTTTTTTGAATTCCTTAATTGGGAGGGTTTATCCCCAACCATCTACTGATCAATTTTAAATGATTTGCCATTTTGAGGAGGAATCAGCATTGCTGCTTGCAGCTATATTTATTATTATTATTATTATTATTCTTCTCCTTGAGCCCCAATAGCTCAAAAAGTCACTGGTCAAAAATTTTCTAAATTGGCACATTGATACTCCATGCCAACGGGTACCCCTAAACCAAGAATGGCCCACATTCTGCCCATAGGTGGCGTTACAGGCCACGCTCAAAAAACAAAATTCAAAGTGATACAATTTCCACGCCATTTGTCCAAATCTTCTGAAATTTGGTGTACATGCCTCATTCCTCATGGGGAACAAAAAGCCTCAAGAACCCATAACTTCCGCCATGATGGATTTTCCCAGACGCTGAAAATTTGCTAAAACCTACAAAACTCTTTCTTCTCCTGAACCGTGAGCTCCAATTGACTTGAAATTTGGTACACATGTGTAGAATGGACATCCTTGAAAACGCTATTTAGGAAAAATGAATACGATACAAAATGGCTGAAAGGGGCGTGTTTATGTAAATGTCCAAATTTTAACAATATATACGCGTCAATAAATCAAATGTAATTTTGACTGATGGTTTTTCAAACCTAACATGCTTAAAGATGACATCACTCTGAAGTACTGTGCAAAGAATGGCCATGCTAAAATTCCCATTTTCTGGTCAAAAATGTTCTAATTTGGTAAATTAATAGTACAGGCCAACAGGAATCCACAAACCAAGAATGACCTACATACGCCAACTAGGGGCACTACAGGACAAGCCAAAATTCCCATTTTCTGGTCAAAAATGTTCTAATTCGTACAAGAATAGTACAGGCCAACAGGAATCCACAAACCAAGAATGACCGACATTCGCCACTAGGGGCACTACAGGACAAGCCAAAATTCCCATTTTCTGGTCAAAAATTTTCTAATTTGGTACTTTGATACTACAGGCCAACAGGAACCCACATACCAAGTGTGGGCCCACATTCTGCTCTTAGGGGCGCTTACAGGCTACTCCAAAATTTCGCTTTCTGGTCAAAAACGCTCTAATTTGGTACATTGATACTGCAGGTCAACAGGAACCCTCAAACCAAGAATGGCTAACATTCGCCCTTAGGGGCACTACAGGCCATGCCGAAATTCCCATTTTCTGGTCAAAATGTTCTAATTTGGTACATTAATAGTACAGGCCAAAAGGAATCCACAAACCAAGAATGACCGACATTCACCACTAGGTGGCGCTTAGAGGCCGTCTAAATTCCCATTTTCTGGTCAAAAAGTTATAATTTGGTACATTGATACTACAGGCCAACAGGAACCCACAAACCAAGTATGGCCCACATTCGCCATTAGGGGGCTTACAGGCCACTCCCAAAATTTCGCTTTCTGGTCAAAAATTTTCTAATATGGTACATTGATACTACTGGCCAACAGGAACCCACAAACAAAGAATGGCTAACATTCGCCTTAGGGGCACTAGAGGCCACGCTAAATTCCCATTTTATGGTCAAAAATGTTCTAATTTGGTACATTGATACTACAGGTCAACAGGAACCCTCAAACCAAGAATGGCTAACATTCACCCCTAGGGGCGCTTACAGGTAATTCCTAAAAGTCCCATTTTCTGGTCAAATATTTTCTAATTATGTACATTGATACTACAGGCCAACAGGAACCCACAAACCAAGAATGACCCACATTTGCCCATAGGAGGCGCTTACAGGCCACGCCTCAAAAAAATATTTTCAAAGTGATACCATTTCCACGCCTATTTAACCAATTCTTTTGAATCTTGGTGTACATGCCTCATTTCTCATTGGGAACAAAACGCTTCAAGGATCCATAAGGTATGATGGATTTTCCTGTAGACTGAAAATGTTTCGCTTAGGATTCAGACAGAAATACATGTTTTTTGGATTCATCCATTGAGAGGGTTTAACCCCAACCCTCTACTGATCAATTTGAAATGATTTGCCATTTTGAGGAGGAATCCGCATTGCTGCTTGCAGCTATATTTATTATTATTATTCATTATTATTATTCTCCTTGAGCCCCAATAGCTCAAAAAGTCACTGGTCAAAAATTTTCTAAATTGGCACATTGATACTCCATGCCAACGGGTACCCCCAAACCAAGAATGGTCAACATTCGCCCATAGGTGGCGCTTACAGGCCACGCCCAAAAAACAAAAATTCAAAGTGATACAATTTCCACCCCATTTGTCCAAATCTTCTGAAACTTTGGTAAACATGCCTCATTTCTCATGGGGAACAAAAAGCCTCAAGAACCCATAACTTCTGCCATGATGGATTTTCCTGTACAGCTGAAAATTTTGCGAAAACCTACAAAACTCTTTCTTCTCCTGAACCGTCAGCTCCAATTGACTTGAAATTTGGTACACATGTGTAGAATGTATGTCTTTGCAAACGCTACTTAGCAAAAAATGAATACAATACAAAATGGCTGAAATGGACGTGTTTATGTAAATGTACACACAAAAGATGATCAAAAATTTTTAAAATCCCATTGATTTACAATGGCTGAGCAAAAGTGCTCCTCTACTGGACAAATATGGTCCACATGTAAAATCCCATTCACTTACATTGGCTGAGCAAAGAGGCTCCTCTACTGGAGTAACTCTGTCTACCACATGCAGCTCTTCTGTAGCAATCTCTAATGAAGCATTTCGGTCTCCTAGTGGGTGGAGCTCCAGACTTAGACTACAGAAGACATTTTGCGCCTGCACGGAGGTATGTCAAATCAATTGTGTGTCTTAATGCTTTCCAGTTTGAACATCTGCCGATTTTACACTATTCAACTCAACAAAGGCAAAACAACTCAATAAGCAATACGTAACTGAACGAAGCATACTGA